>NC_140639.1:49613528-50031028 GCF_057382275.1 Copadichromis virginalis
AATCACTATTACCGACACCACGTGACCCAAAGCTACGCCTTATCCACAACAGCAACTATAAATAACGAATCTAAACGTATATACATAAAATACAGAAATGAATGAGGTGGAATGAATACTACAAATGTACATAAGGTGCAGCTGCAGTCTGGCAGTGGGAGCAGTGTGACAGGTCAAGTGTTAAGAAGGGAGATGGCGAGGGGAAAGAAACTGTTCCTGTGTCGGGTGGTCCTGGTCTGCAGGCTTCTGTACCGTCTGCCAGAGGGCAGCAGATCAAAAAGTCTGTGTGCAGGGTGTGAGGGGTCTGTGATGATTTTCCCTGCCCGTTTCCTGGTTCTTGAGCGGCACCCCCCTGCCCTCCATCCTGGATGGAGGGCAGGGGGGTGCCGATGATCCTATCTGCTGCCCGTACAGTCCGCTGCAGTCTGCTCTTGAACTTGAAGCTTTTGTTACCATACCTCAAACACATGTACCCATACCTTAAACAAAAGCACTGCTTTGCACCCTAGTTGCAATTATGCAACACACATGGTCCTGCATACTACACTCTATTTCACACATAAGACACTTCGTTCACAAAATGAAATTTCAGGGTGCCACCCTGGAAAACATCCAAAATACAAAGCACATCGGGTAATTGCAACCACTCAATACACACCTGAAGGCACGTACTTGAAAAACTGAACACCAATTAGCCAACTACAAAAAGCCCTCAGTTTAGCCAATTAAAGAACTTTGCAAGCATGGATGGAGGGAGAGCAAGAGGAGGAGGAGGAGGAGGTCGTCGAAGAGGCCACGCACAGACCCATATTTCTGATGATATAAGAGCAACTTTGGTGGACCATGTCATCAACCATGGCCTGACTATGAGAATTCTCTAGAATGACTCGAAGACCTTCTGGGGCAGGACGCCAACGCCTGTTCACACAACAGCAAGAACTTGCCGTTGTGGACCTAGTGAGGGCAGACAATGCCATCCGTCTCCACCAGCTACGAAAGCAAATACAGGGAGTGCAGAATTATTAGGCAAGTTGTATTTTTGAGGAATAATGTTATTATTGAACAACAACCATGTTCTCAATGAACCCAAAAAACTCATTAATATCAAAGCTGAATGTTTTTGGAAGTAGTTTCTAG
The DNA here is from genome assembly GCF_057382275.1 of Copadichromis virginalis. NCBI lineage: Eukaryota > Metazoa > Chordata > Actinopteri > Cichliformes > Cichlidae > Copadichromis > Copadichromis virginalis. Next base: position 49,614,666 of record NC_140639.1, read on the forward strand.
TTTGTTTTTAGTTTTAGCTATTTTAGGGGGATATCTGTGTGTGCAGGTGACTATTACTGTGCAGAATTATTAGGCAACTTAACAAAAAACAAATATATACCCATTTCAATTATTGATTTTTACCAGTGAAACCAATATAACATCTCCACATTCACAAATATACATTTCTGACATTCAAAAACAAATCAGCGACCAATATAGCCACCTTTCTTTGCAAGGACACTCAAAAGCCTGCCATCCATGGATTCTGTCAGTGTTTTGATCTGTTCACCATCAACATTGCGTGCAGCAGCAACCACAGCCTCCCAGACACTGTTCAGAGAGGTGTACTGTTTTCCCTCCTTGTAAATCTCACATTTGATGATGGGCCACAGGTTCTCAATGGGGTTCAGATCAGGTGAACAAGGAGGCCATGTCATTAGTTTTTCTTCTTTTATACCCTTTCTTGCCAGCCACGCTGTGGAGTACTTGGACGCGTGTGATGGAGCATTGTCCTGCATGAAAATCATGTTTTTCTTGAAGGATGCAGACTTCTTCCTGTACCACTGCTTGAAGAAGGTGTCTTCCAGAAACTGGCAGTAGGACTGGGAGTTGAGCTTGACTCCATCCTCAACCCGAAAAGGCCCCACAAGCTCATCTTTGATGATACCAGCCCAAACCAGTACTCCACCTCCACCTTGCTGGCGTCTGAGTCGGATTGGAGCTCTCTGCCCTTTACCAATCCAGCCACGGGCCCATCCATCTGGCCCATCAAGACTCACTCTCATGTCATCAGTCCATAAAACCTTAGAAAAACCAGTCTTGAGATATTTCTTGGCCCAGTCTTGACGTTTCAGCTTGTGTGTCTTGTTCAGTGGTGGTCGTCTTTCAGCCTTTCTTACCTTGGCCATGTCTCTGAGTATTGCACACCTTGTGCTTTTGGGCACTCCAGTGATGTTGCAGCTCTGAAATATGGCCAAACTGGTGGCAAGTGGCATCTTGGCAGCTGCACGCTTGACTTTTCTCAGTTCATGGGCAGTTATTTTGCGCCTTGGTTTTTCCACACGCTTCTTGCGACCCTGTTGACTATTTTGAATGAAACGCTTGATTGTTCGATGATCACGCTTCAGAAGCTTTGCAATTTTGAGACTGCTGCATCCCTCTGCAAGATATCTCACTATTTTTGACTTTTCTGAACCTGTCAAGTCCTTCTTTTGACCCATTTTGCCAAAGGAAAGGACGTTGCCTCATAATTATGCACACCTGATATAGGGTGTTGATGTCATTAGACCACACCCCTTCTCATTTGCCTAATAATTCTGCACTCCCTGTATGTGTGTGCGTGTCCAGGGTTCAGCTGAGACAGTGTCCTTCGCCCTGCCAGGCTAAGTAAACAGTCTTCCAGCCAACCCAGGTGGCCTTGCATGGAATGGGAAGGAACAGACTCAACACAGTCGTTATCAGGGTGTTGTTCAGCTCCGACCTTGAGCCCACGTCTGGGGCTGAAGGGGTATCCGCATAAGTGATGGTGCTTTTTACTTTAGTGCGAACAGCTCATATGAATTTCAAAGCAGTTCTACAGTCCAACACTGGTCTCTCAATCTCCCGTTGGAGAGCCGCGAGCTTCGCCATACTTGCGTTCTGTGATGTTGTCATTCTTGTGCTCAAGGAGCCGATTCTGAGAACTCACGGCAGTGTGCCTCCCCGAGATGTCATCCAATTTGTGCCCAGAGATGTTATTCCGAGCGAGCCTTTCCGAGATGTATCCAGTCTGCAGTCAGAGATCTTATTCTGAGTATCCACAGCAGCCGTAGTCTCTCCAAGATCTTATCCGTGCTGACTCAATGAGCCCATTTTGAGAAACTCACGCCTCTCCCATCGTTCCAATCCCAGCGGGCAGCCTTGTGGGGGTTTGAACAGCCGGTTCCGCTTTCTCAAGCCAGCTCCGATCAGCCAGAACCCTGTTACCATGGTTCCAAATAGGTAGATATCTTCAGCACGCAGACTCACCCGAGCCCAAACTTCTCGTTGAGAAATTGCATTTAGGGACCAGTTTTCAACAGGACAATGACCCCAAACACACCTCCAGGCTGTGTACTAGAAGAAGTATACTAGATGGCGGCGCGCACAGACGCAGCGGCTCTATGCTCTCCACTTGGGTGCCTTTCTTTTTTGTTTCTCCACTTTTTCTTCTTCTTTTGTTTTCCTTATTGTGAAGCCAAATTTTCCTACAACCATCTGGAATTATGCAAGATCGGATATAACAGCCAGATCCCCATTACCAGTGATTATCAGAGGGTGCACAACATCCCCCCAGAGATAGCGAGAACATCGGGTGCTCCGTGGATTGTTATCGGCTCTGCCAAGAAACGCAGGCGGCGGAAGGAACGCAAACAAAAGCGGGGATGCCTGTCGGGCCTGCTGGCCAGGCTAAAGAAGCAGCCTTTCAAACCACCGCTCCCGAGCATCTTTCTGACCAGCGCACGGTCGGTCGTCAACAAAATAGATGAACTGAACCTACTTCTCACAGCCAATCGTCCGTGACTGCTGTGTCCTGGTCGTCACGGAGACATGGCTCACTCCGCGAGGCTCCTGTCTACGACAGCCGTAACGCTCCGACAATCCATCAAGCGGTGGTAGCTTAGCAAAGTCGTACTGAAACATCTGACAGATTTTCGAGCGCCGTGCACATAAAATCGTTTCGAGGTCAGTAAACACAACCAGAGTTCATACATAAGGCACACGGGGTTATAAGGGGCTCTGTCGACTTTCAGAAAAATCAAAGGATTGATTTTAAGTGCGCCGTATTTTCCAAACAACACGGTAATAACGACGGCCCGCTAGCATGCTCTACCAAAAATAGTGCTTTGTTGTGTATCTGACGGACGAAAGCTAAACCAGTTCCACACCACTGAAGCTGCAGCATTTTTACAAACCAGTTCTGGTTCATCCGTTTCATTTAGCGATCCACTTTCGCTCTTCTCATTCTGCGTCATCATCCAATTCCACCTGTGATCTTGTGTCACCATTGCTCTCTGAGCTTTGTGTTGCTTCTTCTGTCACCTGACAAATAGGACATACATGACAATAAGAATAAAATGTGGAGCTGCTTCAGTGTGTCTGTCACTTTGTGCAGATCTTGACTGATCAGTAATGTTTGTAGGCTGAGTGCATTTTTAAAACAAGTTGTGCAAACTGCACTACAAGGTGGAATATTTGCAAAATCATAACTATGACCTATGAATACGTCAGTGCCATTAAGATGAAATTCTTGTGTCACCAACATTTTAACGTTAGGCATATAATTCTAACAGCCTCTGTAAACTAATATCCTGGCTGCTCGAGGCTGCTGTTTTCTCTGACAGCTTCACTTAGATTAGAATTAGAAACGCTGCTCTGAGACTGAGAGAACTAACAGTGCTGCATGTTGTGCTGTTAGTTTCCAAAACACGTTATTCATGGTTACATACAGTTTTAGACTGATGTGGGCCAAAGCCTAGCATAGCCTGCAACGTTATTGTGACGGACACATTTTATGTGTCAGACCCAGGACCCTGAGCAGTTATGGACTAATATTATAATGTATGTATTTTGTATTGCTGTCCCTCGTTCTCCCTGCTTGTAGACGTGTGTGTGTGTGTGTGTGTGTGTGTGTGTGTGGCCCTGGCAGGTGATTGGCCACACCTGCAGCTGATCAGGCCTGTCGGAGGAGCTATTTGAGAGTGTGGTGCAGCTCTCTCCGACGCTGGATCATTGCGTGGCTTCACGTCAGTCTCTCGACCAGTTCCTAGTTTGAGTCTGCTGCATTATTGTGTGTCTGACGGCTTCCTCTCGCTTATGTCCCCAGGAGTTACGGGGAGACGAGAGGACAGCGAGCACGGGGTGCTCATCACGGAGAAGCGGAGACAGGAGCACTAGCACTGGGAAGAGGACACGTCACGGGAGTCGGGAGAGCACGGGATTTATTGTCATGTCTGTCCATCGCTGTAAATAAACGCACTGCTTGTACATAGAGCACCGCGCCTGTGTCCTCCTTCCCTACACCCCCACGGTCTGCCAGCCAGACCGTGACATTATGAGTGAACTTGGCTTTAAGTGACTTACAGGTTTCTCTGAAAAATACTTTCTTATATCCAGGTTCTTCCTCTTTGCTGCCGTCCTCCTCTCCTCCTGGGAGCGCAGGCTTGCCGCTGCTAAAACTCAACAGAGCTCCCTGAAAGGTTCAGCCAATCACATTGGCCATATTTGTCACATGAGGTAGGACTCCAGTACAGGACGTAATTTAACTCTTTCGGCACCGCTGGGTGAATGAGACGTTGACAGATTTTTTTTTCTTCTTTCTATCAGGTTTGCTTTTCTTTACTCGAAGAGATCAAATTATTGGTGAGGACAATTCAATAATCGCTGGATATTGGTGGGGACATGTCCCCTCCGTCCATGCCAAATCGACGCCCTTGCCCGAATCGATTCAATCCATGATTCGATCCGATTTGGGGAAATTTTGCCTCAGACAGTCAGCAATATTATAATTTAGATCATACACCCCCCCCCCCCCCCCCCCACACACACACACACACACACACACACACACACAGCCTTATGGGTACAGTAGTCTCCCGCTACACCTCCTTTTAGCTAAAGACATACTTCACAATGACTCACTCAGCTCACAAGAACAGGAATGCAGAGCATTATCAAACGTTAAAATGATACACATCTCTCACTTGTTCACTTACATTTAAACGAAACACATAATTGTAAACATCTCTAACAGCCTAAGCCAGCTTTGAATAGGGCCTGAATGGATAACTTCAGAGAATTACACATCCAATCTTACACGAGGTCTCACCGCTCGACCAGATCTGGTAACAGTCCCTGTTGGTGTGAGGTGGCTCCTATTTCTCCTTAGAAAACCTGTCTGTCTCTACCACATAAGATCTGGGAGCACTGGCAGGTCCAACTACTGCTCCAGTGGTTCCTTCAGTAGTAATCCACACCTTCTGTCCTGACTCTATGTCTGCGGTTGTAGTGTTTTGCCTGCTCACGCCTCCCCTCCTCATCCTTCTCGCGAAAAGCCTGTAGGTCGGGCCACTTTGGCACCAGCTTCGCAGCAGCTTGTGGCAGAGAGGTACGCAGGTGTCTCCCCATGAGCAACTGTGCCGGTGAGAGCCCATGTTCCAGTGGGGTGGCCCTGCACGCTAGCAGTGCTCTGCTGTAGTCACAGTCCTTTCAAGTCTTTAATGGTACGATCAGCGCGTTCTGCCTCCCCGTTGGCTTGGGGGTACCTGGGGCTGCTCGTTTCATGTGTGAACTGGTACTCTTTAGCAAAGTGCTTGAACTGTTCTGATGAAACTTGCGGCCTGTTGTCCGATACCACAGTCTCGGCAACTGCATGTCTTGCAAAGGCCTCTTTTATAGCATTAATAGTGACCTCTGCTGTTGTGTCTCTCAGTTCACCAAGTACCAACGACCAGATTTGGTGTGTGGTAGTAACAGGCAAATGAACTTTTGTTTTTTAATGATTTGAATATATATGAATGCTTGTGCATAAATACACAAACAATACACATATGCTTTCATGCTTTCAATTGTGTCATTTACGTGATCTAGGTCAGCGGTCTCCAACCTTTTTTGCACCACCGACCGGTTTATGCCCGACAATATTTTCACGGACCGGCCTTTAAGGTGTCACGGATAAATACAACAAAATAAAACTAGTACCGGTACCGAAAAAGAAGATTTATTCATAACACACGTGAAAAGACCCAGGAAAACCGAGTTAATGATAAAAACGATAACAAAATAACGCTGAAAAGCAATAAAAACCCTGAAAACCAGACATTTCACACCTGAGCCTCAACTCTCGCGGCCCGGTACCAAACGACTCACGGACCGGTACCAGTCCGAGGCCCGGGGGTTGGGGACCGCTGTTCTAGGTAGCTCTGTTTTGGAAGTTCAGTTCAAGCTAGAAATGTGCTTTGGAGTTTGTACGTGTTTTGTCTCTAGGGGCCACCACATATATTTCTATTTACATTCAGGTGACAGCAATCCATGGATGGTTTCGACATGCAAGAGGATATTTTCCCCGGTGCCCAGCGGGAGAAGACATTGCTTGCGATGTCGATGAGGTCCTGTGGCCAGACCCCAACAGACGGCGGGATCCATGAGCCCACGTATGCACAATTGTCATGATTTTTTGTGTGTACAGTATAGTGTTTTTTCTATTACTGTATTATGTTTGTGTTTTGCTTTATCTGAATTGATGGTGCTGCAGTGGACAATATTGAGTAGGCCTATTTGCTTTTTTTGGTTGTTTGTGTCTCCTGAAAATGTGCCTTCAGAATAAACAATGACAATGAAAGACTGCAGTGTTTTATATGAAGTAGACTAGTGTGTCCCCCTGATCTGATCTGCATGTGATGCAAGTATGTGTCATTTTGTCAACAGAGTTACATCTTGACAGAGGAATGTTAGGTTTTGACAGCAGAGTTTCAGTTTGGCACAGATGTGAATGGTATATTTTGATGTGTCATGTTTACTTGTGTTTAGAGTTTTGGCACAATGAGCGACGTTTTGCAAAATGTGTTCAAGCAACGGGCAAAAACTGTAACATGTTTTTCACCAAAGATTTCAGCAATTATAAAAATTCAACTCAAGCTATTCAGCTATTAGCATTCACACTGCATTTTCTACAGGAAGTACATTTTATATACCAGTTTCAGTTCAAAGTGCATTAAAAATAATAAATAATTATTAAAAATAATACCATCAATATGTTACTGCACTACACTTACTGGACTTGTGGAAGTATTTTGAGAACCATAAGAGATTCTTACAAATGTTTGAAAGAAAAAAAATCTTTAACATAGCTGGAGACTCGTGTAGAAATATGAATGAGTTTATAAAGTTTCTGTCATGGTGTGCTGTGACAGGCAGGTAGTAGGACCCAAACACAGGACTCTTACGTGGAATGAAACTTGAATCGGCAGCTTTTATTGCTGGAAACTCAGGTGGACTCAAGAAACTACAAACTAAGAAACAAGAACTAGGAAAACAAATCAGGAACTATGAACAAGAATCAAGTAAAGAACACGGAGGAGAAAAAACACCCAGCCCACTGAAAACTAAAGAAACCCCCAAAAACATGAAGAACAATCATTAAGGAACATATTTACATATTTAGAGTTACTGCAACACCAACACTGGGTCACAGCTTCAGTGTCAGTCGGTGACTTTTGGTCTGCAACAGCAGCAGAACAGACTTCTCAGTCTTTTGAAGAAGCCCTTTTTCTTCTTCTTGCTCTGACGGTCTTCGGACTTCATTCTGGCTTCAGGTTCTGGAAAAGGTTCCTCAAAGGGAACATCAGGAACCGGCCCAATTTCAGAACAAGATCCGTTGATCATATGATCTTCACCTTCAACACAGGATTTGGACTCGCCATAGGGTTCCTCACAGGGAGCGTCGGGCTCTGCAACACTTTCTGACAGAGCTCCTTCGATCGTAAGGTCTCGAGTACTCAGACTGGATGCCCTTTCAGAAAGAAGTTCCTCACAGGGAACGTCGGGCTCTGCAACACTTTCTGACAGAGCTTCTTCGGCTGGTGGAACATTTGCCACTGAAAGGCCGTCAGAGGAGCGCTCACCATTTGTGCTCTTCACATCAGGACTTGAAGGGGGCTCAAAGATTTCACATATCCGGATCCTTGCTACATCAGCAATGGTCTTCAGCAACAGGGGTGCAAAGTTTGCAACTTGGATAGACAGAATTTCTTCAGGAAATTTCTGTCTAATCTCCGTCAGGATGCTGTCGACCAGATCGTCTCGGATAGAGCGGGTGAAGACGGCCTGTGTTTCCATCGCCGTGAGGCTCTTGGAGACACGATCTAAAGTGGCCTTGGTGACACTGGTGGAGAGGATACTTAGACTCTGGGAGGCCATGTTTAGGAGGGGACGAGGAGGAAGCTCCCAGAAGCCCTGGAGAACGCGGGGAACTACCTCGATCACTACCTCCTGTGCGGTGAGCAGTTTGCTGTTAGGCTGTTCCTGCTGCTTCTTTTTCAGGATTTCAACGTAATCCTTCACCGCGCTGAGGAATTTAGGTGCTCTGTAGAAAAACATGATAAGAGTTATCTGTTAAACATATTCAAAGCATCATTTAAATATTGAAACACTGTAGCTGGACTGTTAACCCTGTAACCACCTTTGTATCATACATGAGTTTCTGAGACCTCGATCTCATCAACATGATCAATACTTGCTATAATTTCTAAATGTTGTGGACAAAACTCTTTTTTAGTCTAAAGTTAACATTGTCGTTAACACAAAGTTGCCAAAAACACCCAGTGTATCAAATGTGATACAAAAAATAAATACACAATAAAAGTAAATCATACACAACATGACATAGCAAAGAACTCATGTGTGGCTTTTGTTTAAAGGGTTGATAAACATCTCAGTTCCAAAGAATCTGAATTTTCTGGCTGTTTTTTGATGGGTTGGGTCTTACAGGGTTAATAACTGTATGTTACATGTGACTCACTGAAATTTAGGAGGTACGGCCTCTGGGAACTGAAGAAGCAACCTGGCTTCAAATTCAACGTCCCTCATTTTATTGCTGACGTTCACCGCCCACACCTGAAACAGAAAACACATTTACAGTGCGCTTATGTGTAAAGGTTATGTGCACGTAATGAAAAAAAAGTCTTGTGGGTTTTCTCGTCTTACCAGCCTTAGAAGAGGTTTGGCTTCCTCTTCGTCAAAATCCTCTAACTCAAACTCCCACAGCCTTCAAAAGAAAGCAAAGCAGAGGTTTTCTCTCAGCACTTACACGTCATCACAAACAGACTTTCAGGTGTGACAGTAACTCACTGCTCTCTGAGCGTCTCCCTGCTCTTCTCCACCAAAAGATCTCTCAGATCTTCAGCAGTGAGGTTCGGTGGAATTAGATCTTCCTGCTGAAGTCTGAGAAACTCCGTCATTATCGCAACCTAAAAGTAAAGGAGACATTTAATCACCACCACTCTCAGGTCCTCAGAAATGACCTGATATTTTCTGTCAGCTTTGGTTTGCATGAATCTGGGTCTAACCTGAGCCTTGTAGCCCGGAAGATACCAGCAGATCTTTACAGCTGTTTCATAAATCGGTGTGTTGAACAACACCTGTCAAAGAAATAGCAATTTAGTCATTGTTACTTAAAATGATTCTCAGTTTGTCAACTTTTAAAACGACATCAAATTCTTCAAATTACTGAAATGCAGTAAAAGCAAAAGCGTCACATACCCTGATAGGCTTATAGATTCCTTGACTCTTTTCCATTTAAACGTGTTCAAATCAAAGTCAGGAAGAAAAACGTCAACTGCTCTCCAACGATGGCGTACGGGGGATCTGGACCTGAAAATGCTCTCAGCTCGGTGGTCTCGCACAGATGAGCTCTTTTGACAGTCTGATGTTTATTTATGAATGCAGAATTTCTTGAGCAGTCACCATGGAAACTTGATGCAGCTTCATGTTGTTAAATTAAAAGTAAACACTGTGTATTTTGCACTACACTCCACTAAACTTATCATATAAGTAAATAAAGTGTGGGTTAGGTCCCTCCTGTGGAAAGAGCCACACAAACCGATGGATCAGAAAAGACAAAGTCAGCTACAGCATGCCTTTTCATATTATGTGCCTGCTTATCTCCATTTCTTTACAGTAGATGGGAACTTTTGCAGTAAAGCAATGGCTTACAAACAGTGGACTGTGGACTAATGCAGACATCTGAAGCCTGACAGCAGCTGGTATATACACAGCTTTGGACAAACTGGCCCTTTAAACAGCCCAGAGGAAGAAGAGACCTCTGCGTTATCAGTGCAGCCTAAAGCACAATAATAATAATACTATTAATATGATTTTTAGAGCAATAATGCCCCCAAATAATGAAGTCATTAATTACACATCCGTCATGCTTCACAGGAGGTCAGGAGTGACCGATGAACGTGATGCTACATTAGAGTCTGTCCTATGAGTTCAGCAGGAGGAGGTGAACCCACAGCTGGGACCAGTTCTCTAGTGGGTCCAGTATCATACTTGTGTTCATCCTGGTCTGAACCTGGTCAGAAGAACTGACTTCACTTTTGAAAATTCAATACTTATAAAAGGTAACCCCAAACAGTCTACAACGGCTGTTTTCTGTCCACCGAAGCAAATTTGATTGACGAGGTTTTTGTACCTTCACTTCTCCAAAAAGCAAATAAAGAGATTAAACAAAGATTTACTGAACGACCGTCAGAATTCCCAGAGCTAACGTAGATCGCTTTATGCTCTTGAGTCAGGAGGGATAAGAAAAGTGACTGCAAACATTGTGGAACGATTCATAGCGTTTGATTGCTTGTGTGAATGTATTAAACAGGAAACCAGGAGCTGCAGAAACCCAGTAATGCTGAAGACGCATGCGTGTGCGTTTATTACAGGTTTTTTACACTTTGCAGGCACTTTGCTGTAAATACAACAACACTGCTGAAAACTCTAATTTAAATAATTACTACTGATGCACCTATCAAATAAACTAACATTTGCATAAGTGTTGAAATGCTGGACTCTTCCTCTCCTAAATCTGTGGCAGAGAAAAAATGCTGCAGGAGTGTTTTTTTACATGATATGTAAGAAAAATAAGAAAAAGAAAGAAACCCTGTGATTTTAATGTGAATGCATTACTGACATCTTATCCAAACACACATTGTGCACACCACTTTATCCCTTATTACAACTGCAGCTTTTATTAGTGCATGTTCACGGGACTTCTGATTCTATAGGGTCTTGACAAAAGTCTCTGCAATCAATTGATTACAATCAAGTGATTCAATTGAAACATGGAAATCAGCATTTCACCATTTTATACTATACATACATGTTTTGCTTTCAAGACTGGACAGGAGTGGCATGTGGGCGGCATTGTAGAGTGTGTTGACAGGAGGAAAACTTACACGCTCAGTAAATCACCCCCGTCACTACCTAAACCTCAAAGTCTCTAAACAGGAAGTGCATCTACATGAAAGCTTCTGTTTTATATGCAGACAGATGACCTTTTGATGTAAAACCTTTCTCTGTATCTAGAGAAACACTTTAACTATATATTCAACTATATAGTTTAACATTTGGTCCGTAACTATCATTTAAAAACAATAAAAAGGTTTAAAAGAATATACATAGGCGGCTATAAAGACTGCAGGTCAAACATCGTGCAGATACAGAAGGACCTCCTGGGGTCCAAAATGTCGCACTATTACAGAGCAATGCTTACAATAGTCTTGCATGGTTAGCCAGTTAGACAGATGCAAATGTTAAAGTGCTAAAACAGACATGTAAATAAAATACAACATCATGTTAGCAGCTTATTGGTATTAATGTCTCTTAAAGCTCTCCATGACCTAGCTGCATCTTAACTCTCTGAGCTGCCACAGTCTTATAAACCCACCCGCTGTCTCAGGTCAGCTGATCAGCTGTTCCTGAATGTTCCCAGGACTGAGCGTAAACTTAGAGGACATCGTGCTTTTGCTGCAGCATCTCTGAAACTGTGACACGATCTGCCTTTAGAGATTAGACAGGCTTCTTCTCTGCCTGTTCTTAAATCACTCCTGAAAACTCATCTCTTCACCCTGACCTTTGACACCTTGTAAGATGTTGGTTTTTAGTTTGAGTTTTTTAGTTTATTTTTGCTGTTTTATCTTGTTTTGAAATATAGGGCTGTTTACATTTTTTATGTATTATGTGTTTTATTTTTTTACTGTTATGTTTTATTCTATTGTTCTTAACTCATTTACTGTACAGCACTTTGGTTTTGTCCTGGGTTTTTTAAAGTGCTTTCTCAATAAAGATGGATTGGATTGGACTGGAAGATAAACACTTTAGTTTGCAGTACTGTGGTGAGTTCACAGTAAAGCACTGTGTTGGACTGGCGCACAGTGATTGTGGCGTTCATGGTCAGTGTTAGGTTACCTCAAGTACAGTGGATTCATTTGCATTTAAGCTGATGATGCTTCGATTAAGTCATCAAATTTCACCTTTATATCAGCTCTATAAGCCAATTCTCAGGATACTGTTAGTGTAGGAAATGGAAAGACAACCAAGATATCTGTGAAACGTCTGCTTACATCTTGAATTCAGCTCCGGCGTATGTGGTAAGTTGTTAATGAGTGACTTTAATTTATTATTTGTTCACATGTGGCTATACACTCTACTGAGAATAAGCATACTGTCATGATATGAGTGGATCTTCAAAACAGACATCAAAATAGGTCATGGAGAAAATAAGTATAAAAAGTAAAGATCTTATTAGGAATAATACTGTTTGGATAATTATAACCATCATAATCAACCGAATCATCTCAACATGTATTTGCTCAAAAATGTATTTATTACCACAAACATGTATTTAATTATCAACAAAAGGAAAATCAACAGTTTCTAGAACTCCAACAGGGGCAGGACTTGGAGGTACTGGGATTTCAGGAGGCAGCAGAATGGTACACTGGTCAGTGTCATTATTATTGACCTGTGATGGTGGATGGCCTTGGAGGGAGCTGAGAGGTAACTCAGACCTCTTATCTTCAGGACACGTAAATCAAACATACTCCTTCTCAGCAGCTGGAGACTTAGAGACATCCCAACTCATCAGCCTCATGCGTTTGGGCATCAAATGTTCCTCTTCATCATTAACAGAAAAAGCAGTAGAATATCTGCGCTTTCTGCAGAGACCTAACTCTGCAGTGGGTGGAGGTCTCGGAGGCAGAGGAACATCGCTAGGACACATGAAAAACGTCACGTCATCATCCAGGGATGAACGATCGTTTTTCAAATCTGGATTAATGATCTTGTCTGTGTCCTTTGCATGAAAGCTGGCATCAGCAGGTGGAGGATTTGAAGAAACTGGTACATCAGAACTCATCAGCCTCATGCGTTTGGGCATCAAATGTTCCTCTTCATCCTCCACAGAAAAAGCAGTAGAATATCTGCGCTTTCTGCAGAGACCTACCTCTGCAGTGGGTGGAGGTCTCGGAGGCAGAGGAACATCAGTAGGACACATGAAAAATGTCACTTCATCATCCAGGGATGAACGATCGTTTTTCAAATCTGGATGCATGATCTTGTCTGTGTCCTTCGACTGAAGGCTGGCATCAGCAGGTGGTGGACTTAGGAGCTCACATGCAGGTGCACTGATAGGTCGGAACATGAAAGCGGGAACTTCATTGTCCAGAGCACAACGGTCTGCACTGGATGAGCGTGGGAGCTTCTCCTTTGCCTGTGGAGGAGGCAGACTTTGACTTTGTGTTGCAGAGGAACATTCAAGTCATCTGACGTTTTGCTCTGTTACATATTATTATTGTTGTTGTTGGATTTTTCTTTAAAAATTCACACGATTTAATGTTTAGAAACAGACACAGTGAAGGGTAACTTACCACAGCTCGAGCCATTTTAGGCGTCTGTCAAGGCAAAGACGCAGGATTTGGTTTCTCTGTGTAAGATTATGGGACAGTTGTCAGTTTCAGTTTCAAGTCAGTTGGATAAATTCATATCAAACTTCTCAAACTGTATCATTAAAGCATTGTTCAGGTGGACAAATATGAAAGATATGAAGATAAAAACAGTAACAGCTGGCAATCAAGGGAAAACAACCTTACGAAAAAGGTCTTAATCATTATTGTTTTAAAGTAAATCTTTCAGTCCTTACTTCAGTGATTGTTTGAAGTCTCTGTGTTTGTTGTCAGTCGCAGATTTGTGTAAAATATTTGCAGTTTGTTAATAAAGTTTGCAGGAGCTCCAAAGTTTGTCTGTTCAATACCAAAGTAATGAGGAGACTGAGTGCAGGTTTGGAATCCTCAGTGACAGAAGAATGCAGCAATGTTTGAATTTGAATTTGTTATTGTTTTATTAACAACAACTACCAGGATCATACCATAGCAACACAGTGATGCCCAATCAAATGTCAGGTACAAGGGATAGCCCACATACACATCCAACAGCACAGTAAAGCAATGGGCACCAATGCCACCAGTCAGGCCTTAAAAATACCTGAGTTATATAACAGCACACTGACAGTGTCTCATCCAAAAATATAAAATGTATAAATACAGTTAATATCATTTTCATTTAAATTTTATTTAATTCTCTTCATATAGTGCCAAACAGATGTCTCAAGTCGTCACTGTTACAACATAGATAAACATGAACATGAAATCCATTATTTAATTCTCTTCCATTCACTCCAGTTCAATTCAATAGCTATATAGATGGATAGACAGATACTGTATTATATACTATATTGATTCCAAATGGAGAATTAATGTGTTATATCACCAGGATAATGAATTCAAGTAGTACAATCTCCAATAAACAGACAACACAGTTCAAGTTCAAAGTGCAATATGTGCAGGATCCAGGCTTTATATTGTAAGATGCAAAATGTTTATATATACATAATATTGTTGAAAAAATAAAGAAAGTTAAAAATCAAACTAAGTTTATTGTCACTGTGGCTGATGTGATTGCAATATGAACCCGGAAGCAGACAAGGGAGAGATGGAACTGAATCTTAACAAAAAAACAAACCATTTATTAGGTTGAAAAACACGAACACAAAACAAGGCCCAGCAAACAGGAGCGGAAACTAAAACTAAAACCTATCCTGGGAATAACTCGGTATGACTATGACAACTATGACAAGAAAAACATGAACATGAATCCGAGGAGGTGCATGCGAGAAACTCTGATGAAAAAACATGAACATGAACATGGACCTAAACAGAATCAGGAGATAACCTGAAACCCGGAATAACGTGAACGGAGGAAAACGCACCAACACTGCCCAGAGGAAGACAGCGGACTTAAATACACAGAAGAGAATGGAGGGAAGTGGAAACACAGCTGACACAAATGAACCTGACACCACAGGGGAAGCAACATGAAACACACTGAACATGGAAACACAACCCTTTCATAATAAAAGACGAAACAAGGAGAGACGTGGACGTGTGATGGGCTGAGTTGCCAAATGGCTGGTAGGCTTTTAGCTAGGCTTTAGCTTCAGCCAAGTGGAAGCTAAATTGGCTAGTCATTCATATGTAAATTAGGTTGTTACCTGAGAATTCTGGAGGGGAGTGGGGGTGTGTGAATGATTGCTGATTTCTAACTGCCAACTGCCTCTTTGTTTGTCTGGGGGGGAGCTGCTAAAAGCGGTGAACTTCCTTTTGTGTTTCATCTTGATGCATTCTCAATCATCCAGGAAAATAAATCTCCAAAAGTCACCAACTTGGAGTGGTTAGTTTCCTGAGCCACAAGGAAACTTGTGTTTCAGTTTGCCATCTTAGGGAGAAATCAACACACATGGGTGTATGTCCTTTGTTGCTGAGATTTATTGATTAAAAACAGTACAAAAAACCAACCATTTGTACACATATTTACAAATAATAATAAAAAGTGAGTGAGTACATTTCAACATTTTCAGCAATCACTCACAATCCTGGCACTGCCATGGTATCTGTAGTCTGCATTTACCACATGTGTATCTGTAGCAGTGAACACATCGCACAGTGGCATGATTGTTCTTGCATTTGTGTTTGACCTGACACATGGCTCTTTTTCCAGGGCTAGGTGTGGAGGGTTGTGTCCGAAGCAACTGTTCTTTTCTTGCCTTCTTCCCAGCTACATGAGAGTGAGCCAGCTCTCTTGCAAGCTCCACCAGGAAGTCCACCCGTCTTTCCTTCGTCCTGGTGCATGCTTGATACAGCACATCCTGCGGAGCTCCATAGGATAATTCTAAAAAATGCTTTAGTTCCTCACATTTTAATGCAACCCACTGAATTAAAGCTGAAACTACATCTGAATTGTATCATTTCAAATTCATTGTTGTAATTTACAGAACCAAAGTTAGAGAAAGTTGTTTCTGTCCAAAGTCTTATAGACATAACTGTATGATTTTCAATGATTTCAAGGACAGCTGAAGATAAAAAGTATTCAACAAGGAGAGACCAGGAATTAGTGACGTGCAGAGTTTGAATAAGAAGCTGTAATTAGACTGAATGCAAGACGAGAGCAAAGCCATGGCAACAGCAGGAAGTGGAGCAGGACCTGCGTGTGTCCATGAAGCTCGATGTTTTTCTGCACAGATCACATGCAGTCTGAAATGTTGTGCAGTCCAGACTGTATATTTTGCTGAGTGAAATACAAAAGCTTCCTTCATGGATGGAAAAGAAACTGTTTCAGTGTCAAATGAAACACTTTCTGTTGATTTCAACTCCCAGAACTGAGTTCAGCTGAGCTCCACGGTGCAACAATTAGACTCCACTATGTTTTCTCTGCTTTGTAACAGCAACAGGCTGTTTAGGGCAAGATTTGCTAAAAGGCTCAAAACAGCGCTTACAGACATGGTTCGTTTTTTGGGCCAATTACAAAAGTTCTGCTGTTTTCTAAACACAGGAGATGTGAGTTCAAATGTATAAAACACAAAAATAAGACATGCTTATTTGTATTAAATATCTGGATAATGATCTGTAGATGTTAAAAACACTAATAACACAGTTTGAATGTCCAGAATTGGGTCTTCATCAGGGTCACAAAAATCTTTGAGATTCTGTCTCTGACACACAATCCTGTCGCTGCGCTCGATTTGTAAACAGGGAAGCAGGGAAATTATTTTACTGCTATTGTTAAATAATTGTCATCATTACCATTGCATTAATAATATAATCTGGAGTTTATATTGCATTCAGGGGTTAAACAGTGTCTCTTTCAGAAAGACTGAGTTGCAGGCTGACAGGAAGTTGTATGCAGAAGTGAAAGCAGGAAGTTATTTTGAGCAGCAGGCTAAGACGAGGCTTTAACAATGTAACAGATAGCTTTAAGAAGGCTTTAAGGTTTTATGCATACAGGTATTAAATTAACTTTGTATTCCAGGTGCAGTTATAACTATTTTATACATATTGCATATCTGTGCTTATTTGAGTTGATGTTCAGGTTCTTTAAAGGTCTTAAGCTTCATCTAGTGAGAGTGTCTAGATGATCCATGCTGAGGGAAAACTAGAACATAGAAGGAATTGCAATACATGCTTACAAAACACTTATATATCAGATCATTTTATATTAAGGTTTTAGTAGAGGTTCTTGGTTAAAACATTTATTTAGTAGAAGACATACACATAGTCTCAGTGAGCTTCTGGTCTGGTAAAAGGTCAGAAGTGCAACAGGTGAATTGAGAAAGAGCATTTGAGGACGAGACACAGACAGTAGGTGAAGAGGTGACACAAAGAGCATGTGAGGTCGTGACACACACACACATAGAGTTAAATTTATTTAGAGGAGAGATTACTCATGTCTGGTTGTAACTGCAAAAGTGTCTCGGTAAAAGAGGAACCGTTCCTTGTTGTCTCGGCAAGAAAGAGGAACAAGACAAGAACTGAAAGGTAGACAGGAAGGGCTAGCCATGAAAATAGAAGATGATCTTCTGGGTTAAAAGTCTGATCTATGTATAAAATGTATCTGTGACGCATGAAGGGGCGTCAGTAAATCAAACCCTGATGCTATAAAATATCTGTTCATGCTTTGATTAAGTCGAGGACTACTGGCTGTCTGCGTACAGAGTGTCTTCCCACACGTGTGTTCATTAAAATCATTGTTTGACCAAAGAGCTTCTGGACCAAGAGTGGTTTGTACTCTCCCTCCTCAATTTTGAACCTTAACATTTGGGGGCTTCGTCCGGTGGTTGAGGAGGGAGGATTGGAGGTGTAGACGGTGATGTATGGTCCGTTGTGGTCAGACAGGCAGGCGTGACCCGGCAACCAAACTGAGGGGACAGGCGCCTTTAAAAAGAGGTAGGCACAGGCCTGTTGATTTTATCCGAAGTGTGCTGAATTGGATGATAAAATTAAATGTCTATTCAGTAAAAGTTGCCGGTAAATGTCTGCTTTGATTTTGATGAGAATCTCATGACAGTACTGAGGATTTAAAAGCAGTTGGACTGCTGGTAATGATTGAATGCGGTTGGACCGCTAAAAGGAAAAGCAGTTGGACTGCTCAATGTTTTTAGTATCTTAGGGAATTTGGTTATTTTTTGGTTATAAGGTTGGACCTGCTTCAGTCTTACACTTTGTTGGGTGTTTTACTGTTGTTCCAAAGTATTATAAATTATCTTAGAACGGAACCGTGGGGGTTCTAGGAAGCGCAGAGCCCGGAGGTTATGCTCCCTCCTTGTCGTGGACGCGCGACATTGACCTGTCGGCGAACAGGGTTAGTTCAGTTTGGCTTAACTGTGGGGTACAGGGCATCCTGGAATTAAGCTAGGAGTTAGAGTCTCCTTACCGTTTGGAACGGTACCTGCGCTTTTTTGGTCAGCAGAAGTTGGACTTCGGGCGTGTAACTTTAACTTAAAACTTCAGGGTAAGCCTTGGCTGTGTAATGCCAAAAATAGAGCTTCAGGCAAAGTTTGGGTTGGTTGACGCTTTTAAATTGTGTTAGGGACTTTAGAGATGAGGCCAGAAACTGTTGGACAGATACTGGTGAATTGGTCGCAAAAAACTCAGGGAGTTTATCCGCTGGGCGGTTATTTTAAATTTGTCTAAATTGTGTAGGCGCTAAAGCTGACAGATCTGACAGTGGTTGTAAATATAAGATGTCTTTGTAATATAAAATAAGAGATCTCTGTGTGAAAGGAGTCTGAGGCAATGCTGGAGCTATTTTTAGACGGTGTGTGTGAGTGTGAAAATGCAAATGAGTAAGCAGTGAACTGTTTAAACCACAGTTGGTTTTACAAATACTGCTGCAAACATTGCTGAGTGTGTGTTTAAAATGCCATTTATGTTTATTAGAGGACTATAAATAAAGTTTTGAGTTGCCGTAGGGGATGCATAGTAATTGACTGAAGTTGGATGTAGATATATAAATATATTGAGTGCACTGTGTATACTTAAGATTAACATATTACTTTCAGTAGTAACTTTTCTCCAGCAATAGTTGCTGGTGTGTTTTATTTTTTCAATTTCTTGTGTGAATGCGGTGACTAGAAGGTTTTGAATGATGAATAAAGGTGTGAGAGGTATTTCTTTGGTGATGTAAAGTAGGATGTTTTAAAGTTTGAAAGTGTTTTTAATTTAAGAGATGCATGAGTGATGTTATAAGAGTTTAGTTTATTTAAAAGGTGTGTGTGAGAGGATTATGAAATCATTGTGTGAATGATGCTACATTTTAGATCAAAAGTTAGTAGAATTACAGAGGGTTTGTAGATTGTAAATACAAAATAAGTTTGATTAGCCTGGAGAAACAGCAGAGCAGCTGCGTGCTGTGTGTGTGTAACAGGAAATGGTGTGGGTGACAGGAAGTTTGCATGCCCATATAAGGTGACGAGTGAGCACCCAGAGAGAGAAACAGATGAGTTAAACTCTAGGCAGATAAAGCGAATGGAGGTTTTGAGAAAAGAAATGAAAAGGATATTAATTGTATGTTTTAGTGTGTTAACACAGATTACAGATAAATAAAGGTGGACTTCTCTCAACCTGGAATTTTGAGTACGGCGCCAAAACCACTGGAGTAGCATAATTGGGAGAAAACAGGCCAGATTTTGGCTTAAAATTTTACAGCTTGACCTCGCACTTGTCCCCATCCTGAGAAGAAGCTCAAAGGACAGTTAATCTCCTGATGAAGACCGACAGAACATGGTGGACTTGAGAAGAATTAATAGCAGGCAAAAGACAGTGCAACGGAAACCACACTGACGACACCAGCAGCAGCATGTAAGGAACCACGAGGTGGAAACATGTACTGTAAATTACAGGCTGGGCAGTTGAACAGTGGGATAATGAACGGTGGTAAAGCACTGGACATTGATTGTCAGATTTGCCATGCTTGGAGTAATCTTGAAAGAGATGACTGAGAGGATCAACAGAAAAGAAGAAACCACGTGATGAACCATGCACGGTGGACAGCAGGCTGGTAAGAACAGTGTGACATGACTGTTTAAAGGCACTGAATGTGGTATTTTGCCAGGCTGGGACTTGATCCAAAAGGAAAATACTGAAGAGAAACAGAGAAGAAACAGACTGTGTTTGCTGGAATTCAAGACAACAAAAGGACACTGAGAGAAGAGGACGGTGACCAGTGAGAGGCGAAGCAGGACGAGTTCGACTGTGAGAATACAGGGTGTAATTGGACTGAAAGTGAAGCCTGAACTCATGATGGTTTAGAGATGTCCACCGTCACAAACAAAGAGGTAAACAAGAATAGAAAACACACATACACAAAGTGTTACATGTGAAATTATTTCTGGAAAGAATCAGAAGTGAGATAGTTTTGAATTAAGAAATCAGAGAAAAGATGCATGAATTAAACCTGACTATAACATACAGAGGCAATGAAGAAAGCAGCTTACACTCACTGAACATTAACAAAATACATAGGAAAAGCAATGAAGACCTGCTTACACGTATATACATGACATAAGTTGGGATTTCTGACCAGAGAAAGGGAAACGGGTAGTTTAAGTACATATGAAAATAATGAAAATGTCTCAGTTGTGTTTCTATAGGGGCGAAACAGATCTGGATCAATTTTCCACGTGCAGCGGTCGGAAGAAACCTGTAGGTTAACTTGACTGGACATGCCAAGGCAAGTTTCTGGTTGAATTGTTCACAGCGCCATGCCTCCATAAACCTGACAAGTGGGCCCTAACTTCTGGCTGAGGAGCAGGGACGCGGTTAATAAGGTGGGAACTTAGAATTTGGGTTAGCAGATTTGGGAAAGAAACTGACGGCTTAAGTGGAGAATTGTGCAGGAGTCTGACACACTGCAAAAGCAACATATGCAAATTCACATACACAAACAGAAAATGCATTAACTTTATGAAGACAAGACAAGCTCATGGAGATTAATGCATAGATACAGATTAAACTTGGCTAAGAACACAAACATATGCAATGAAGAACAGCTTGCTATTTTGTATGAATGATACAATGGTGTGAATGTTTAATAAAATGCATTTGAGTTTGTAATTGAGGAATAGAAGAAGCCATATGACAAAGGGAGTGAGTTATGTAAACAAAAAGTGATTAAAGTAGTTTTAAAAGAGTGACTTAGGAGTGCTCTCTCGTACTGCGTGATCAAAACCAGTGATCACTGTAGAAAGAAATAAAATGATTTAATGAGTTGGGAATGTTTAAACATATGTTTCTGTTGTTACAGCAACTCATTGAGAGATGACTCAGTATGCAAATTAGCTGGAGTGAGTGGTGACGAAGGAACTTCCTGTATGTGTGTGTGACTGAGGAAGTGACTTTCAGGAGAGGAAGCACGGCAGACAAGAGAAGTGCAGATTTGGGTAGGAAATTTATAGTTTAGTGATATGTTGTTGTAAGGGGGTTATGTTTTATGCTGAATTGAAGTATGTTACAGAGCATAAGGGGGTGATTTTTGTTTGCAAATTGTGTGGTTTTAATGAGACTTTCGGTGTATTGAGGAGGTGAAATTATGTGGTGGCAAAACTTTTGTGTGTTTAAGGTTGTTGAGGTTGTTGTGGTGATGGGTTGATTTTGTCAGTTAGGTTTGGGTTGTTGTTTTTGTTTTTAATAGAGGGAGTTTTAGGAAACATGGACATGTCTAAAAAATTGGGCCCATTATTTTGTAACAGTGCACTTAAAGAAAACCTGTCAGGTGATTTTGTTTTGTTTTTATGAGCTAACAATCAGCTCTATTTTTTCCATTTTTGTTTTAAGCAGGCCTGCAACAGCGCTGAAAATTCTCGGGGAGAGCAAATACAAGGGGGGCTTTCCAGATTACAATTGGCTGAGGAGAGCTACCTGTGGGGACTGATCAAGGTCGTAAGTCCCTGTAAAAAGGATTTTATGCGAGTCAATCCAGTCCAAAAGCATAAAGAAATATTTTCCTATGGAAAATAAAAAATGACTGAGCTCATTTTGCTGAGGGTGGAGTATCTGATCGTGCGGGAAGCTCCACTATCAGCAAAAACATGGTGTGACTGCATGTGAGTGAGGATGAATTAATGTGGACAAACAATTGTTTTTACCAGAGAAAATTTGTTGACTGGGGTTAGATTATGGGATTATAGTATATTGTTGGGAGAATGCCAAATGCTAAAGGGGAAATATTTTTGATGTAACTCAGTTATCATTAATTGAAGAAACACATGACTGATAACTGTTCTGTTTTAAGTTTATTTTTATGATATAGATTGGATCATGAGTGGGGAAACTGGGCATTTTTAAGTTTTGTATAGTATCTTGACACATGAAATGTATCAAGATAAAGGGGGGTTTAGGGTTTAATAATTTAATTGTTTAATAATTTAGGATCATTTCAGGACCTTTTGGGTTTTTGATCATTTGGATATGGTAAAACTGAAACTGAAAAAAATAAGAAACCGGAAACCTAAACTGGGTAAGCTAATAACACAAACCAGAAACGAGGATGCAGGGAGGTCCGGGGAAATACACAAGAGACGCAGGGAGACCGAGGGGAAACAACACAGACGAACCAGCAACTACCATAACAGAAGACACAACTTAAATACACCCAGAGAACATAGGGAGATTACACACAGGTGGGGAACACAGGTGACACTGATAAACATAACGAGACAGGGCAGGAGTGAACACAATATTACGCATACTGACGAGAGACTGTCAAAGTAAAACAGGAAGTACACAGAGGTTCAGACAGGAGGAGAGAAAGCACGGGGAGAACA
Organism: Copadichromis virginalis; assembly: GCF_057382275.1. NCBI lineage: Eukaryota > Metazoa > Chordata > Actinopteri > Cichliformes > Cichlidae > Copadichromis > Copadichromis virginalis. The sequence continues at coordinate 49,637,368 of NC_140639.1, forward strand.
CAGACATAACAGGCTGGGGGAAACATGGAATAAACACAAAGAGAGACGAGAGCTCATAAATACACAGAGGGGCACAAGGGGGTAAGAGTCACAAAGGGAAAAACACTTAGGGAACACCACAACAGGACACTTCAGAAAACCTGGCCTAAATAAGGAGCGAAAATACAAGGAACCAAGAATACTGGGCCAACATGGCCCAGGACCATGACAGAACTGAATCCTGTTTAGAAGATACAATGCCGGTTTTTCAAAGCTGTGAATAAGTCTTAGAGGGAAAATTAGTGAGGGTTGAAGGAGTAGAACAGCTTTGATTTCTTTTTGATTTCTAGAAGTAGTGGTTATAATGTAGGCTTACACATACAGATATTACATAGGAGGTATTTTTAGGATAAAGGGGAGAGCTTATAAATAGAAATGATTTTTATACATATTGCATTTTTTGATATGAGTTATTGAAGTTATTGAAGGATTGCACGCTTACAGACACAGAGTTAAGAAACACACATGACAGTATTGATTCCAGGCAAAAGGCCCTAAATTCATTTAGCTTTTTGACTGAACTTAAAGAAGGACCAAAGAGGAAGGAAAGCATATATTTTGGTTAAGTCTGATAAATTAGAATTAGAAGGTATTGTTACATTAAAGGGAGCAAATGAAATAAAAAGCCTATACCAAAAACGGGTTATAACATAGGAAATGTGAGGTTTTAAAATGAAGTTAGTGTTAACACATAGGAGTTGTTTCAAGGCAGCATTTAGCTATGATGAAATGTATATAGGAGTAATTGCTTATATGCTTAAACTTAATTGATTAAAGTGGTTGTTTTCTTTTGGATCTTTTAGAGTAGAGGAACTTGCAGCAGCGACAATTTGTGCACAGGATGTTGATGATCAGATAAGGGAAAATAGAGCGAGCAACCGGACGTGAAAGCAGGGCTTAAAGAGTTTTAAAGTGATGAGGAACGTTGAAGAATATACATAAATACAAGTCAATAAGTTAAGAGCATAATTAGGATCATGCTTTTGATTAAAGAGTCCCAAAAAGGATAAGTTAGGGAGATGCAAGAAAAGGTGTTTTGTTTCCTTTGCAGAAGATCTCAGCGACCACAGGAGGGGCGAGGATCCTGGAGATCTCGAGGCCTGCTAAACCACCAGAGAGGGTCTGAGCGAGGACACAATGTATTGCGACCTCTGGTGTTCCAGAGGTCGAGAGAGGGAGTGTGGAGCAGGGAAATTATTTTACTGCTATTGTTAAATAATTGTCATCATTACCATTGCATTAATAATATAATCTGGAGTTTATATTGCATTCAGGGGTTAAACAGTGTCTCTTTCAGAAAGACTGAGTTGCAGGCTGACAGGAAGTTGTATGCAGAAGTGAAAGCAGGAAGTTATTTTGAGCAGCAGGCTAAGACGAGGCTTTAACAATGTAACAGATAGCTTTAAGAAGGCTTTAAGGTTTTATGCATACAGGTATTAAATTAACTTTGTATTCCAGGTGCAGTTATAACTATTTTATACATATTGCATATCTGTGCTTATTTGAGTTGATGTTCAGGTTCTTTAAAGGTCTTAAGCTTCATCTAGTGAGAGTGTCTAGATGATCCATGCTGAGGGAAAACTAGAACATAGAAGGAATTGCAATACATGCTTACAAAACACTTATATATCAGATCATTTTATATTAAGGTTTTAGTAGAGGTTCTTGGTTAAAACATTTATTTAGTAGAAGACATACACATAGTCTCAGTGAGCTTCTGGTCTGGTAAAAGGTCAGAAGTGCAACAGGTGAATTGAGAAAGAGCATTTGAGGACGAGACACAGACAGTAGGTGAAGAGGTGACACAAAGAGCATGTGAGGTCGTGACACACACACACATAGAGTTAAATTTATTTAGAGGAGAGATTACTCATGTCTGGTTGTAACTGCAAAAGTGTCTCGGTAAAAGAGGAACCGTTCCTTGTTGTCTCGGCAAGAAAGAGGAACAAGACAAGAACTGAAAGGTAGACAGGAAGGGCTAGCCATGAAAATAGAAGATGATCTTCTGGGTTAAAAGTCTGATCTATGTATAAAATGTATCTGTGACGCATGAAGGGGCGTCAGTAAATCAAACCCTGATGCTATAAAATATCTGTTCATGCTTTGATTAAGTCGAGGACTACTGGCTGTCTGCGTACAGAGTGTCTTCCCACACGTGTGTTCATTAAAATCATTGTTTGACCAAAGAGCTTCTGGACCAAGAGTGGTTTGTACTCTCCCTCCTCAATTTTGAACCTTAACAATGGAAAAGAAACTGTTTCAGTGTCAAATGAAACACTTTCTGTTGATTTCAACTCCCAGAACTGAGTTCAGCTGAGCTCCACGGTGCAACAATTAGACTCCACTATGTTTTCTCTGCTTTGTAACAGCAACAGGCTGTTTAGGGCAAGATTTGCTAAAAGGCTCAAAACAGCGCTTACGGACATGGTTCGTTTTTTGGGCCAATTACAAAAGTTCTGCTGTTTTCTAAACACAGGAGATGTGAGTTCAAATGTATAAAACACAAAAATAAGACATGCTTATTTGTATTAAATATCTGGATAATGATCTGTAGATGTTAAAAACACTAATAACACAGTTTGAATGTCCAGAATTGGGTCTTCATCAGGGTCACAAAAATCTTTGAGATTCTGTCTCTGACACACAATCCTGTCGCTGCGCTCGATTTGTAAACACTAACAGCTCTTTGACTCCAGAACCCAGTTTGTGTTGGTGCGAGGCATTAGTGGATCTCTCTCTTAGAGTAGAGTTAGAGTTACTACAGTTTCTTAGGAAACTGAAGAAGGCCCGTCTCCCTCCTCCAGATTCCCGTGCAAATGTCAGACAATTCAAAATCCTGTTTGACTTTATAAAGGAGACACAAATGTGCAACAATCTTGACAGAGTGCTACAGTGTCACAGACAGTTGCACTGCCTTTGATGAGAAACACTGAGTGATAGTAAAACTAAACAATCACTGCAACACACTGATACAGGAGAAGTTGTGATTGTTCTTTTCATTTGTCCTGTTGTGTAGTTTGGCTGTAGTGTGCCCCCCACCCACCCCCCTTTCAAGAAGCCAGCTGTATGATCGTCCACATTAAGAGAAGGAGTTAAAAGTGGGAGTCAAAACCTCCAACTTAAAGTGGAACATTAATGTCACACAAATGCAGACACAGACTCAGTGCCATTTTTATATTGTTAGATTCAGAGATTTTATTGAAGTTCTCAGTTATATTAGGGACATACAGAATGCTTTCTAATGGAATAAGAGGAGAGAGTGAAGCAACTGTGCCACCCTAAGGACCATGGAGTGGGATTAATGATCAGTTGTGCTCATTTGATACCAACTAATGTGTGTTGGGTGCATTGTGGGCGCCGCCCAGGAGCGAACCAAACCCCAAGACTGGCAATTGGGACATTGAATGTCACCTCTCTGGTGGGGAAGGAGGCTGAGTTAGTGCGTGAGGTTGAGAGGAACCGGCTAGATATAGTCAGGCTCACCTCAACACACGGCTTGGGCTCTGGAACCAGCCTCCTGGAGAGGGGCTGGACTCTGTCTCAGTCTGGAGTTGCCCCTGGTGAGAGGCGGCGGCCTGGGGTGGGTATCCTGGTGTCCCTTCAGCTTGCTGCCTGTATGTTGGGGTTCCTCCCAGTGGATGAGAGGGTTTGTTATCTGTGCCTCCGGGTTGGGGTTCAGAGTACCCAGCCTTCTTGGAGTCCCTGGGTGGGACACTGGAGGGTCCTACTGGGAGACTTAAATGCTCATGTGGGCAACAACAGTGAAAGCTGGAGGGGCGTGATTGGGAGGAATGGACCCCAGGACCTGAACCCGAGTGGTGTTTTGTTATTGAACTTCTGTGCAAACCACAGCTTGGCCATAACGAACACCATGTTCGAACATAAGAGTGTCCATAAGTGCACGTGGCACCAGGACACTCTAGGCCACAGGTTGGTGATTTGTTGAGTCTTCTCAGTTTGTGCTAAATCATTGAGTTGATTCTCAGTACTGTTCATTAGAGTTCCTGACCTGTTCTTTCCTGTACCTAGATTTCTTGGACGCGTCCCTGACCCTGTGTGGATTGCCTGTTGCTGGATTGGCATGAGAGTGTAACGGTGTGAGGGTGAGTGGCTGAAGAGACACAGACGATGCGACGAGGAGCACAGGCAGACAGGAGGGGACACAGCTGGAACTAATGGGCATAACGAGACACAAACCTACAAAGTAAAACAGGAAACTCACAGGCTGTTTCACAATACCAACTTGGGGACACGAACAGAACAGAAAGACACAGGTAGGGACAATAGAAACACTAAACACACAACTCAAACCCTAAGAACAAATACAAAACAGCAGAAACTGGAAAATAATATGGTATAATAATAATATGGTACATGGCACAGTTGCTGTTAGTGTCAAAAACTAAAATACAGGATCAAAACACATTAGATAGACATTTTTAATTGAAGGCCAATTCATGCATATGTTAAACTGTGTACTTAAAAATTTCTATCGATTAGACCACAGCATAAAGTGCCATTGTGCACTATAATAATACTACTAACAGAATAATACATTTCAATCTACACACACGCACACATATACATTCAAATACATATATATACACACACACACATTTTCTTTCTTATTCACCCCCAAACCAACCTGATGCTTGTAGTATCTCCACAGCCATCAATTTTCTTTACTCTGCCATTTTCTCTTTTGATGTTTTTAATTTCATGACGGGAAAATCTGGAAATACTTTCATCACTGCCCGTGACATCTACCGAGAAATACTCAAAATTTTAATTGTGAAAAAAAAAAACACAATTCTGCTCAATATAAAATTTCTGATGTTTATAATCTTGCATAAACAGTATGAAAAACAAAGAGCAATAAATAGATTTAAGTCTTTATGAACACCAGGTAACTTCTAACACTCAGTTGTTGAAATGGACATCGTGGATGAATAACTATGTGATATACCTTGTAAACATAGAGAACAAAATGGACAGGGTTAAAAATAACACTCCACTCTACAGTAAGGGCCAGAGCCATGTATATTCTTTTAAGCTGATGAATAACTGAAATAGGGAACATCTCTAGTTACTAGTTATTAGATATAGTCTGCTTCCAATGTGTGGGCAGCTGACTTCTTTTACAGTTTTTGCCCGTTGCTTGAACACATTTGGCAAAACGTCGCTCATTGTGCCAAAACTCTAAACACAAGTAAACACGACACAACACTGGGAAATATACCATACACATCTGTGCCAAAATGAAACTCCACTCCCAAAACCTAAACTCTGCTGTCAAAACCTAACATTCCTCTGTCAAAATGTAACTCTGTTGACAAAATGACACATACTTGCATCATATGCAAACACTTACAGATCAGGGGGAACACACTAGTCTTCTTTACATAAAACACTGCAGTCCTTGATTTCCATTGTGTATTCAGAAGGCACATTTACAGGAGACACATTTCCAAACAACCAAAAACGCAAATAGACCTACTCAATAGTGTACATCGCAGTACCATGAATTCAGATGAAGCAAAAAAAAAAAAAACCACAACACAATAATACTGCAATAGAAAAAACACTATACTGTAAACACAAAAAACCATGACAAGTGTGCATAAGTGGGCTCATGGATCCCGCCGTCTGTTGGGGTCTGGCCACAGGACCTCATCAACATCGCAAGCTATGTCCTCTCCCGCTAGGCACCGGGGAAAATACCCTCTTGCATGCCGAAACCATCCATGGATCGCTGTCACCTCAATGTCGCCGCAGGCCTGTTCCATTGCCTGCAGAAGAGGCATGCGGGCATGTGGTTGGCGGTCATATACTCGCCATCTCCAAGCCGAAAAAAATTCCTCAATAGGGTTTAAAAATGGTGAGTAAGGGGGCAAGTATACCACTTCAAATTGATTGTGGTCGGTGAACCAGGCCTGGACCAGAGCAGCCCGATGGAAACTGACATTATCCCATATCACCACAAACCTGGGCTGATCTGGTCTGTTCTGTACAACTATATCATGGAGAGCATCTAGAAATGTGAGTATATGTTGCCTATTGTATGGACCTAGTTTTGCATGATGATGCAGAAGCCCTCGAAGGCTTATGGCGGCACACAATGTGATATTTCCCCCGCGCTGCCCTGGGACGTGCACAACTGCCCTTTGGCCAATTACATTACGACCCCGTCGTCTTGTTTTGCTCAGGTCGAATCCAGCTTCATCAATGAAAATGAATTCATGAGGCTGTGCAGCTCCATCCATGGCCAAGATTCTCTGTAAAAAAGAAAAAGAAAAAAGAGAACATATTACTGTACTACAGTGCTACACATACAGAACCCTCACCCATCACACAGGTACCTGTGTAGCTCTCAGAATGTATTCATGTGGTACTGATATGGTACATATTCAGCTCGAAGTCCTTTGACCCTGTCACTGTTCCTCTCAAATGGGACTCTGTAGAGCTGCTTCATGGTGATGCTGTGTTTTCCCAAGATGCGTCTGATGGTGGTGATGCTCACATGGTTTATGTTGTTGAACACTCGCCTGTCTGCAAGTATTTGCTTTCGTAGTTGGTGGAGACGGATGGCATTGTCTGCCCTCACTAGGTCCACAACGGCAAGTTCCTGCCGTTGTGTGAACAGGCGTTGGCGTCCTGCCCCAGAAGGTCTTCGAGTCATTCTAGAGAAATACAACCACATATTGTCATCGGTTTGCTTATTTTTCTTACAGTACTTTACTGTATATACTGTATCATCCACTGTACAACACTGTACTTCAATATAAGTAATCATGGTATGTTTCACAGAAACTACCACTTTGGCTGCAAAAGGAGCATTAGCACCCTGCAGTACCCTGCACACTTGATATGGTAACTGTAGAACAGTACTATAAAAACCATCTGAGTAGAGTAGAAGGCAGTGAGATGAAGACAGACCTGTTTTCTAGTCGGAATGTTCGTATTACAGATGCCACTGTGAAGCGGCTTAGATGTGGGTGGACTCTCTGCCCAGCTTCCCTCATAGTCAGGCCATGGTTGATGACATGGTCCACCAAAGTTGCTCTTATATCATCAGAAATATGGGTCCGTGCATGGCCTCTTTGACCTCCTCCTCCTCTTCCTCTTGCTCTCCCTCCATCCATGCTTGCAAAGTTCTTGAAATGGCTAAACTGAGGGCTTTTTGTGGTTGGCTAATTGGTGTTCAGTTTTGCAAGTAAGTGCCTTCAGGTGTATATTTGAGTGGTTGCAATTACCCGATGTGTTTTGTATTTTGGATACATGTGTTTTCCAAATGGCACCCTGAAATTTCATTTTTGAACGAAGTGTCTTATGTATGAAATAGAGTGTAGTATGCAGGACCATGTGTGTTGCATAAAGGAGTAAGTGTGTTGCATAATTGCAACCAGAGTGCAAAGCAGCACTTTTGTTTAAGGTATGGGTACATGTGTTTGGGGTATGGTAACAAAAGCTTCAAGTTGTGTTACTTTAGTCTAAGCATGGGTTTATAGTGTTCAAGCAACGAGCAAAAACTGTAAATAGCTCTTGAATGTTGTTAGTTTCACATTCGTGATCAATGAACTCCCCTTGTGCACTGTAGTGCACATGTTGTAAAATTTAAATAAAATTAGTTAAAAACAATTTTGTTTTTGTAATGTGTTTATTTTACCGTCCCAGCACTTGATTTATCTTAAAAAGAAAAAAGAAAAAGAAAAAAATGAAAATACTTTTCCCTTTTTTCTTTCCCTGGGTCTCAGGAGGACATTGTGTCTCTCTCCACTACAAGACTCTTGCTATATCTAAAAAACAGTCATATTCAAAGTAATCCTAAATTGGACTCTGGCGCTTTCTCCCGACTTTTCCTGACATGATTCTGCGCGTGGACGGAGCAGCAACACAGACGACTCGACTAACGTACTGCCTTGACTTTACTATTGCAGGGCACGCACACATCAATGCAACTAAACACATTTAGCTATAAATCCAGTTAATTTTAGTTAGTTTTGTGAACATTCAGTACAGTTTTAGTTAGTTTTCCTTTTTGTTTTGATTTTATTACCGTTAACGCAAATTTTTCCACTTCTAGTTTTCGTTATTTCATTTGTTGTCTTTAATAATAATAATCTTCTCTGCACCCTGGAATAAACATAATCAATATGATCAACATTTTGCTGCGTATCAATTCACCTTTTTGATTCAAATGCTCCAGCCTTATGTGGTTTGTGACATGTGTTGATCTAAACCTCCACTCTGTCTCTAAATGTTTGAAGAATTTTTCAAGTTCGGGGTCAAATTTTGAGAATTTGACCATAAGTGAAAGTTATGGCGTTATCACCCCCTTTGGGGATTACCTTTTCCAGTTTTGATGATATTCCTCCCCATTCTCTATTTTTTGCAAGTACCCCTCTTCGGTGGCGAGAAACTGTTGGTGTGATCAAGCGGGTGCTGTAAAAACAAAAGCTCAGGACAGAACAGTCACCAATCATGTACTTCATTCAAAATTAACAAATATCAAGCTTCATATTGATCCTCTTAGTGTAATGGTACATTTTAATTTGCACTTCTCAAAACTGAAAACAATATTCTCTTTATTTTACTCTTGTTCTTGTGCAGCACCACCCCTCAGCACATGCCCCTGTTATTTTATCTTACTTTTAAATTGTTGACTACTTCAAGAAAGCGCCCAAAAGACGGGGACCAGTGTTTATCATTACATATCTCCATTTTGAGTGTGGCTGTCTATCATTCCCCTGTTATTCATAGACCTCGGTGGAGGTTTTTTTTTTTTTTTTTTTACCTCTATAAAAATTAATTGACTCTTTACAGTGACCCACTATGGTTAATAATAACATGTTCAGTCATGAGTGGAATCAAACCTTTTCTTCACTTTAGCATTTAACATTCCCCACCATATAATATGATACATTAATCGAAACACAGCTACTAAAACACAATTTTCTTAATGCAAACATCAGTAACTCAAAATTAGCAACCAAAGGGTTCAGCCTGCAGTTCACACTCCTGTGAAGCTACAGCTCTTTAGTCTCTGTCATCCTTCTGTTCTTGCAAAAACAAAACATCCACCCTTCTTTTATAGGCTGGGTGAATTGTCTGTGGACATTCAATAATCCTAAAGTCGGTACCGTTTTTGTCTCAATATCAAGTCAGTTAAAACTTTTAGTCGTCAGTCCGTCACAGTCCAGTCACATGCATACATCCACACACATTCATACCAGATATTGCTGATAATGGAGTCTCACGCGCAACCTATTCGAGCCTCCATCACCAGCAAGATGACGTCATCATTTTAAAGGAAACAGTTCCTTGTTTGTTTGTTTTTCTTTTTTGGACTGGATCGACTCGCTGCAATCCTTTTAGGCTCAGGACTTCTCATGTGATCAATGTCCCATATAAGTGAATTTCTCCCAAGCCCATTATAATCATGGAGAAAAATACTTTGCGACTGTTTTCAGTAAGAATATTTTATAGCGCTTTAAAGTTCAATCTCTCAGGCCTGGATTAAAGAGCTGATTTGTTAAATCAGGAACTCACAAGATACCAAAATATCACCACCGGTGGATCACACCTCTCTGATGTTCTTATCTCAGTGCACTGTAACAAAAGCAAAAACAAACGTAACCAATAAAACACTCATATAATAACAAATACTGGGGCCCATTACAAACATGTCCAAAGATCAAACCCTCTTTCTCTATGTTAGAGAAAGAGAACAATCCAAACCTCACTGATAGAATCAACCTAGTGTCAAACAAAACCCAAAAATCAACCAAAACTTCACACACTATATTGTGTAGGCATACAGGTACCGTAACTCCTTTTTGCACTGACAAATACATGTTGGATTGACTTAATTCAATAGTGGACACTGGTTACACACAAATGTTTTGCTTTGGCAGAAACTTAAACAACTGAGTCAAATCAACACAACCTTTTCATATTCTCTCCGAAATAAAACTCACACCGTTAATTCATCATTTTCACTCTGTACCACTGCTCCTTATCAGGCTGTGTGAAGCACAGTAAACAATTCAGTGGAGGCCTTGAGCCATAAACAGACATCACGCACAGACATTGTTTTCACAACCAAACTACTTTAGACCTTGTCCCCTAAATCTACACAGATGCCCTCTGTGTGGCATGAAATGCATTTAACCAATAAACAATCAATGGCTTCTTGTTGTTGTAACCGACTCCATATTTGGATGTTTGTGTGCAGCATTTGTTAGTAAAGCATTCTTCATTGCAACAGCGTGTGTGTATCACTCTTTATTGCACAAGCTTGTAAATGTGTGTGTGTGGATCACTCCTCAGTGAGTTGAATCAGCATTTCGATTTTTTTTTTTTTGCACGTGTGTGTGTCATTTCTCACTCAATCAACGAGTGCATATGTTCATATGTGTGTTTCTCTTCATTCTGAGTCAGTGCATGTAGATGTGTGTGTTTGTGTGGGTGTTTGTGTTCATCACTTTCCTGTTCTGGTGTTCTGGGTAAACCACGGCCTGAAGCATGCCCTGGGGTCCTGCCCTCCTCCTTTTCAGTCTGTTTGCATCCGTTGGTGCTGCTGCTCAAAGTTCTGTCCATACTGGTTCTGGCCCCAATTGAGGCAGTGCTTTTCTCCAGTGTCCTGCAACTTCTCCCTGTTCCACTCCTCCTTAACTTGACCCTTTTTCTTCTGTAGCTCCTTCAGGGCTTGCTCCTGCTGTTGGAGCTTCTTCGTCAGGTTTGGCGACCTCCTGCTCCAGCAAGCTCCGGCCTGATTCCAAGTCCTGTGTCTGGGACTCCAAGCCTGATGGGTTCGATTATCAGCCAGCTCCTCCTGAGCCATGGTCAGTTTCTGCTCTGATGCCTTGAGCTCTTACTGAGGGCAGAAACCTCAGAATCTTTTCCGTCCACTTCAGATTGAAGTCCATCGATGTTTTCCTTGCTTTGCTCCACGGCCTTTTGCGGCTCTGCTGTTCGGCTCTTCTCAGAGGTCAGCTCCTGGCCAAGCCCCGACACCTGTGCCTTCAGCTTATTTTCTCCTGGTGTTTTGTCCATTCTGAGGTGCCTCCTGACCTGTTACTCCTCCTGTCTCTGGCACGCCCTTTTTGCTGCCCGACGATCATTGTTGGTCCGTCACTGTCCTGCACAGTTTTAATGCAGAGTGGTTAAGGTCAGCATTGTTTTGCTCGGCCTCACTTTTCATCTGGGCTTAATGGGCGTCTCATCACAGCTCTGTCAGCTGAAGCTGTCTTTTTCCATATGGCAAGAGTGTGAAGAGTGTGTGAGAGGGGTGTGTCCGATCAGGCACAATGCTGGTGGCTTTGCGAATGCCTCGTTTTCCAAATCCAGATGTTTATTTGTCACGTACACAGCAACAGAGAGAACAGTCTGTTGTTGGGATGGCTGAGGTCCTTCACGATCTTCCTGGTCTTGGTCCAGCACCGCCTGCTGTAGATTGAGTGCAGGTCAGGGTGCTCAGAGCGGATGGTGCGCTCAGCTGATTGCACAACCCTCTGTAGAGCTTGTCTGTCCGGCATGGTGCTGTTCCCGAACCAGACAGTGATACAGCTGCTCAGGATGCTCTCGATAGTTCCTCTATAGAAGGTGGTCAGAATCGGTGGTGGGAGCCGGGCCTTTCTCAGTCTTCTCAGAAAGAAGAGACGCTGACGGAAATCTCCCCGTGTAGTGAAACGGGCCTTGGATTTAACGCTCTCCGTCTCCGCTGCATGAGATCGTTTTCCTGCAGCACTGTTGACATTTTCAAGTTGTTGTTGTGGGTCCAGCTGCTTTAGCATTTGGTCAGGGTCACATCAAAGATGGTAGAGGAGAGAGCAAAGATGGTAGGGGGGAGAGCAGGAGTCCAGGGTCAGCTTCGGCTTTTCCGGGCCGACAAAGCAGCCTGTAATCAAACATAAAGAGAAAAAACAAAACAAAAACAAAACAAAAACAGATGAACAGGAAAATGATGTTATTTTGGCTGCGTTATTCAGAGAGGGGAGAAACAACGGGACCAGGCCCTGTGTCAGCCTTCTCTCCCCCTTTTTTTGTTTTTTCTCACCATATAATCCTCTCATAACCCACCAAGCTGACAGGACATCACAGGTACATGTTAAAATTCTTAAGATCATGTTTAAAAGCACAAAAATTGGAATTTTCTTTCATCTGGTAATCACTTGTATTGATCAATCAGCAGAAAACATGTCACAATTTGACTTTTCTAACCACTAAATTTGTCGTGTTATCACTGGTTGGTCAGACCAGTGCCTTTTTTTTTTTTTTGAAGTTAAGTTGTTGTCCTGCAACCCAGAGAGTTTATTTGTTAGTAGTGGATAAACTTTATTATTTAACGGCGGGTGTATGTTAAGTTTCACTGCTTTAAACTTGCTGGAAAATCTTCACGTGTTCATGAGTGTAAGCTGTTTCTTCATTGCGTGTATGTGCGTTTGTAGGTGGGCTAATTTAACGTTTTTTCCTCAAACAAGGCATTTCTCTAACATGTGCCTCTCTCTCACATTACTCTGCTTGTGTGTGTTTTTGTTTCACCTTTTGTTGTGATGCTCCGGAAGCCTTCCCAACCTCCACAAGTCTGTTGGCCCCAATTTTATGTGTTAAAGCTTCTCTTAATTTCTCCTTTAATTCTCTGCTAGCTGCTGTCTTTTCCACAGCTGCTGATTCTTGCTGAGTGTGGTTTCCATTACTATAATTTGCTTCGGCCGCTGTGCTTGTGGGGGCAGTTGGTCCAGGCCCGTAGCCACCTGTATCAACACACTGAGAGATTTATTTAATATCATTTTCCTCACAATCTTACTCTGCCGGCTGACGTGCCGGTCTTAATCATGCTCGATTTGTCTCTTCTATATAAAAACCCAGCCGAACATCAAACATTCAGCGTAGTCATTCAAAACCTTATCTGTAGTATTATAATCAGCAAAATCAGCGTTTTAATTACAGGCATGTATCATTATTTGCAAATCATAATTATAAAACTCAAAAACACGCTAAACAGCAACAAAAGTCCTCTGTGCGCTCCACAGCTCATTTGCATGTTCACACACAGTCTAAAAATAGCTCGCAGCGCTGCAGTGCGCTGTCGTCACACACAGGGTCACACAAAGCTCAGACAAAACTCTATTATTTTATATTACAAAGACGTCTTATATTTACAACCACTGACAGGCCTGACAGATTCAGCGCCTAACAATTTCGACAAATTTAAGTTAACGGGTCCAACCGAAGAAAGTCCAACTTTTTTGTAATCAATCAAACAGTATCTGTTACTTCTGGAACAGTTTCTGACCTAATTTCTAAAGAGCACCTACACAATTTCGACAAATTTAACCATAACGGGTCCAACCGAAGAAAGTCCAACTTTTTTGTAATCAATTAACCAGTATCAGACTCTAACTTTATCTGGCCTAATCCCTAAGGTCCCTAACTCAATTTAACAGTATTCAAAAAAGCACATCACACCGTTCCAAACGGTGAGGAGACTCTAACTCCTAGCTTATTTCAGGATGCCCTGTACCCCACAGATAAGCCAAACTGAACTAACCCTGTTCGCCGACAGGTCAAGACCGCGCATCCACGGCCAGGAGGGAGCGTAACCTCCGGGCTATGCGCTTCTTAGCGGACTCTAACCGCCGTTCTATAATAATTTATAACAATTTGAAACACCAGTCAACGCCCTAAAACAAGAGTATGACTAAGGCAAGTGCCACCTAGAGGTCAATGGGGACTCGAACCCACAAACTGACCACTCAGGTCCACTCTATAACCAATTTGGACTCTAACCAACAAAATGACCAATTCCCTATCAAACTACTTGAGACTCTAACTCAATTCCTTGGGACTCGAACCCAGCATTTCTTTCAATTCCTTTTTCAACTTCATTAAAGACTCTTAGCCGACTTTAACTGCATAACACACACGGATCCTCATCAAAATCAAAACAGACCCTCTACCAGTAATTTCAGTGAGTAGACTTTAATTTAGTCATATCCAATTTGGCACACTTTGGAAATAATTCAACAGGTAGTGCCTTACCTTTAGATAAGCCGGCTTATGCCCACTCACATAAGACCACTGGCTCGTGCCTGTCCGTTCGACAACCTCGGACCGTCCAAACTTTTAAATTCCACCCCAATGCCACAGGACGAGCCCCCAAAATGTTATGGTTCAAAATATTGGGGATGGAGACAAGAGGAAAAACCACAATAACAACACTGGTCCGGTCGGGTTGAGTCAAACGATGATTTTAATGATCACACGCGTGGGAGATGGACACTGATGCAGACAGCCTCAGATCTCAAAATGGTGGAGCATTGCTCAAACTCTTATAGCCTCTGGTGCCTCCACCTTATCATAAAAAGCCTAAACATTCACATGCTTTCTCTCACACAGCGCCTAAGCTACGACCTTGGCTCCCCGTCTATCTGCTCCTGCTGAGATGGGGCAGAAAACTCCAGTATATTCTGTTCTCTTCTAATCAGACAAATAAGACAATAACTTTCTGCGAACAGTATTTCTTATAACTCAGCAGTATAATGCATCATAAAACAATATCATTCATTCACAACAAGTCAGCAGTTTAATGTAATGCAAATCAGTTTAACTAATGCAATAGTTATCAGCTTCTTCTAATTCAGGAGAATAATGCCAACTAAAACTAAATAATAATTCACCATCTTTAATTCGGGGTCTAACATGGCATAAAATAATATTATAATCTAATACGTGTTACGTCATCAAACCGCTTCATCCAATCACTCAGATACTTACAAAGTTTTGACTGCATTACCTTTAAAATTTGTACGAAGATGAGCATAAAATGAATAAAACTGACATGCTTGCATTTGTTGTGTAGTGCAACAGGTGTATGTGGCTGAGGGATTCCCATGATGCAATGCGTATTTCTTCTTCAGTCACCTTTCCTACTCACTGTGTGTTAATGCAGCTCTCTGCATTGAATCATACCTGTTATTAACCTCTGTCTCTCTTCCACAGCGTGTCTTTATCCTGTCTTCCTTCTCTCATCCCAACCAGTCGCAGCAGATGGCCCCGCCCCTCCCTGAGCCTGGTTCTGCTGGAGGTGTCTTCCTGTTAAAAGGGAGTTTTTCCTTCCCACTGTCTCCAGACTGCTCACTCATAGGGAGTCATATGATTGTTGGGCTTTTTCTCTGTATGTATTATTGTAGGGTCTGCCTTATTATATTGTTGTGATTTGTCGCTGAGAAAATAAAATTGAATTGAAAATTGAATTGTGAAGGCCACACCAGAAGCCACACAATTGGGAAGTCAGTAACGTCAGACACCAGCATCTTTATTTTAATTTTAATGCACATTTCCACAAACATAAATAACGACACATGTCCCATAAACAATTTCTGGTTAATGTTTTACTGGTGCTGGAGGTCTGTTGGACTGCTGAGGGTAACTGGAGAGAAAATGATGTGTTGTTTTCACTGGACGTTAAGGCGTCTGGGAAGGGATCTCAGACCATTTACATCCTGGGCCATCTGACCTCAGGAAATCACATGATAAGGTGGGGCCAGGTTTCACAATGAGCTCACCCGAAACCCTGGCTGATTAGGACCCACACCCGCTTTCACACCTTGGCTCATGTGATTAGGTAGAGGATCATCAGGGGGTCCTTTGTCCCTCTTTGGGGGGAAACTCCCACTGGTTTTAAGTCTGGGACTCCCCACCATTGACCCTTAGAACTGAAGAAGCTTCTCGGATGAGAGGTGAAACGTCTTCAAGCAACTCAAGAAGTCCAGACGCTTTTCCTTCCAAGCTCCTTAGACTACGATGACCTGGATGACTGAGAACCTTCACAGACTTAAGTATTAAATTAATAGTTGGTTTTCATTCTTTGTTTTTAGATTTTTTTTTTCTATTCGTATCCCCTCGTGTATTTAACTGGCCAGTTCAGTCCAATTTACTTTGGGAAATATTTAATCTGAGGTAGGGTTGCACCGATACCGGTATCTGGTATCGGCCTCGATACCACATTTTCTAAAGTACTCGTGAAAAGTTCCCCGATACCGAGGACCGATACCACGGTCTGAGACCTGTCTATGTTTGAGCCGCATGTAAGGGGTTAATCACAGGCGCCGAGTGCCCGCCCCACAGGCCCCGGCTGCATCTCAGAGCTGGGAGAAGGCGAGGCGAGACAAGTCAGCCGTGTGGAACTATTTCAAAGTGAACGAAGACACGAAAACAAAGGCGGACTGCAAATTATGCTCATCGAAATTGTCCAGAGGAGGCTCAAAAGGTAGTGCATTTAACACAAGTAATTTAATCAAGCACCTAAAATCCCAACACGACAACGAGTACAAAGAGTTTGCCCACGCTTATTAGCACAGAGGAGCATAGCTGATGCTAAAGCAGTGGGACGGAAAATAGTTGGGCATTTTAAACATTCCGACTTAGCCTACTCCCGCCTCGAGGACATTCAGGGACAGCTCAACCAGCCAATAAAGAGACTGCAGCAGGACGTACAGACACGCTGGAACAGCACATATTACATGACATCAGTCCTATTTTTCCACATATTAATACATTTATGAATTTTGTGCAGGTATAAAGATCGCTTCTTCTCCAACACTGCTCCAGAGGCCAAGCTGCACCTGAAGCAGGAGCTTCTAGAGGTGAGGCAGAGGGGAGTCGGGCAGAAGCTGCAGAACCTCCTACTAAACTGTTCCTCAAGGCCCAGGCTGCCGCTGGCAGCAGGTGCTGCCATTGAGCTCGACACATACCTCGGAGAGGCCCCAAGCCCTCGTGAAGACAGTCCTCTGAAGTACTGGGGTGTCAACAAAATCAGGTTCCCCACTTTGGCTAAAATAGCCTGTAAATAGCTCTCAGCCCCATGTAGCAGTGTGGACAGTGAAAGGCTTTTTAGCTCAGTGTCACACATTATAGATGAAAACAGAAACAGTCTGACTGCTGATGATGCAGAAAAGCTACTTTTCTTAAAAAACCCTGCCACTCACTGTTTCTCTCCATTTAGTGAGTCGTCTTAGACTTGATGTTAATACCTACCTCAGTTGCACTGACTGCCACAGTTCTATGTCGGTGGATGTTGTTAGTTTATTCACATATTGTGCACTAAATGGCAAAGATGTTTATTAATGCCCCTTGTGTTGTCCAAAGCGGCAGAGTTTAAAATAAACTGAAAAATACTTGAGTTGCACTGTCACTGTTTAAATTTTTTTATAATTATTTATTCTGTAATATGTTGCATACAACATGCTTTTATTTTAAATAAATGTTCTTAATTCCAAACCAGTCCCTTGTTTTTTTGTTGTTAAATTATAGGACTAAAGCTGTTACCTGTAAATTTAAATCATGTTTTTATTAAGTACTCGGTATCGGCGAGTACTGAAATGCAAGTACTCGTACTCGTTTCCAAAAAAGTGGTATCGGTGCATCCCTTATCTGAGGTAAACATTTTGCTTTTCATTTGACCCCTGACCTGTCTGCTGTAATGCAGGAGGCAGGTTTATGACCTATACTGCAGCCAGACACCACAGGAAGCCTTCCTCCATGTTTTCTTTACAGTAATTGATTCAGCCAGTTTAAGTCTCCTTTGTTTTTGTGCATTAGATCACTGTGTGGGTTGTGTTGAGTGCTTATGTATTTGTAAGTAGCCATTATGACTTGACTAGTGGTGTTTATCTCTTTTAAGGGTCTAGTATCATCAATTAATTAGTTTTTACACTTTGCAGGCACTTTGCTGTAAATACAACAACACTGCTGAAAACTCTAATTTAAATAATTACTACTGATGCACCTATCAAATAAACTAACATTTGCACAGGTGTTGAAATGCTGGACTCTTCCTCTCCTAAATCTGTGGCAGAGAAAAAATGTTGCAGGAGTGTTTTTTTTACATGATATGTAAGAAAAATAAGAAAAAGAAAGAAACCCTGTGATTTTAATGTGAATGCATTACTGACATCTTATCCAAACACACATTGTGCACACCACTTTATCCCCTATTACAACTGCAGCTTTTATTAGTGCATGTTCACGGGACTTCTGATTCTATAGGGTCTTGACAAAAGTCTCTGCAATCAATTGATTACAATCAAGTGATTCAATTGAAACATGGAAATCAGCATTTCACCATTTTATACTATACATACATGTTTTGCTTTCAAGACTGGACAGGAGTGGCATGTGGGCGGCATTGTAGAGTGTGTTGACAGGAGGAAAACTTACACGCTCAGTAAATCACCCCCGTCACTACCTAAACCTCAAAGTCTCTAAACAGGAAGTGCATCTGCATGAAAGCTTCTGTTTTATATGCAGACAGATGACCTTTTGATGTAAAACCTTTCTCTGTATCTAGAGAAACACTTTAACTATATATTCAACTATATAGTTTAACATTTGGTCCGTAACTATCATTTAAAAACAATAAAAAGGTTTAAAAGAATATACATAGGCGGCTATAAATCAGAATCAGAATCAATCAGAATCAGAATACTTTATTGATCCCTGGGGGAAATTATTTTTTGTTACAGTGCTCCATTTTAAACCAACATTAAGACAAGACAGACAATACGCTAACTAAGAATAGTACAATATATACATATATATACATACATACATACATAAGTCACTTATAAATAAATATTTGGAAAAGAAACATGTGTAGTTGTAGCAGCAAACAGTGTGTTAAGTGGATGCGTTGTACAGGGAGATGGCCACAGGCAGGAATGATTTCCTGTGTCGTTCAGTGGTGCTTTTCGGTAATCTCAGTCTCTCACTGAACGAGCTCCTGTGACTGACCAACATGTCATGGAGTGGGTGGGAGGTGTTATCCAACATTGTCTTTATCTTGGACAGCAACCGCCTCTCCGACACCACCTTGAGGGAGTCCAGCTCCATCCCCACAACATTGCTGGCCTTACGGATCAGTTTATTAAGTCTGTTGGCATCTGCGACTGCAGGTCAAACATCGTGCAGATACAGAAGGACCTCCTGGGCTCCAAAATGTCGCACTATTACAGAGCAATGCTTACAATAGTCTTGCATGGTTAGCCAGTTAGACAGATGCAAATGTTAAAGTGCTAAAACAGACATGTAAATAAAATACAACATCATGTTAGCAGCTTATTGGTATTAATGTCTCTTAAAGCTCTCCATGACCTAGCTGCATCTTAACTCTCTGAGCTGCCACAGTCTTATAAACCCACCCGCTGTCTCAGGTCAGCTGATCAGCTGTTCCTGAATGTTCCCAGGACTGAGCGTAAACTTAGAGGACATCGTGCTTTTGCTGCAGCATCTCTGAAACTGTGACACGATCTGCCTTTAGAGATTAGACAGGCTTCTTCTCTGCCTGTTCTTAAATCACTCCTGAAAACTCATCTCTTCACCCTGACCTTTGACACCTTGTAAGATGTTGGTTTTTAGTTTGAGTTTTTTAGTTTATTTTTGCTGTTTTATCTTGTTTTGAAATATAGGGCTGTTTACATTTTTTATGTATTATGTGTTTTATTTTTTTACTGTTATGTTTTATTCTATTGTTCTTAACTCATTTACTGTACAGCACTTTGGTTTTGTCCTGGGTTTTTTAAAGTGCTTTCTCAATAAAGATGGATTGGATTGGACTGGAAGATAAACACTTTAGTTTGCAGTACTGTGGTGAGTTCACAGTAAAGCACTGTGTTGGACTGGCGCACAGTGATTGTGGCGTTCATGGTCAGTGTTAGGTTACCTCAAGTACAGTGGATTCATTTGCATTTAAGCTGATGATGCTTCGATTAAGTCATCAAATTTCACCTTTATATCAGCTCTATAAGCCAATTCTCAGGATACTGTTAGTGTAGGAAATGGAAAGACAACCAAGATATCTGTGAAACGTCTGCTTACATCTTGAATTCAGCTCTGGCGTATGTGGTAAGTTGTTAATGAGTGACTTTAATTTATTATTTGTTCACATGTGGCTATACACTCTACTGAGAATAAGCATACTGTCATGATATGAGTGGATCTTCAAAACAGACATCAAAATAGGTCATGGAGAAAATAAGTATAAAAAGTAAAGATCTTATTAGGAATAATACTGTTTGGATAATTATAACCATCATAAGCAACCGAATCATCTCAACACGTATTTGCTCAAAAATGTATTTATTACCACAAACATGTATTTAATTATCAACACAAGCAAAATCAACAGTTTCTAGAACTCCAACAGGGGCAGGACTTGGAGGTACTGGGATTTCAGGAGGCAGCAGAATGGTACACTGGTCAGTGTCATTATTATTGACCTGTGATGGTGGATGGCCTTGGAGGGAGCTGAGAGGTAACTCAGACCTCTTGTCTTCAGGACACGTAAAGCAAACATACTCCTTCTCAGCAGCTGGAGACTTAGAGACATCCCAACTCATCCCAACTCATCAGCCTCATGCGTTTGGGCATCAAATGTTCCTCTTCATCATTAACAGAAAAAGCAGTAGAATATCTGCGCTTTCTGCAGAGACCTACCTCTGCAGTGGGTGGAGGTCTCGGAGGCAGAGGAACATCGCTAGGACACGTGAAAAATGTCACTTCATCATCCAGGGATGCATGATCATTTTTCAAATCTGGATTAATGATCTTGTCAGTGTACTTTGCATGGAAGCTGGCATCAGCAGGTGGAGGATTTGAAGAAACTGGTACATCAGAACTCATCAGCCTCATGCGTTTGGGCATCAAATGTTCCTCTTCATCCTCCACAGAAAAAGCAGTAGAATATCTGCGCTTTCTGCAGAGACCTACCTCTGCAGTGGGTGGAGGCACTGGGATTTCAGGAGGCAGCAGAATGGTACACTGGTCAGTGTCATTATTATTGACCTGTGATGGTGGATGGCCTTGGAGGGAGCTGAGAGGTAACTCAGACCTCTTGTCTTCAGGACAAGTAAAGCAAACATACTCCTTCTCAGCAGCTGGAGACTTAGAGACATCCCAACTCATCAGCCTCATGCGTTTGGGCATCAAATGTTCCTCTTCATCATTAACAGAAAAAGCAGTAGAATATCTGCGCTTTCTGCAGAGACCTACCTCTGCAGTGGGTGGAGGTCTCGGAGGCAGAGGAACATCAGTAGGACACATGAAAAACATCACGTCATCATCCAGGGATGAACGATCATTTTTCAAATCTGGATGAATGATCTTGTCTGTGTCCTTCGACTGAAAGCTGGCATCAGCAGGTGTTGGACTTAGGAGCTCACATGCAGGTGCGCTGATAGGTCGGAACATGAAAGCGGGAACTTCATTGTCCAGAGCACAACGGTCTGCACTGGATGAGCGTGGGAGCTTCTCCTTTGCCTGTGGAGGAGGCAGACTTTGACTTTGTGTTGCAGAGGAACATTCAAGTCATCTGACGTTTTGCTCTGTTACATATTATTATTGTTGTTGTTGGATTTTTCTTTAAAAATTCACACGATTTAATGTTTAGAAACAGACACAGTGAAGGGTAACTTACCACAGCTCGAGCCATTTTAGGCGTCTGTCAAGGCAAAGACGCACGATTTGGTTTCTCTGTGTAAGATTACAGGACAGTTGTCAGTTTCATTTTCAAGTCAGTTGGATAAATTCATATCAAACTTCTCAAACTGTATCATTAAAGCATTGTTTAGGTGGACAAATATGAAAGATATGAAGATAAAACAGTAACAGCTGGCAATCAAGGGAAAACAACCTTACGAAAAAGGTCTTAATCATTATTGTTTTAAAGTAAATCTTTCAGTCCTTACTTCAGTGATTGTTTGAAGTCTCTGTGCTTGTTGTCAGTCGCAGATTTGTGTAAAATATTTGCAGTTTGTGAATAAAGTTTGCAGGAGCTCCAAAGTTTGTCTGTTCAATACCAAAGTAATGAGGAGACTGAGTGCAGGTTTGGAATCCTCAGTGACAGAAGAATGCAGCAATGTTTGAATTTGAATTTGTTATTGTTTTATTAACAACAACTACCAGGATCATACCATAGCAACACAGTGATGCCCAATCAAATGTCAGGTACAAGGGATAGCCCACATACACATCCAACAGCACAGTAAAGCAATGGGCACCAATGCCACCAGTCAGGCCTTAAAAATACCTGAGTTATATAACAGCACACTGACAGTGTCTCATCCAAAAATATAAAATGTATAAATACAGTTAATATCATTTTCATTTAAATTTTATTTAATTCTCTTCATATAGTGCCAAACAGATGTCTCAAGTCGTCACTGTTACAACATAGATAAACATGAACATGAAATCCATTATTTAATTCTCTTCCATTCACTCCAGTTCAATTCAATAGCTATATAGATGGATAGACAGATACTGTATTATATACTATATTGATTCCAAATGGAGAATTAATGTGTTATATCACCAGGATAATGAATTCAAGTAGTACAATCTCCAATAAACAGACAACACAGTTCAAGTTCAAAGTGCAATATGTGCAGGATCCAGGCTTTATATTGTAAGATGCAAAATGTTTATATATACATAATATTGTTGAAAAAATAAAGAAAGTTAAAAATCAAAATAAGTTTATTGTCACTGTGGCTGATGTGATTGCAATATGAACCCGGAAGCAGACAAGGGAGAGATGGAACTGAATCTTAACAAAAAACAAACCATTTATTAGGTTGAAAAACACGAACACAAAACAAGGCCCAGCAAACAGGGGCGGAAACTAAAACTAAAACCTATCCTGGGAATAACTCGGTATGACTATGACAACTATGACAAGAAAAACATGAACATGAATCCGAGGAGGTGCATGCGAGAAACTCTGATGAAAAAACATGAACATGAACATGGACCTAAACAGAATCAGGAGATAACCTGAAACCCGGAATAACGTGAACGGAGGAAAACGCACCAACACTGCCCAGAGGAAGACAGCGGACTTAAATACACAGAAGAGAATGGAGGGAAGTGGAAACACAGCTGACACAAATGAACCTGACACCACAGCGGAAGCAACATGAAACACACTGAACATGGAAACACAACCCTTTCATAATAAAAGACGAAACAAGGAGAGACGTGGACGTGTGATGGGCTGAGTTGCCAAATGGCTGGTAGGCTTTTAGCTAGGCTTTAGCTTCAGCCAAGTGAAAGCTAAATTGGCTAGTCATTCATATGTAAATTAGGTTGTTACCTGAGAATTCTGGAGGGGAGTGGGGGTGTGTGAATGATTGCTGATTTCTAACTGCCAACTGCCTCTTTGTTTGTCTGGGGGGGAGCTGCTAAAAGCGGTGAACTTCCTTTTGTGTTCGTCTTGATGCATTCTCAATCATCCAGGAAAATAAATCTCCAAAAGTCACCAACTTGGAGTGGTTAGTTTCCTGAGCCACAAGGAAACTTGTTTCAGTTTGCCATCTTAGGGAGAAATCAACACACATGGGTGTATTCAGTGTTGGGACTAACGCGTTATTAAGTAACGCGTTACAGTAACTACGTTATTATTGTGGTAACGAGCACGGTAACTAGTTATTATGCCAAAATCAGGAACGCGTTAGTCGTTACTGGGATTTAGATAGGGTCGTTACTCGTTACTTCGTGTGGTGGCTATCGCGGAGCTTCCACAGATTCAGTAACATTAGCAAGTGGTGGAGGCCAGCAGGTGGATGAAGGAAAAGGGACGCAGAAGGAAAAGAGACCCGAGGCAGCCGCCGGTCCAAGTGTGAACTGAACTTCAGGTAAGAAGTTATGACCTGCAGTCTCTCTGGGTCAGATATAAACCAAGTTTAGGTGGAGTTTATTTTCGTTATTCTGACTTTTTCCATACTGCGTGCTAGCTAGCATGACAGAGTTTCTATACAGCTGGGTGGTGCTATGAAGTTAATGATGTTGAACTTTATTTTGTTCATAAGTTATTAGAATTGCCAACCGTCTCATCTGGTATTCAGAGAAAATATTACGCGTTTCTTATTGAGGTGAAAAGGAACAGTTTGTCCCGTAATTCAGCTACAATGAAAAAGGCACAAAGCTGGAGTTATTCTGTGTCTTTGCTGCACAGCTGCCTCTTCTTCTTTCATTCTCCCCCTCCCTCTCCTGTTTCTACTTCAATCATGAAAACTGATCAATGATCAGCTGATCGGCTCTCTTGTTTGTTTATCGCTCACTTTGCGGCGAAAGAGGAAACCGGATGTCGCGGTAAACAACAGCAGCATGTTTAAGCTTGATCAGCTGTTGTTAGAATTTATTTAATATTAATTTCTAGTATCAGCTGATGTTTGCTGGAGCCACAGCTGTAAACCTGCTGGTCATGATATCGGTTTGGTTATGTGATGAGAGGGAAACATGAAGATGAAACCAGGAGATGTCCTTACTGGATCATCAGAGCTGTGATGGAGAAACAGGTTTACCTTTTAGGTGACATGAATGAGTTGAAGGGAAGTTATGAACTGTTTCTGAGAGACAAATAACACCAGCATCCTTTTTTAGGTAGCTGACAGCTGGTAACTGTGCAGGTGCAGATCTAGCAAAGTGTTGCCAGGGGGGCATGTAGGGCATTAAAGGGGGGCACAAAGAAATACTTTTCTTTCTTATTCTCATTTAACGTGTCTCGCTTTTAATAAATAATTATCTGAATCTTACAACAAACGATTGATAGATTGATGCATATATACCATCAGAACAGTGTACATCACTGTCACAACAGTGTTTATTTTCATTCAAAGGCTTTATGATTTTTCCTATAATGGTGGGCCGGTCTCTAGTCAAAATGGCCAATTTTCTGTCCCAGTCCAGCCCTGTATGCAGCTCATCTGCAGTCTGGTGTTACCTACATCTTCCTATTCAGAAGGCAGAATTTCCGAGTTCTGAGTACAATCGAAAGCACCACGACTGCAGTTTTTGTGTTGGAAAAGGCGCACATGATGCTGTGACGTAGGCTAGAATCATGGTGGCGGTCAACGGCGGTCCAGGCGTGGGATTTCTCTCATGGAAATATGCACATTATCTTTTCCTTTCTATTGGTAGGTGGCACAGTGCACTTGTGGCAAGTAAGCAAGCTAGAAGACTGGCAAAGTTATGGAAGAAACACATTAACAAGAGAATTCTGAGTAAAACCAAAGTTACTTTCCCTAGTAACTAGTTACTTTGAAAGTAACGAGTAACTTGAAGTAACTGAGTTACTTTTGAGAGAAGTAACTAGTAATGTAACTAAGTTACTATTTTAAAGTAACTTACCCAACACTGGGTGTATTTCCTTTGTTGCTGAGATTTATTGATAAAAACAGTACAAAAAAACCAACCATTTGTACACATATTTACAAATAATAATAAAAAGTGAGTGAGTACATTTCAACATTTTCAGCAATCACTCACAATCCTGGCACTGCCATGGTATCTGTAGTCTGCATTTACCACATGTGTATCTGTAGCAGTGAACACATCGCACAGTGGCATGATTGTTCTTGCATTTGTGTTTGACCTGACACATGGCTCTTTTTCCAGGACTAGGTGTGGAGGGTTGTGTCCAAAGCAACTGTTCTTTTCTTGCCTTCTTCCCAGCTACATGAGAGTGAGCCAACTCTCTTGCAAGCTCCACCAGGAAGTCCACCCGTCTTTCCTTCGTCCCGGTGCTCCATAGGATAATTCTAAAAAATGCTTTAGTTCCTCACATTTTAATGCAACCCACTGAATTAAAGCTGAAACTACATCTGAGTTGTATCATTTCAAATTCATTGTTGTAATTTACAGAACCAAAGTTAGAGAAAGTTGTTTCTGTCCAAAGTCTTATAGACATAACCAGAGATGGGCAGTAACGCGTTACTGTAATCCGATTACTTTTTTCGAGTAAAAAGTAACTAAGTAACTAAGTAATTAATTACTTTGAAAATAAGTAATCAGTAAAGTAACGGGATTACTTTTTTGGGGAAGTAATCAGTAATTACTTACTGATTACTTTTTTCAAGTAACTTGACCAACACTGGACATAACTGTATGATTTTCAATGATTTCAAGGACAGCTGAAGATAAAAAGTATTCAACAAGGAGAGACCAGGAATTAGTGACGTGCAGAGTTTGAATAAGAAGCTGTAATTAGACTGAATGCAAGACGAGAGCAAAGCCATGGCAACAGCAGGAAGTGGAGCAGGACCTGCGTGTGTCCATGAAGCTCGATGTTTTTGTGCACAGATCACATGCAGTCTGAAATGTTGTGCAGTCCAGACTGTATATTTTGCTGAGTGAAATACAAAAGCTTCCTTCATGGATGGAAAAGAAACTGTTTCAGTGTCAAATGAAACACTTTCTGTTGATTTCAACTCCCAGAACTGAGTTCAGCTGAGCTCCACGGTGCAACAATTAGACTCCACTATGTTTCCTCTGTTTTGTAACAGCAACAGGCTGTTTAGGGCAAGATTTGCTAAAAGGCTCAAAACAGCGCTTACAGACATGGTTCGTTTTTTGGGCCAATTACAAAAGTTCTGCTGTTTTCTAAACACAGGAAATGTGAGTTCAAATGTATAAAACACAAAAATAAGACATGCTTATTTGTATTAAATATCTGGATAATGATCTGTAGATGTTAAAAACATTAATAACACAGTTTGAATGTCCAGAATTGGGTCTTCATCAGGGTCACAAAAATCTTTGAGATTCTGTCTCTGACACACAATCCTGTCGCTGCGCTCGATTTGTAAACACTAACAGCTCTTTGACTCCAGAACCCAGTTTGTGTTGGTGCGAGGCATTAGTGGATCTCTCTCTTAGAGTAGAGTTAGAGTTACTACAGTTTCTTAGGAAACTGAAGAAGGCCCGTCTCCCTCCTCCAGATTCCCGTGCAAATGTCAGACAATTCAAAATCCTGTTTGACTTTATAAAGGAGACACAAATGTGCAACAATCTTGACAGAGTGCCACAGTGTCACAGACAGTTGCACTGCCTTTGATGAGAAACACTGAGTGATAGTAAAACTAAACAATCACTGCAACACACTGATACAGGAGAAGTTGTGATTGTTCTTTTCATTTGTCCTGTTGTGTAGTTTGGCTGTAGTGTGCCCCCCACCCACCCCCCTTTCAAGAAGCCAGCTGTATGATCGTCCACATTAAGAGAAGGAGTTAAAAGTGGGAGTCAAAACCTCCAACTTAAAGTGGAACATTAATGTCACACAAATGCAGACACAGACTCAGTGCCATTTTTATATTGTTAGATTCAGAGATTTTATTGAAGTTCTCAGTTATATTAGGGACATACAGAATGCTTTCTAATGGAATAAGAGGAGAGAGTGAAGCAACTGTGCCACCCTAAGGACCATGGAGTGGGATTAATGATGAGTTGTGCTCATTTGATACCAACTAATGTGTGTTGGGTGCATTGTGAGCGCCGTCCAGGAGCGAACCAAACCCCAAGACTGGCAATTGGGACATTGAATGTCACCTCTCTGGTGGGGAAGGAGCCTGAGTTAGTGCGTGAGGTTGAGAGGAACCGGCTAGATATAGTCAGGCTCACCTCAACACACGGCTTGGGCTCTGGAACCAGCCTCCTGGAGAGGGGCTGGACTCTGTCTCAGTCTGGAGTTGCCCCTGGTGAGAGGCGGCGGCCTGGGGTGGGTATCCTGGTGTCCCTTCGGCTTGCTGCCTGTATGTTGGGGTTTCTCCCAGTGGATGAAAGGGTTTGTTATCTGTGCCTCCGGGTTGGGGTTCAGAGTACCCAGCCTTCTTGGAGTCCCTGGGTGGGACACTGGAGGGTCCTACTGGGAGACTTAAATGCTCATGTGGGCAACAACATTGAAACCTGGAGGGGCGTGATTGGGAGGAATGGACCCCAGGACCTGAACCCGAGTGGTGTTTTGTTATTGAACTTCTGTGCAAATCACAGCTTGGCCATAACGAACACCATGTTCGAACATAAGAGTGTCCATAAGTGCACGTGGCACCAGGACACTCTAGGCCACAGGTTGGTGATTTGTTGAGTCTTCTCAGTTTGTGCTAAATCATTGAGTTGATTCTCAGTACTGTTCATTAGAGTTCCTGACCTGTTCTTTCCTGTACCTAGATTTCCTGGACGCGTCCCTGACCCTGTGTGGATTGCCTGTTGCTGGATTGGCATGAGAGTGTAACGGTGTGAGGGTGAGTGGCTGAAGAGGAGTGAGCGTGCGAGCCTGGAAGAGGTGAGTGTAACACAGACGATGCGACGAGGAGCACAGGCAGACAGGAGGGGACACAGCTGGAACTAATGGGCATAACGAGACACAAACCTACAAAGTAAAACAGGAAACTCACAGGCTGTTTCACAATACCAACTTGGGGACACGAACAGAACACAGAGGAAAGACACAGGTAGGGACAATAGAAACACTAAACACACAACTCAAACCCTAAGAACAAATACAAAACAGCAGAAACTGGAAAATAATACCAACAAACTCAAAACACTGGGTCAATGACTCAGGACCACGACAGATCTGCCCTGTTTCACACTTAACACTTTGTGCCCACAGAAATTGGGCGCACCCACAGAAACGCAAAGCAGGAGATGAAGCATCGCTGAATATATGTCCAAACCAACTTCATTCTAAGCCAAAGACTAGAAAATATGGTGAAACATATTTTACATGTAGTTGTTTTTTCCTGTGTAATAATATTCAACATTGCTATCAATACCTACCTCGGCACTTGTGCAGGTGAAACCAAAGGGAAGATAATCACACCGTGACGCCTCTGCCTTTGTAAATGGAGGGACAGTAACTGCATGTGTGTATGTAAGCGTGTAAAACCTGCAGATAGTCAGATTAACAGTATTTTGTCTCTATCTGCCATTCTGCAACTCATCTCATGTAAAAATTAATGCGCGCACAGCGTGACGTGAAAAAAAGGCACATATCTTTGACGTTGCGTGACCAACTCTGTATTCCTCGTCCACACGTAAACGCAAAAAAGGAGTTTTAAAAAAATCTCAGTTTTCGGTGATTCAAAACGCCGTTTACATGTGGACGAACAACACGTTCTCACTCCCAACTCGTCAAACGTGTGACGCATGGTCAGGCTCCCTGTGCTTCACTTATGGACGCGCAGGGTACCCCTCTCGCGTCGGGAATTGACGTGAAGGGCCCTCCGATTGAAGAGATTGCTGCGGAAGTGCCTGTTGTCGGTATATTTAGACATTTTCCAAATCACATTGTAGTGACGTATACAGAACACAATAAATTATATAATGTAAACAACTACCTGGAAAACAGGTAGAACAATACTTTTGTATCGTTTATTGCATTTACGGAGGGAGTGATGTATGCTGGGTAATGGCACAGCTAGCTACTGGGTGACTTTATTCACCCGCTTCGGCTGTTATCAGTCCATACAATGGGCGTTATTAGCACAAATCAGTCCCATAGATATGGGCCATCTCCTGCTAGATTGTTCAGAAGGTTGTTCTCATCCATCCAGATGGAGGATCACTAACAGGAGCGTGGAAGACTCCAGAATCTACTCTGGCTGGAATCCGGTGGATATGCAGTGTGTACAGGTAAGACCATTTAAACGGACAGCATTTATTGAATGACTATTAAAAGTCAGCGAGTGTCAGTAATGTTAATGTGGTTATCTTAGTAATACACCGAGTGCTAATATAACAGCTTTAAGATGCATTTGTAGATATTATTACGTGTTTTACCGTCTTTATGGTGCTAGCTTAAAGTTACGGTGTAAACGTTAGCTTATATTAGAGGAAAGCTGTTACTGTTTAAACGATGTTAGCACAGAAATATTAGCTTCTATCATGACTGATGAAGTTACTAGTTAATAAAGTTTTCAGTAAAGTGTTTAATCGCAGCCACAGACTGACAGCAAATATCTCGATTAGCTTCAGTGCATCTGTAATAAATATGTGCAAGTTTCAGTGCTTCGTTTAAACTGTATGATACTTACACTCACCCAGGGTCAGTGTAAAATACAATCCTAGCTGTGTGAACAAAGCCTGGCTCCTTTAATCCTGCATGACAAACCTCAGGATGCAGGTTATTATTACTCTTTCCTGCTGGCACACCTGTCACACCTGAGAGTCAGCTAGAAACGTACAGTGTAGTGTGCATCATGCAAAGACTGCCAGACTCTGTAATACTGCAAATGATCAGTGACTCAGGTTAACACTAAACTTTAAATGGCACCTCTGTGTCTCTGTGTGCTGAACATTTAGGATTGAGTCAGGCTGCATTACTGGTGTTAAGCCAGCCTCGAGTTTGTTTTTGCGTATTCAAAGTATTACGGGAATGGATGTGGAAACCGGATTTCAAAATAAAAGCCAACTTCGAGTGAATTAACAGATATGTTAAGAACATAATAACATATAATTTAGGCTTTTTTTTTATTTTACAAACTCTAATGAACGATCTATATGACACAGCCTTGTACCCTAATCAGAATCATCAGAATCAGAATCAGAATACTTTATTGATCCCTGGGGGAAATTATTTTTTGTTACAGTGCTCCATTTTAAACCAATAATTGTGCCCTGTCACTATCAAGGCCATCTTATTTTGGATTTCAAAGTAAAAGCCCTGTGAATCTTCATTTTTGAACTACTCTTTCAATGACTTCATAATGCTCTTAAAAGCAAAAGTCGTATTTCCTTTTTTTTTTTTTTTTTTTTGGCCTGTCCCGTTTGGCTCTTTTTCATCAGAATTGTTGTCTAAAGGCAAAGAAAGATGCCCAACGGATTTACTTTACCAAACTGACCATCCCAGCCTTGCCGTAATGGTCCATTTGATTCACCTTTTATTGTTTATTTTATTTTCACTTACTGAATACGGGACAGACTTGAATGGAGGAAAGAAGGGGAGAAAGAAAGAGGGAAAGAGAAACAGCTGAGAAGAGGGACGGGGGAGAAGGGCAAAAACCAAAAACCAACAGAACGGGCAGAGAAAGAAAAAAAAATGCATATATCAATCACCTGGATCACCTGCTGAGAAAGAAAAAAGAAAGCAAGCAGAAGAGAACAAGAGTAATAGAATAAACAACATCACAATGATATATGGGAATATGACAGTAAATACTAAATGTTAAACATTATTGTGCAGCACATAAGATCAACAGAACACAGTGTGCTTTGAGGTAGGAGCCAAAAAGGGTGTAGTTTGTGGGTGTGATCACCCGTGTGTACACCTGTGAGCATGGACGCGCTTGTTTTTTAAAAGGTTCCTTCATGTAATGATCTGCTAGAGGGTGTGGGGGGGCCACAGCCCCGTCCTCCAGGGCATGAAGCAGGTATGGAGGAGATCAAAACTCCAGACATCCAGAGGCCCCCAGAACACAAGAGACCAAGGAAGACCAACAGAGGGGCAGCCGCGCCACTGTCCCAGAAAGAGCTGAGGAGAGTCCCAGATGAGGGCTCACTCAGCAGCCGCGGAGCAGAAGCCAGGGGGAGTTGCAGTGACGCGCCCGTGAGCTCCGCCGGCAGCCAGCTGTGCCTGAGTGACCGATGCTCTAAAATGAAAAATTCTTGTTTCGACAGGGTAATTCCACTTTAGATCAACAGTATACAACCCCACAGTGATACCATATCAATATCAAGTCATTCTGATTTTGCTTTCAAAAACAAAAGCCCTTTCAAATTGTCCATAATTGACCTAACTTTCATTGATTTCAAAATGCTCTAAAATGGAAGATTCCTGTTTCCACAGGGTGATTCTACCTTAGATCAACAGTATACAGCCCCACAGTGATACCATATCAATATCAAGTCATTCTGATTATGCCTTCCAAAATAAAAGAGTTTTCAAATTGTCCATAATTGACCTACCTTTCAGTGATTTCAAAATGCTCTAAAATGGAAAATTCCTGTTTCCACAGGGTAATTCCACCTTAGACCAACAGTATACAGCCCCACAGTGATACCATATCAATATAAAGTCATTCTGATTTTATTTATTAAAATTTACTGAAGTGGATTTCTTGTCTTTACATATTAATGACACAATCTTTTATTTGTATTTGTAATGTTATGAAATATAACTATTTTCATAAAAGTAACATAGGTAAATCTGTTTATCTTGGAAAACAAAACCCAGAAAACAGCTCAATACAAGGAGAGTAAATTGTAAATTCCAAAAGGTGCAGTCATGATAACATTAAAGGTGCTTTAAAGGTAAATGACAACATCACGGAAATGTGAATGAAATATGTATGAAAACGTTTCACCGTATTATGTTGCTCAAATTATCACTTTGGTGGAGACAACAGAGTACGTCTTCAAATATTTTGACACAAGCATCCAATAAGTCTGTGGTTTAACAGCACAGGAGACAATTCCACGCTTCTTCCTTTGCTTTTTTAAAGTCATTGTTGGTCATGTCAAGGCACTGTTCATGATACCATCTTTGACAGTTGTCACATTGTATCTATTTAAAATTAAACAGACAAAGCAAAAAAAAAACCCATTTATACTCAAAGACTTTTACACATTTTTGAGAAATTCAAATACCCTCCAACTCACCCAGTTCATCATTGAAGGTCCTGATCCATGTGGCTTGGTCAGCGAACACATGGCACAGTTGCTGTTAGTGTCAAAAACTAAAATACAGGATCAAAACACATTAGATAGACATTTTTAATTGAAGGCCAATTCATGCATATGTTAAACTGTGTACTTAAAAATTTCTATCGATTAGACCACAGCATAAAGTGCCATTGTGCACTATAATAATACTACTAACAGAATAATACATTTCAATCTACACACGCACACATATACATTCAAAATACATATACACACACACACATTTTCTCTCTTATTCACCCCCAAACCAACCTGATGCTTGTAGTATCTCCACAGCCATCAATTTTCTTTACTCTGCCATTTTCTCTTTTGATGTTTTTAATTTCATGACGGGAAAATCTGGAAATACTTTCATCACTGCCCGTGACATCTACCGAGAAATACTCAAAATTTTAATTGTGAAAAAAAAAACACAATTCTGCTCAATATAAAATTTCTGATGTTTATAATCTTGCATAAACAGTATGAAAAACAAAGAGCAATAAATAGATTTAAGTCTTTATGAACACCAGGTAACTTCTAACACTCAGTTGTTGAAATGGACATCGTGGATGAATAACTACAGTGGGGCAAAAAAGTATTTAGTCAGACACCGATTGTGCAAGTTCCCCCACCTAAAATGATGACAGAGGTCAGTAATTTGCACCAGAGGTACACTTCAACTGTGAGAGACAGAATGTGAAAAAAAAATCCATGAATTTACATGGTAGGATTTGTAAAGAATTTATTCGTAAATTAGGGTGGAAAATAAGTATTTGGTCAATAACAAAAATACAACTCAATACTTTGTAACATAACCTTTGTTGGCAATAACAGAGGTCAAACGTTTACTATAGGTCTTTACCAGGTTTGCACACACAGTAGCTGGTATTTTGGCCCATTCCTCCATGCAGATCTTCTCGAGAGCAGTGATGTTTTGGGGCTGTCGCTGAGCAACACGGACTTTCAACTCCCGCCACAGATTTTCTATGGGGTTGAGGTCTGGAGACTGGCTAGGCCACTCCAGGACTTTCAAATGCTTCTTACGGAGCCACTCCTTTGTTGCCCGGGCGGTGTGTTTTGGATCATTGTCATGTTGGAAGACCCAGCCTCGTTTCATCTTCAAAGTTCTCACTGATGGAAGGAGGTTTTGGCTCAAAATCTCACGATACATGGCCCCATTCATTCTGTCCTTAACACGGATCAGTCGTCCTGTCCCCTTGGCAGAAAAACAGCCCCATAGCATGATGTTTCCACCCCCATGCTTCACAGTAGGTATGGTGTTCTTGGGATGCAACTCAGTATTCTTCTTCCTCCAAACACGACGAGTTGAGTTTATACCAAAAAGTTCTACTTTGGTTTCATCTGACCACATGACATTCTCCCAATCCTCTGCTGTATCATCCATGTGCTCTCTTGCAAACTTCAGACGGGCCTGGACATGCACTGGCTTCAGCAGCGGAACACGTCTGGCACTACGGGATTTGATTCCCTGCCGTTGTAGTGTGTTACTGATGGTGACCTTTGTTACTTTGGTCCCAGCTCTCTGCAGGTCATTCACCAGGTCCCCCCGTGTGGTTCTGGGATCTTTGCTCACCGTTCTCATGATCATTTTGACCCCACGGGATGAGATCTTGCGTGGAGCCCCAGATCGAGGGAGATTATCAGTGCTCTTGTATGTCTTCCATTTTCTGATGATTGCTCCCACAGTTGATTTTTTCACACCAAGCTGCTTGCCTATTGTAGATTCACTCTTCCCAGTCTGGTGCAGGTCTACAATACTTTTCCTGGTGTCCTTCGAAAGCTCTTTGGTCTTGGCCATGGCGGAGTTTGGAGTCTGACTGTTTGAGGCTGTGGACAGGTGTCTTTTATACAGATGATGAGTTCAAACAGGTGCCATTCATACAGGTAACGAGTGGGGGACAGAAAAGCTTCTTACAGAAGACGTTACAGGTCTGTGAGAGCCAGAAATTTTCCTTGTTTGAGGTGACCAAATACTTATTTTCCACCCTGATTTACGAATAAATTCTTTACAAATCCTACCATGTGAATTCATGGATTTTTTTTTCACATTCTGTCTCTCACAGTTGAAGTGTACCTCTGGTGCAAATTACTGACCTCTGTCATCATTTTAAGTGGGGGAACTTGCACAATCGGTGGCTGACTAAATACTTTTTTGCCCCACTGTATGTGATATACCTTGTAAACATAGAGAACAAAATGGACAGGGTTAAAAATAACACTCCACTCTACAGTAAGGGCCAGAGCCATGTATATTCTTTTAAGCTGATGAATAACTGAAATAGGGAACATCTCTAGTTACTAGTTATTAGATATAGTCTGCTTCCAATGTGTGGGCAGCTGACTTCTTTTAACATCTGTTGGGCAATACTCAGTACATTCTATAAAAATGTTGTGGAGAGTCGCAACCTGTGTTATGCTAGTGCCACAGAGACTCAATAAAGTGAGTCCACAGGGTGGCCCTACAGTCTCGTAAGGTGCTGTCAGAGATGTGGATGTTTTCCAAGTTAACCACAATGCTGGACAATACATACCACCTGCATCATGATGTGCTAGCCATTCACCAGAGCGTGCTCAGTGAGAGAATGAGATT
The DNA here is from genome assembly GCF_057382275.1 of Copadichromis virginalis. Taxonomy (NCBI): domain Eukaryota; kingdom Metazoa; phylum Chordata; class Actinopteri; order Cichliformes; family Cichlidae; genus Copadichromis; species Copadichromis virginalis. Next base: position 49,672,496 of record NC_140639.1, read on the forward strand.
ACTGATAATGCACCATTATGACACAGGAAATAATTCCCTACGGTGACTTGCTCTCTTTAAAGTATAAGTACTATCTGCAATCGCTGTGCAGCCTTAATATTTGCAAATCCTAAAAAGAGTATGTCACAAAATCTGCATGACTTAGGGCACCAAAGTATTAACCATATACTTAATTTGTGCAGTATACTGTGAAATTTAGAATTAAGATGTATTCATATCTATTACAGCTACTGTTATGGATGTGGATATTCTTCTGACCATGGCATGATGGCATGGCAAACAAGTAAGAAATTATATACAAATGTATATTATCATCACTTACCATCACCACTAATACTCCACAGCTGAAGCCATCCTTCTGCACTGGATGGTTCAAGACACCTCCCTTCCATTTAATGTCGACCCATTCTGTTTTTGCGTGGCGGGTTCTCCTCATTTTTAAGTAATCACTGCACATTATTACAAAGCAGAATACAATTTGGTATATGTCATATTTCCTAATTTTAAAAAAAAGATATTTTACAGAATTAAAGAGAATTTTATTTATTTTTTATTTATTTATTTTTTGGCCTGTCTCGTTTGGCTCTTTTGCCATCAGAATTATTGTCTTAATAATTTGTTCACCTGATAATTTTTATTTAACCGTACTGATTTATTTTGCAAATGAGACCTGGCCAAGAGGATGCCAACAGAGAAACACGCATTGTGGGGCCAGGTACAAAAAGCTTCTACAAAAATGCAGTTGTAGTAAACTAACTTGTAAAGCCTATTTGCATATAACAAAATGTGTTGAAGCCTAAGTACCTGAATTTACGTGCAGCGAGTTTAGAGTCTTCCTCCTCTGATGAACTTGGGGCAGGATCAAGGAGATAAACAGTGTGATTCACTGCATTGATGAATTGTAGCAAAGATAAATCATTAAAACAATATTAATATATCGTCATTAAAAAAATACACAGGCTTTAAAGTTATAATCTTGTTGCTTACCAGAAACTTCCAGTGTACATTTTTAATGTTAACAAACGTGACAATGGCCTGCTACTGATCGAAGTTTACCTGTCAGAAAACATTTATGTATTTCTTACAGTTTGTGGAATTCTATTAGCATTCAATCAGTAATTCTTTCTAAATGTATTTGAACATAATTATATGGACATTGGACAGTCATCTTACGTTCCGCAAGCTTTGGCGAGAAAGCTGTGTCCGATCACCAAAGAAAATCAAGCCCGCTGTGTAATGGTTCATAATGTAGATCCCCTTTTGCTCCTTTTTTGCCAGACAATGAAAAAGCCCTTCAATTACCTACGTAAAGAATTTTCATAAACACAAAGCTATGTAATTTATATAATTTAAATTGTGTTAATGATAAATAATTACATGATAATGTCCTTTTAATTGAATTACATTACACAGTCGAATTATTGTGGTTATGAGTGCTTAAATTAATCATTGATATACCTCGCCTGTTAGCCACAGGTGTGGTCGAAGGGTTCGCAAATCACTGTGGCGGATAATTATGGACGTACCATGGTTTGTTGAGGGAAGCACAGAAACCACAACCTCTGTGTCTCTTTTCTTCCACAAAGACAGGACCTCCTCATTAAAGAAAAACACACTTAACATACGATCTTACCAGCTATTGGACATGATTTTGTTATTTCTAACAAAGGTTTATGGACTGTTATTAACAATATGTCTTTGGAAAATTCATTCAAAATGTATCACTCCAAGTCTTGAATGGTAAATGAACTGGTTCTTATAAAGCGCTTTTCTACTCTTCTGAGCACTCAAAGCGATTTACACAACTTGTGCATTCACCCAAGCAGATTTTTCTAAGTGTGTTCTAAGTAACATTCACACACAATCGATGGATGCACTGGAGAGCAATTTATGGTTAGTATCTTGGATTTTTGGTATGCAGACTAGGAGAAGCCAGTAATCAAACCAGCAACCTTCAAATCAGTAGATGACCTGCTCTACCACCTGAGCTACAGCCACCCTTGAGCACTGGTAACTATATAAACTCAAAGCTGTAATGGCAACACTTGCAAAGTTAATTTTCCCATACTCTAACTATGTTCCCGAATGCTTTTTCCCATTCAGTTTCTACTGAGGAAAAAATATTTATTTATTTAGTTATTCCCAAAATTTACCATGTAATCACTGCATTCATTTTGAATTTTGGTGCCTCCCACTTAACACTAGGAGTCCCAGGCTTCTACCGTTCTACCTTTAAAAGCCGGAGAGCAGTCAAATGCTGGAAGTGGAAGATATGTATATTAGGTTGTTACCTAGGAATTCTGGAGGGAGGGGAGTGGGGGTGTGTCAGTTAAGGTTACAACTAGTCAACCAAAATCCTGGATATTCACATCGAATGAGTTGAACATGAATATCAACATGTAAATAAATAAGATTTGCCCTTCATACACGTGTCCATGACTGATTACTGTGTCATGGAAAGGATCTTCTATGGAAAAAGAAGGCATTACTATTACTTTGATGAATCCTTTATGTTAGCAGTTGTCAATCCTACCTGGAGTTTCCAAGGTAACATCCTCAACTCTACCAGTCTGCACAGGGGAACTCGGGGCCATAGAGGAAGCAACCTATATAAATATCGTGTACAAGAAATACAAAAAATGTTATGCAAAATATTGGTCTTTATATATGAACGATAAATTTGCGCAACATTTTATACCATCTTTGAAGATCTCCTGAAAGGAAATGGCTTGCGGAGTACTGTTACATATCTCCTCTTCTTTTTTTGGCGACGTTCCTTCCATTTTTCTTCGTCCACTCTAAATTTCTGAACCAAAAATATGAGTCATTGAACATTGTTTAGGAATTACAAGTGAAATGCTGTGACAACATTTTCCTTAATTTACAATAAACCAAAACACACAAAAATGTCCAGTAAGACACACAGGTGCAACCAAGCTATAACATCACAACGTGGGGCACCTCAATATCCCACCACATCAAGAAGACTTTTTTTTAATGTTCCATTTTGAAACGGCAAAGCATTGATGGACATCAGCCAGTCATTTTGCAAACCTTTCTTTGAAGCATTCTTTTTGAGTCTTCGTACTCCTTCAGCAGCGCTGTGTGACTGATTTGATACTGGACAACAAAGTCATCCAGCCTGGTGAGCCTTCCCGAATGTAGACGGATATGTTTCAGATCCCACTGGCTCTTCTCCATTATCCCCTGCGTTTTATTATTCTCAGTAATATTCTGAAAAATCAAATTAAGAAATCATTAAATGTGATTTTTTTTTAAAGATACACATTGTTGTTGTGTGCAATGTTGTATGATCTGCAATACAGATGACTCCTCTGGACCCGCCGTTTCTCAATCACACCACACAAATATGTATATATACTAAAAATCATGTGTCTTACTTGTCTCTTGATCTTTCTTAAGGCATTGTATTTGTTGTGGTACTGCTCATACATTTTCCCAGTGCCATGTCTTCCAAGGTCACCTTTGGATGTGTAATTTCATTTTATAAACTAATTACTTGTCTACTTTAAAATGGCTTACCTAACATTATTGCAGACCATAATCCAGAAAAAGGAAGAAGATATTTGCTGATGTGCTCCATGAGCCCCTTGCTGTAGTAAGGGTTTGCCTCACCATCCATCTCCAATGATGTGTTGGAAATGAGCTTCTTAAAATGTCTCCCAAAGAGGTTGTTTCCCTTGACTCCCTAGCCAACAGACAAAACAGAATAATTATGTGATTTGAACATTGTGTGCACTCGTCTTTCATATCTATAATCTAAAAACCCAACATTATGTTGTATAAAACATTTAAAATTACTTGTGACTTGTGATTATTATAGAATAGAATAGAATAGAATAGAATAGAATAGAATTCAACTTTATTGTCATTGCACATGCACAGGTACAGGGCAACGAAATGCAGTTTGCATCCATCCAGAAGTGCTTTAGTGATATAGATATATTACAATATATATTAGCAATAATATAGATATGTGAGTATATTACAGAAATGGGTCTGTTATGGTATGTTATAATGTACACGGTATGAAGTATGTTGTGAATATTCTATAACTATAAGTATGTACAGGCTGTAGTGAGTACAAGCTATGTACAGGATATGAACAGGATATAAATATGAAAAACTATACAGAATATGAAATAAATAACTTTACAGAATCTGAGATATACAGCTATACAGAAATGGGAACTATGCAAGTTGTAAACAGTTGTAGGATTAAAAATTATCGAATGTACAGAATGATTATTTACACAGAGCTATACAGTAGTGCAGTTAAGATAAGTGAGGGTGTAGATAGTTTCTACAGAGGCTATATAAAGTGCTAGTGGTTGTGAGTGGTGGTTCAGTCCATGTTATTATTGTGTTTGAGGGTACAGTTATTATGCTATTCCAAAGTATTTAAAAAGATATATAAGAGGCAAAAGTTTAGCCTTTAGTTTTAATAAAAATTGACTTCAGTTTACCTTCAGGTCCTCATCAGCTTTTGAGTTTCTGTCATTGCCATCAACATCAACATTGGCTTTCTGCATCAACAACTGAAGGTTGTGAAAATGTTTTTCGACATTCTCACCACTACACGGACTCCCAAAAACAACTGCAGCACTTTGAACCATGTCAGTGAGGTCTTTTAAGGAAGTTGCAGTAGTGAAGACTCCAAAAGTGTGCATTGCAAGATGGTAGTTCTTTGGTGCACTGCAGTTAAAGAAAAAATTGTCTTTAAGTGTTTCCAAAACAGTAATAATGTTTTCCCAAATTGAAAAATGAAATGCCATGTCACATGTCACAATAAAAAACAAACAAGTGAATACCATATTAAAAGGACTACACTTACTACTTTTTACAGATCTCCTTAGCATTCTTCATAACATGACTAAGGCATCTGTGAAGAATTGGAACCTCGAAGTCTTCCTTGTTTCCTTTCCCCGAAGCGATGTTATAATAATGATTTATTGTCCATCCATCCATCCATTCGCTTCCGCTTATCCTTTTCAGGGTCGCGGGGGGCGCTGGAGCCTATCCCAGCTGTCATAGGGCGAGAGGCGGGGTACACCCTGGACAGGTCGCCAGTCTGTCGCAGGGCCAACACACAGGGACAGACAACCATTCACACTCACATTCATTCGCACGTTCACACCTAGTGGCAATTTGGATTAATCAATTAACCTATCCCCACAAGCTGATGAATGGGGGCAGCACGGTGGCACGGTGGTTAGCACTGTTGCCTCACAGCAAGAAGGTCCTGAGTTCAATTCCACCATCAGGCCGGGGTCTTTCTGTGTGGAGTTTGCATGTTCTCCCCGTGTTTGCGTGGGTTCTCTCCGGGTACTCCGGCTTCCTCCCACCGTCCAAAGACATGCACCTTGTGGGGATGATTTATTGTGTCAGAGAGATTTTTTTTGCAAAAGCTAAACAGATAGCTTGCATTAGGACCATAGATCCATCACACATAAGCATTAAAGGTGAACGCATGGCTTTGCGCCCAAAGGCCCTTGCAACATCAGTCAGAAATGCTTCCAAAAAATATGTAACTGAGGCAGTGGTATGGTCACATGTTAAATATGTAGCCACTGGTAGGGGAGAGGATGTTTTCCGTGGATTTCTTACTACAAGTTCGTAAACATAGAAAGGAGGCGAACCCTTTCTTTTTTTCATGATACTTCCTGTAGCATCCAAATAAAGTATGTCCTCCCGACAGCGGCTCTGGAAAATCTCAATGCTCCTGGAAGACCATAAAAAAACACCTTTTGGATGTAACATCACTTTCTGCAATACATCCTCTGGGTTGTTCTTCTTGTTTGCCACCATTAACTGGAGACTCATAATCTCATTATGATGAAGACGACTTTTCTTTCGGATTTCCAAGGCTATGTTTCTCAACACTTGAGGAGTTGGAACTTCATCTCTACAGCCCGATTGCACAACATCATCATCCATTTTGCTCATTGTTTCCAGATACATGGCTCTAGGTAATTGCTTTTCCAATTCATGGCCAATTTTATCTCTCTTATGAGCTCTTACAGGTCTTCTTCTTAGTTCATAGTGGTTGTGCACACACTCGAGACCTTGAAAATTGACTTTTGCCTTTAGATAGTCTTCATTATCTACAGTGACAGTGACAGTGACTGGACAATCCTCAAAACTGCAGTAACCCAGACACCAGAAGAAAGGGCCCTTTCTTACTGAGTCCAAAGCCTTGACTCTGTGCCTTTTGAAGGCAAAGGAACAATATGGAAACACTGTCCGTATTCCGTCTGAAATCAGATTTGTCCACTGTAGTCCCTTGTATCCTCTTTGGGATCTCTTATTTTTTATATTAGTCCATTCTTTCCTTTTCAGGAAAAAAAAATTTGTTGCAAGTGGGACCCTGATTCTTATGAATCCATCATCAGATGAGTTGCTGTTAGGCTAAAAAAGAGGAAAAATTTATTTTGTGAGAAAACATTTTGTCCATGTTACATAACTACCGTAATATCAGTAAATATACCTGAAATACTTGTGTATTTTAAGTATATTAACAACCAGTGTTTCTAATGTCAGAATATATAGCAAAAATTCATGTTGAGAAGTGTCATGAAATATAAATTTCATTCTATGTTACAACATTTGATAAAATTCTTTATTTAATTGTATATTGTGTTTTTAAAAATATTTTTTATGTAACATAAAGTGGTCATTTAAACAATGATCCTAGCGCCAATCATAACTTATGTGAAAGCATTTTTAATGACTGACCTGCTCAGGAGACAGCTGTCCATCCTCCTGCAAGGAGATGTCCGGTGACAGAGAAGCGGCAGCTGATAGTTCTTCTGGTTGCTATTACATGAGTTGAGAGGTGTAACTTTAGTGTAATTACATGGAAGTGTTAAGGAGAAATTATGATAGTACAGACAGACTGACCTGCGCAGGAGACAGCTGTCCATCTTCCTGCGAGGAGATGTCCGGTGACAGAGAAGCGGCAGCTGATAGTTCTTCCTGTTGAAAATGACATTACCCGTAACAATATTAATTTTAGGGATAATTTCAACAGTAACACATTGACTAAAATTTGGTATACCAACATATTTGATATCAAACACATAGAATTTTATTTATGGAACCTGCTCTGGTGGCTTTTGTCCATTATCTGAATCCCCTTTGACTGGTATAGACAAGTTCTGTAGAGAACAGGCATACATTTTTAATAAATTTGATTTTAACTAAATAATTTAATACAATATTTTTTTTTTAAAAAATAAGTGAAAAGAACTAACCTGACGAAATGCATCACAAATTCTGTAGCGGTTATTTTGATTATTCTGAATACCAAGTGTCAGGCAAACTTGACCCCAGGGGCCTTCTTTATGAAGTGCATGGTCCTCCAGTTGGATGCCATGTTTTTTCAGCTGTTCCACAGTTTCAATAATTTCATTGATTGTAATCGTTTTATTTTTGTTCTAAAACAGAAGATATAGCATTTTCAGTTTTATTTTTCGTGGAAAATGTATATGAAAGAAAAGAAGAAAAAAATACATACCCCAAATAAGCAGAAGCGGTAGACTCTAAGTGTAAAAAAGAAATCATTACATTGTCATTTATATCATTGAAATCATAACATTTTATAAAGAATATGTATAATATTCTCAATGAATTGAGAACAATTTTAAATCGGTGCCACTAATTACAAAACTATCAACTTTGTTTCTATTCAAGTACTATTTGAACATGTTTTTGTGAAATGCAATGCCCCTGAAGAAAATGTGCAGCACTTGATGTTAAAAAGCCATTGCCTGTTAGCAACAGATGTGCCTGTTATAGAACACGTGTTAATTAATTTCTGCCGTATGCTACAACTTTGCCTGAGTCCTGTGCGCAAATCTTTTTTTGTTTTTGCTCATAGCGAAGCCTGTTATCGAAAAAAACCCCAGTAATAATTAGAGATGGACCGATCCGATATTACGTATCGGTATCGGTCCGATACTGACCTAAATTACTGGATCGGATATCGGAGAAAAATAAAAAATGTAATCCGATCCATTAAATATCACGAAAGCACCTCACAAAACTTGCAACACGCCGTAACTCACCTCAGAACGTTAGCACGTCGGAGCAGTAGGCATCACGTGATAGAGCGGCTGTGGCATGCGGGACCTGTCGGTGGTCTGGATAGCATTTGGAGCTTCGCTAGCAACCCGGCATTTCATCTCCGACAAAGTTATCCCCGAGAGAAGTAAAGCAAGTGTGTAAGTCCATCTCTGAATGTTTGTAAAGCATTCCTGCGTTAAGCTTAACAAACGACTGCCTCTTCTTGCTGCTACTTCAATCATGAAACTGCTTAACGATCAGCTGATCGGCTTTTCTGTCGGGAGTACGTCTCTCTTGTTTGCTTTTGGCCCACTTTGCACCAGAAAGAGGAAACCAGCGGCTGAAGTAGTAAGTGTAATATTACTTTCTACTTGAGGATCTTTTTCTACGTAGCTGACGGCTGGTAACTGTGCAGGGGCGGATCTAGCAAAGTTTAGCCAGGGGGGCCGATAGGGCATTAACAGGGAAAAGGGGGCACAAAGACATACTTTTCTTTCTTATTCTCATTTAAAATGTCTAGCTTTTAATAAATAATTATCTGACAGCCAAAGTTTTAATTTGATGCAAAATGAATAGAAGTCCATTACTGTATATAGTAACTATTAAGTCTAATATATATATATATATATATACCCTAGTAAGCTATAGTACTTTTTCCTTTGTGAAGGTACCATCTGTGCAGTCTGCAATTTTGTTGAAGAAAGATGTTGAATCTATTTAATATTTCTTGAAAAATAATTGATTTCTGTGCATTTTTTTCCACACTGCATCAAATTAAGGTTGATTACGTCGATTAAGCATCATGAGGTGGAGCGTGAGGGGTGGTTCCCTATTTTTTATTTATTTATTTTTGTTGTTGCTGGGAGTTGGAACCCTATTAGTTAGGTTGCTTAATATATATGCTAAGTACTCTTTAAAATACCAGAATAGGGAGGATGGTGTAGGTTTAAGTTTATTAGATTGATCAGTATTGCTGAACTATGAAATATTTTTTTTGCATACAGGTATAACAGAATAGCTTTAGTGTAGTTGTTGTTTTAAACTTGAGTATGAACTTATACAAAATGCAGCAAGATATTTAAAAAACTGTTTTGTTGATTAAAAAACACTATATCGGATTCATATCGGTATCGGCAGATATCCAAATTTATGATATCGGTATCGGACATAAAAAAGTGGTATCGTGCCATCTCTAGTAATAATATGGTGAAATAAATGTAATTTTAAGTGTTACACATAAGAAAAAAGACATTTTTACAATCAGAAATAAACTAGCTAATATCTTAGGCTAGGCTACAAGTAGGGATGGGTATCGTTTAGGTTTTATCCGATACCGGTGCCAAATCGGTACTTTTGAAACGGTGCCGGTGCTCAAACGGTGCTCAAACCGGTGCTTAAAGAATGGAGAACATAAAATTGGTCCAAAAACCACTCATGTTCAGCTGGTTTTTTGTAAAAAGATAACAATGTTAGCCTTTTCTACAGCTATGGGGCATATATGGTATCACTCTTGGCTGGAAGCAGTGCTTAAACAATGGAAAAAACACAAACTTTGTCCAAAAACCTCTCATGTTTAGCTGTTTTCCACTTTTTCTTTGGTCATTTTAGCCTTTTTGGCCAGGGTGAAGGGAGTATCTGCCATCAAACAAGAAGACAGCCGCATGTAGCTATGATGATGTTTGCTAGTTCACCTTACGTGCATTAATGTAATAACGTGGTTAGCCTACTCAAAGTAAATTACACACGAACAACATTAAGCTACTCACGCAGAGAAGAACGGCTGCTGCTGCATCATCATCCTCATCATTTCTGCTACACTGGCAGGGCTAGGGGCCAGGACTCTACTCTTCGGGTTTTTGGGGATGTTGCTAAATCCGGGTCCGATAACAGGCACCACACCCGCAGTAGATGCGCTTGGTGTGAGGTCTCGCAGCAAGCTATCAAATACGGCGCATTTCTCGGCTTTTAAAAAAACGCTATGCGTCGCCAGGTGTTTCATCAGATTCGAGGTGTTACCTCCTTTGACAGTATCACAGTATCAGCTTAAAGCACTTGTTGCAGGCTGCTGAGTTTGCATATTTTGCTGTGAAGTACAGCCAGACTTTGACAGCTTCGCCTTGGGCATTTTTAATCTGTAGCTCTGCTCTAAAAGAACGTACGTACCTGGACCCGCCTACTATCCTCAGAAACATAAAATGATTGGCTAGAAGTGTATCACAGCTCAGGAAAAAAAAGCACCGAAATAAAGCACTGAAATGTGCGCTGCTTTTCGGTCTGGTTACTACCGTTTATGACACCGGTACCCATCCCTAGCTACAAGACTTGATTACTCAATTACATGTAATTGGAGATGAACTACTTTGTTAGCAAATTTTAAAAGTTAATATTTAAAGTTTATACTTAAAAAACGAACTCACCCCTTCTCCTTCTTCGGCATTTTTTCTGCACAAGACTTTTATGTTCAAAATGACATGTTTTCACCTCTAGTTTTTGGAATGTCGACAGAGTCAGACACTCAAAGCTCGCATGTCCAGTAGTGGGCGGTATAGGCTCTCCAACAGATTTTGTTTTTTTCAAGTGGACCATTATGGCTTTGCAATATTGCTCCACTTGATTAAAATTTTAAAATATCTCTATTTATTCAATCATTTTATTGTAAAATTTAAATTTGCAGTTATTATCAAAGGAATACACATAAGTGGTTGATAGGAAATATTAAGACTTAGACAAGAGACGTTCAAAAGATGGGGAAAAACAGAGGGGATGTGGGACGGTGACACAAGACAGTAAATTCCATTGGATTACCTACTGGAAGAAAAAAACAGAAAAGAAAACAAGCAAAAATATAACACAATACACAACAGCAAGTATCACATCCACAACCTAGATAAGTATAAGTAACAGTAGATAATAAATATTGGTGTCAGCACGGCCCCTGCCAAGAAACATTACCATCTACATGTATTTAAAATTGAGACGTGGGCACCGGCAACTTAGGAGAGGTTGAATACACAGACCATCCCTTGGACGCCATTCAGCATGCCCAGCACAAGTGATGTTGATGTATAGATTGTGGAATAAAATTGAGGTACAGGTGGTCGGAAGGGGACACAGCAGGAATGTCTCACACCCACCTCAGTGAAACAACTGTACGCCAAAGCCCTTCATGTGTGGCGGTGTGATGGAGTGGGGATGAGGAGGGGAGGGAAGTGAAGGCAAAGTACTCTCTCGTGGGGCCAGGTCCCCCGCTGACCCAAGTAGGCACCCCTGGAAGCCACAAAGGCCCATCCGGACGGGGGCCTACATTAGCACCACCACCAAGCCCCACGGAGCCTTGGGTGGTGGGCGCACATCGTAACCCACCACAGAGGAAAATACATCCACCCAAACATTCAATAATCTCTCTGACTGCATAAGACGAAAGACACCACAGCTGAGTTTATTGTCCACCTCTGTACTAATTTTAAAGTTAACTATTGTCTTTTTTTTGTGGGTTTTAAATGTGGTGAATACTTGACAAACAAAGTAAAAAGAAAAAACCAAAAAGACAATTATAAATTAAAGGGCCTTGGAGATGTCATTCAAACTAACACCATTGCACATCAAAACATAAATGTGAGTAACAGAAAGAATAATAAAACATTTCAGAATAATTCTAAGGTGGAATTACCCTGTGGAAACAGGAACTTTCCATTTTAGAGCATTTTGAAATCACTAAAAGTTAGGTCAATTATGGACAATTTGAAAGGGCTTTTATTTTTGAAAGCTGTCATGGTCCTGAGTCTGAGGACTCAGTGTTTTGTGTTCCTTATGCTTTTGTTCATTCAGAGTGTGTATTCTGTTGTGATTTTGCCATTTGTTAGGTTTCTGTTCTTTGCCTGCCTGCTTCCACTTCTCTGTGTTCCCTCTGTCTGTCCATGGTGTTATTGTGTCTGCTCATGAGTCTGCCTGTCAAGTTCAGTGTCCGGTCTGGTTCTCTGTGTCTGTTAGTTTCCTGTTTTATTCTGAAAGTTCATGTCTCATGTCAGTGTGTTCAGTTTTACCTCTCCCCTGTCTCGTTAGCCTTATTGCTCCCAGCTGTGTCTCCCTCCTGTGGCCCATTCCCTGATTACTCCCCGTGTATTTAAGCCCTGTGTTTTCCTGTGCTCTCTGTCGCGTCGTCTGTTTAACTCCATGTCAGTCTGCATTATTCTGTTACCTGGTATTCATTCTGCGTCTCTCTGCCATCTCTCTTTGTGCATTTCGCTCCTCCTCCCGTGAGTGTCTGGTTTAAGTTTTGTTCTTTAGTTTTCCCAGTTTAGGTTTGTTTACTCCCCGCTCTGCTCTTCCTGTTTTGTCACTTTATCACCTCTGCAAATAAATTTTCACTCGCACCCCAGTCAGTGCCTGCATCTTGGATCCTTTTCTCAATTCACCACACGACTGCTGTGCAGCCGTGACAGTACGACGCGACCACAAGATGGATCCAGCGGTCTTGGCCGGGGAGAGCGACCTCACACGTGCCCTACGCCTGGTGGACTGGGTAACCCACACCTCCAATGCACGAGCGAAAGTTGTGGGGATAAATGCCGTTGAGGCAATCCTGGCCGGAAATCCCTATCTCCACCAGGTCCGGGGATTTACAGACTTAATCGCTGAGCTGCATAAAGCCCAGGAAGCGGTGCAAGCTCGGGAAGTAGCCAATTGTGCCCAGCAACAATGGACTACGACCGCCACAAAGCATCCGTCTCAGATTCACCCACCGGAGGTTTCACGGCCCGACCCCCCAGAGGTTTTTCCCTGCCTGTCGGAGCCGTCAGCGGTGGGGAGGAAACATTCGCGCCACCGACGCTTCACCCCACAGCCGGATTCAGGGACTCCTGTGCGACCAGCTGTGGTGAGTTTTAAGGACGCTGGTGCTTCTGGGACTGTGTTTTCTGGGGCCGTTCATGGGGAGGGTAAAGACAGTACACGGCGTTTACCTACCTTCGTGGTAACTGACCTCTCACAAGTTGGCATTTTCAAAACATCCATAACAGTAGCTGACTGTTTCATCCACTCCACCACCAACTCCAGTCTCACTTCAACCAGTACATCAGCCTTTAGCCAGTTCATTAGCCCAGCCTGCATCTATGCCATTAGCCCGATCACCCGTTCCCTCCATACTGGAGGCTGTGTCTGTGCCACCCATTTTGAATCTCGTTCCTAGCACCCATTTTGAGCGGAGAGACAAATGCATTAAAACCACTCTAGTTTCTCAGAAACTGGCTAATTTAGAGACTGTTACTCGTCCCAGGGCCTCCCCAGAGGCTGGGTCTCAGCCCCCAGCAGACTCAGGACCCCTGGCGGTTAAGAAGCCAGCTGAGGACCACACCCGGCCGTCGCTGCCTGAGCAGACCCAATGCTCTGTGCAGCTGCAGTCTGCCATGTGTTTGCCAGAGGCCCGTGCGCCTGCTGGTTCTGTTGCGTCCCTGCCAGAGGCCCGTGCGCCTGCTGGTTCTGTTGCGTCCCTGCCAGAGGCCCGTGTGCCTGCTGGTTCTTTTCTGTCTCTGCCAGAGGTCTCCGCACCTGCTGGTTCTGTCCTGTGTGTGCCAGGGGCTTTAGTGCCCACTGGTTCTGAGACTGTTTTTGCTGGGGGGCCCGAGGAGCCCGTCCAGCCTTCTGCCTCGTCAGCTGGGGGGCCCGAGGAGCCCGTCCAGCTTTCTGCCTCGTCAGCTGGGGGGCCCGAGGAGCCCGTCCAGCCATCTGCCTCGTCAGCTGGGGGGCCCGAGGAGCCCGTCCAGCCATCTGCCTCGTCAGCTGAGGGGCCCGAGGAGCCCGTCCAGCCTTCTGCCTCGTCAGCTGGGGGGCCCGAGGAGCCCGTCCAGCCTTCTGCCTCGTCAGCTGGGGGGCCTGAGGAGCCCGTCCAGCCCTCAGCTGCAGTCTCATCACCAGCTGCAGTCTCATCACCAGCTGCAGTCTCATCAGCATCGCCTGGTCCAGCATCTGATTCAGCATCGCCTGGTCCAGCATCTGCTTCCTCATCAGCTGCTTCGTCTGGTCCAGCCTCAGCATCCTCATCAGCTGCTTCGTCTGGTCCAGCCACTGCTTCATCCTCATCAGCTGCTTCGTCTGGTCCAGCCACTGCTTCATCCTCATCAGCTGCTTCGTCTGGTCCAGCCACTGCTTCATCCTCATCAGCTGCTTCGTCTGGTCCAGCCACTGCTTCATCCTCATCAGCTGCTTCGTCTGGTCCAGCCACTGCTTCATCCTCATCAGCATCGCCTGGTCCGGCTCCAGCCTCCTCATCAGCATCGCCTGGTCCGGCTCCAGCATACTCATCAGCCTCATCAGCTTCGTCTGGTCCAGCCTCCGCCTCCGCCTCGTCTGGTCCAGCCTCCGCTTCGCCTGGGGCTGCAGGGGCCACGCAGCCTTCAGGTTCCCTACTACCACATCGTCACATCGTCGGAATTTTTCATTTTAGAGCATTTTGAATCGTTAGAAGATTAAGTCAAATATCGGCAATTTCAAAGGGCCATTACTATGAAAAGCAAAATCAGACTGACTTGATATTGATATGGTATCACTGTGAAAAAGACTGCGGTTGGAAAGTGTTGATACAAAGTTCAAGTAGTATTTGGAAATACGACTTTTGCTTTTCAGAGCATTATGAAGTCATTGAAAGAGTAGTTCAAAAATGAAGATTCACAGGGCTTTTACTTTGAAATCCAAACTAAGATGGCCTTGATAGTGACAGGGCACAATTAGGGTACAAGGCTGTGTCATATAGATCGTTCATTAGAGTTTGTAAAATAAAATAAAAAAGCCTAAATTATATGTTATTATGTTCTTAACATATCTGTTAATTAATTAGATGCATTTTTTTTTCTTTTTCTGCCCATTCTGTTGGTTTTTGTTTTTTGCCCTTCTCCCCCGTCCCTCTTCTCAGCTGTTTCTTTCCCTCTTTCTTTCTCCCCTTCTTTCCCCCAGTCAAGTCTGTCCCGTATTCAGCAAGTGAAAATAAAATAAACAATAAAAGGTGAATCAAATGGACCATTACGGCAAGGCTGGGATGGTCAATTTGGTAAAGTAAATCCGTTGGGCATCTTTCTTTGCCTTTAGACAATAATTCTGATGGCAAAAGAGCCAAACGGGACAGGCAAAAAAGAAAAAAAAAAAAAAAGTCCAGTCACACCTCCAACACTTAACACCCACAACTACTACTTGGCTCTATATTAGGAGCCACTGACTCACCTGCCAAACACCACCTTTTACAGCACCTACTGTTTATAATGCTGCTCCTCTCTGTCCTTTCCACAACACCTACCTGCATGGTTTTGCTGAGAATACCAAGCCACAAGGTGACATTCACATGATTTAATTAGGAAAGAAACTAGCATACATTCAAGCGGATCCCAAGAGTGAGTTACTTAAAAGACAGTAAATGCACAACTTCCTCAAAGCACTTCAAATATGTGTGAAATTGAAGCCAAAAAATTCCCAGCTAACTTTCCAGGAAGTCCTCCATGCCCGTGCTTTGAATTGGTTTCTTTTTAGATAGATTGCAAACAGTTTGACATGTTGACGTATGTAAAGTGCAGTAAAAATAGAAAGAAAAGAAAGTAGAAAAGAGAAAAAAAAACAAAAAAAAACATATCTGTTAATTCACTCGAAGTTGGCTTTTATTTTGAAATCCGGTTTCCACATCCATTCCCGTAATACTTTGAATACACAGGGAACGTAAAACAAACTGGAGGCTGGCTTGACTGCAAGTCTCGAATTGGAGGCTGGCTTGACACCAGTGCTGCACTGACTGTGGGACTTTAATGTGTTAAAAGCAGGTTGAAGACGGCTCAGAAACATTTGAAGATTAAAATTTAGCATTATGGCTGCTGGTGGTTTGTAAAGCCTCTACTCAGCTATATTTTTGTTACTAATTTATGTTTGTTGTTGTTTAACACAGATTTCAGAAGAGCAAATATGCTTAATAGTTTAACTAGATTTCAATTGTCAGTGTGGGACTGCTGAGTCACCTGAAGAACTCATTTCATTCATTCTCCACATGATGTTCATATACAGAAATGTTTCACAGGAACTGATTTCTCCCAAAGGGTGAACTAGTGTGATTCCATAGATTACCTCTGTATGAATGTACTTCTTAAATGAAGGCAAGTGTTTGTCCTTTTCTGTTCCTCAGGTACAGTACGTGATATCAAGGGCAGGCGGTCAACACTGGGGGAAGACAAGAAGCAGACGTACTTCCAAGAAGGAGCTGCAGTGAGGTCAGAGGTCAGAATTTAACAGCTCAGGTTTATATTTTAGAGGTTATAAAAAAATCAAAATGTATTTATAAAGAAACCTTTAAATAATAGTCATAATTATGCTTATTATAAGAAATATCAAACATTTAAGTGGATTTTCTGTTACACATATTGTGTTAGCCCTGCAATAAACTGGCAGCCTGTCTTTGTCCTGTATCAGCTGGGATAGGCTTCATCCTCCCGCAACCCTGAATTGGATACATTGTATTCCAATTATGTAATCTGATCATTTACAAACTGAAGGTATCTAATCAAAATGTAAGTAATAATTATAAATTGGGAAAGCAGAAATAAGTGTGACATAAATGTAAATGTGTGAGCTGACATAGAGGACAGCTACATGTAGTCTGAAAAACCTCCTGTTAAAAGAGGAACCAGTTAGAAGCTGTTTTCAAAGTAGCTGAGCAGATTTCATCTCAAGTAAGCGATTAAGTGTTTGTTCGTTTGTTCTGCCACTTAAAGAGCATTTAAGGACGTCGTTTGAGTGTCCAGTTGAATTAATTCTACTGGCTCTCATGGTCATTTGTTATTATAGACATATTTTTCATGTTCATCCAGCTATTTAGTAAATTCTATCTATTTAGTAATATCCGTCAGCTATAAAATGTAATATAAATATAAAAATATCTAAATATCTCCTGTCCTTTATGTTTTAATGATGTAAGTCTGTTATCGTGTTACATTAGCATTCCTCACATATCAATGAGATGCTGTACAGTACAATCCTACTGACACAGCAGAAGGATAACGACGGCTATTCAACATCGTTACACGACACATTCGAGCTGCATGATGCAGACAAAGTGACTAAATCATCTTTTTTGTGGTTTATTGTCTTCAAACCAGCAGACAAAGCTGATGGCAGAAGATGTCAGAGAAGAACTTCAGGCCGTGGACTGAAAAGGTATTTTTTTCTTGTTATCAAAAGACATTTGGAGTGGCAGCTTCTACAACTGGTTGTGCTGAAGTAAAGCTTACAGTCTAAGAAATAACAGTGTTGATGTTCAGCACAAAGAGAAAAGAGCCACCAAAAAGCTGTCAGCCACAGATGTGCTATAAGAGTTAGAAACTCTACTTATGGAGAAACTTTCTAAGTCTAACAGGGGACAGGTACTCCTGCCCAAATAACATGATATAACCCCACATACAGCCCAGCCATAAAGTGAACCAAGCCATTTAGTTAAAGACAGCATGGGACCAAATGCATGTAACCAGCCTGCATCAACCTGGCATTTCTTCCTCCTGAATTAAATGAATGAATGGATGAAAGTTAAATGACTACAAACCTAAAGCCACTAGTTCCCACACTGGAGCTCCCTGACACTGTGTGTTAACCGTATTTAGCTTGAATCAACAGTTGTAACAGGCTAAGATACGTGAGACACTGCATTGAATTTGTTCCTGTCTTAATGATTTCAGCTGACTGGTTTCAGCTCAGATGTTCTGCTTTTTCCTTTCAGTAGATCAAAGCAGCTCGTGCTCCTTCTGCTTCCAATTTAGAAGAAGAAGAAGAAGGCGAAGGCTTCAGCGAAGTGGCGTTCATGGTCTCAGTGAACAGTCACGGTCACACACTGCATGTGGTTTTAAAAGCAACATGTCTGTTCAGTACAACGATGGAGATGTGTAATATTAGTGCAGCTACGGTTTGTTCTTGAACATCAGTTCTGTTTTCTACTTTGATCACTTAGACCAAAAAAGTGTTGTTTTCAGATTCTTTCTTTTACATCTATAAACCACCTGTTCATTTTTTTATTACAATTAGTTTCACATGAATGTTAGTGTTTCCTTTATGATCTTTTAATGCTTACACTACACTGTACATGTCTACATTAGAGACATTTCTGTTTCCTGTTTCTGTTGACTTAGAGTTGTGAAATGTTCTTTTATTTGATGCACAATATGAAGCTCATAATTTTCTTACAAATAAAACTCTAATGACAAACATGAACAGCTGTGCTTATTTCTGAGACATGAGTTTTTGAATGTGTTCATATTTAGACAGTGTGCATCTGTCTGCTGAAACTGTGATGATGAACCTGAGGTGATGGTCAACAGAAGGCAAATATACATCAATATAAAACAATATTGAAGTAATGTCTTTACCCTCTGCAGCGTGTGCACGCAATCACCTTATTCACTGTAGTAAACATGCGCCGCTAGCTCACGTGACTGACTGTCTCCATGGTTACATCGTATATTATTAGCTATGTAAACAGCTTCCAAAGATACCGCCATAGCTCTCTGCAGCTGTAACACTTTCACACTTTGCAAATCATTTCATGTTTTTGATAGTTATGAAGACCGAATATGTTTTTAAGGTCATGCTAGGCGGTTGCTATGGTGGTTGCTGTGGACTTGGGTGGACCGCGTCCGATTCCTGTTATTAGCTGTCCGCCACAGGAAGGCTGCGTTCCATTTACAAGCAGTGACAGTCTGCCGCAACTCGAACTCAAACCCCACTTTGTTCTTTAATTATAGGCCTTTTATAGCCGTTCATGACACGCGCACACACACACACATAAAGCATTTTGCCTCACCATGAGAATGCAACTTCACCTAACCTAACCTTAAAGTATCTGATATAGGATAGAAAAACGAAGCAACCAGAGATTTAATGATGAAGACTCTGGGTTCTGTAGTTCACGTTTTACAGTCCTGAATGACTCTTTGCATATAATTTATTGAAGAGGAGTTTAGAATGCACTTTACATTTAGACTGTTGCTGTTTCATTTTTTACATTGTTGCCGTGTTATGTCATGAATAAGGTTCACCTGCTGGGGGTTTGATGGATCAGCTGGACAATACAGTCAAAGACAGACTTCATTCATCATATGCAAGAATCCTAGTTGGATTTTTGTTGTCACTCATGTTTTTGAACCAAATATTGAAAACAATTCTGGCAGACTGGATACCTGGTCAGGTGTACATTACCTTGTACTCAAGCATCCCAGGACAGAGCCCTGCCCCACCATGAGCCTGGGTGGATACGTGGTTATAATATAAAAGGACCGATACTGAATATGAATATTTCATGAAAATTGAATTATAATACAAATTAGTAATAAGGGTTTCTCTGCGCCCTTATCTACCCCATACTCAAAGAGCTGCGGGCAGAGAGGGTGACAGGAGAGGATGGCACTGAAGAGAAGATGCTCGGTTTCTGGAGTCTCCTGGTCCTGTCAGTAGGATGCATCTGCTGTGTCTTCTCGTGGATGCTCACCTACCTTGACTCGTTCCAGCCTGGTATGGATTTCCCAACACTGCAGACAGTGGCCCACGTCAGAGACGTTTAATATTGATTACATATGTCTGAATTGCTAACCCTAACCCTAGCTCAACAGACCACAATGCCCTGGACTGTCAGTATTATTACATGCTGTGAACATAAGTAGCTTTGATCACAGTTTATGTTGTAAAAGAGAAGGAATATTGGAAAAAAGATCAACATTGTGATATTATTTCTTCCAAACTGACCAGAAACATGCTTGTCAGACTCTCACAGCAAAGGATCAGACTCACTGTGCATGACGGCTCAGGCCAATGATGTCTGTTAGATTGTCAGTTGTTTAGTGCTTCTGTACAGTTAGGGTCACCGTCTCTATTTCAGAATAATTAATATGCGGAAAACACTAAAAGTTGATTGTCTTCCAATATTCTAGCATAATTAAAAAACTTTGACTTTGTAAGTACATATTATTAGTCCTAATGCCAGCATGATTCTTCATAACTCCTGCTTTGAAATACTGAACTTTGAAATTGACCTGATGAAAGATCATTTACAGTGGCACTCTGTCAGGATCATTCTGACTGTAAGATCACTGTATTAATCTGAATCCTTCTGAAATGTGCTGTGAATGAATGCTGATGCAACTCACTGTGGGAAAGCTGTTAATAAAAGGAATCTGTGACACATGCAACACATTCACAGAGGAAGAGGACACAAAGGGAGGACACGCAGAGGCTGTGTTGAAGTCAGAAATCCAAATCTTTATTAAAAAACAGGCGGCGGTAACAAACAGGAAGACGAGCAGTCCATCAAACAGTCTACAGGGTCAAACATACAGAGAATTCAAACAGCAGTAAAAAATAACTGGACACTGAAAAACTTAAAGTAATGTGTGACGCAATAGAAGGAAGCAGCGCAGTATATTCACTGAATTATCATCAATTACAAAAGAGAAAAACGACGATTTCTAAGGATTATTTTCTTAAATGCAGTTAGAGTGTGGCTGGTAAAGATGGAAACATACAGAATGTAAACTGTGTGAGTTTGTGAACTTTGTTAGTAACAAATGAGGTAAAAACCCAAAACAGACAAAACACAGAAAGAGGCTCTCAGTATTCATTCATAATTAGAAAGAAACATTCTGGTCGTGGATTTTTACAGTCTTAGTTCCGCTCGCTGTCATCATTATAATCATCATGATCAATGGCGAGGTCCTGAGGTGGGTGGGGCTGTCTCTGGTGATGTCACCATGAAGGAACAGCATCTGGCACGTGTTGGTGAAACATCCCAGTACACTGGTGTAGTTTCCTCTCCAGCTGTTTGACATGTGACACTTGAACATTAAGGGGAAGAAGAAGAAACAGTGTTAGGTCAGGTGACCACATGGTTTCTAAAGTAACTGACAGGAAGTAACCAGGCCGTTAGAAATGGATGGCATGTGTTTAGAAATACTGGAGTTGGGTAACTCTACTTACCAAAAGCAGAAGCACACAGATGAAGGATCAGATGCTGAATGTTGCAGGAACATGCTCGTGTGTGGTGGTCATTCAGTGCTGCTCCGGCAGGTTAGACAGTCCAAGACTGATATGCTGCTCCTCCTCCTTTATGCATTCCAAGGAAGAGGGAGGAAGTTACAAACTGATCCTACCACACTTCACGTGTCTCGCTATGAAACCTAACGGATCAATGGTTAAGCTGTTTTGTGCCCTTGGCCTTATCAGCACCTGTAAAGGGAGTTGTTTTCTCAAACTGCTGACGCTGAAGTAAGTTCATCTAGTTTTAGAAACTTTCACTGAACAGTAACAGTGTCACAACTAAGCATATGCATAAGCACTTAAATACTTTAAATGAGAATAACAGAAAATTTCTATTACAGAGGCTAGAGCCTGTCCCAGTAGTCATAGGTAGAGCACACCTGGACAGGTCACCAGTCTGTCAGAGGACTAACACAGAGACAGACATCAGAGTAACAAATCTATTTAAAATTAATGTAAGTTTGCTGCAGCTGTATGTATGAACATGTGTTTCTGTGCTCACAGTCCACCTCTCAGGAACCTGCAGTTCACTTTTAGTCTACTTTAAACAGACCTCACAAAAGGCTGATGTGGCTGGATCAGTAGTCTGATTTAAGTACGATACCTTTGGCCAGGGATTACTCTGGTGCATCGCTTCACTGCAGTCTTACGTATTTTCCCCACACCTGAATAAAAAATACTGATATATACAAATAACAGCTTCATCTGATGCAGCCTGACTCAATCCTAAATGTTCAGCACACAGAGACACAGAGGTGCCGTTTAAAGTTTAGTGTTAACCTGAGTCACTGATCATTTGCAGTATTACAGAGTCTGGCAGTCTTTGCATGATGCACACTACACTGTAAGTTTCTAGCTGACTCTCAGGTGTGACAGGTGTGCCAGCAGGAAAGAGTAATAATAACCTGCATCCTGAGGTTTGTCATGCAGGATTAAAGGAGCCAGGCTTTGTTCACACAGCTAGGATTGTATTTTACACTGACCCTGGGTCAGTATAAGTATCATACAGTTTAAACGAAGCACTGAAACTTTTGTGTTCATACTGGAGTGCAAAATTAAAACCAATGGAAGATGGACAAGAAAAGTTCAAAGCCATCAGGTGCTCAGTTTAGAAAAATTAGAAAAGAAGAGGAGGAGAAATGAGCCAAAGATACAGGTAAGCAGATGTGTGATTGGATAATGGCAGGTCATCCTGAAACAATCAGAATCAGAATACTTTATTAATCCCTAAGGAAATTATGTGGATTACAGTTGCGCCAAAAAGAAAAATAGTGGTAAAAATAGTAACAGTAACAGACTAAACTCCAAACATTATGTTACAGATTTTAATATATTTGTGGGGACCAAAATGCCCGTCCCCACAAGTTTGAAGACATTTGTGAGTCTCAGAATGTGGTTTTAGTGTCAGGGACAGTCAGGTCAGGGTTAGGCATTCAGTCTTAATGGTTAGAGTAAAAGGCTGAGGAGAGCATGATGTCAAATAGATGTCCCCACAAGGATATGAAAACACAACCGTGTGTGTGTTACTGTGAATTTGTGAGACAAGTGAAGATTTCAGAATCAGTGAGAAATGTTTCACTTCCTGTTGGTGAAGAAGAGCAGACTCCTCTTCAGCCACAGAAATGAAGAAGCTTTTATTTTGTCAGCCTGACAAACACGAGCTCAGCCACGAGCAGAGGCGACCCTGCAGAGGTGAAGGTCACAGTCAGAATCAGCGCCAGAGAACCGCACAAGGACGGCCTCATTGGTCACGGCTGAGTTCATCATGTGATGGTAACAAGCTGATTATTACAGAACAGGAAACACACGTCTGCTCATCAAACACCAGCTGCTGCTGCTTTTATCAGTCTGACAACAAAACCTCACAAGAAAGAAGTTTTTGTGAGTTTGCAGCGTTCCTCTAAACTGAAAACTAAAACAGCCTGAAAATGGGAACATGCACCCACACTCGAGAGTCAGGCAGCTTAAATGTGTTTGTCTTCATCTGTAGTTACGTTTCATTGGCTGGAAATGTGCTAACTGGAATCATTCATGAGTCCAGATGAACAAAAACAAGTGTTTACTGCTCCACGCTGCACGAATCTGAATCAAAATCACTCAGACGCGCCCACGTAGGCATTCCACTAAAACCATGTGACCACCTTCACCTTTAAACCTGTCGTGAATATAATTTTAGATTCTTCACTTTATTTTGAAAGAACAGATTTGCAGGAAGTGCGGCTGCTGCAGAAACTCTTCACTTTTCACTGGCTTTAATCTTGAAGGTTTCTCCAGATGTGGAACTTTCATGCTAAACATTCAACATCTGACGACCGTCTCCGTGTAAAACACTGACAAACTCAAACTTTATACGGTAACTGACAGATTTATTCCTCCATTTTCAGGCATTTCACAATGAACTTGGATTAGTTTGATGATTTTATTCACATTGGTGAATAAAACCAGCCAAGAGGCTGATTCCTGCAGAGGAGGAGGCAGAGTGGAGGAATCTGCAGGTTCTGTCTCTAACACACAACCAGAGCTTCAATCATAACGAGCACATAATAAAACCATGATCCCCCTGATCGACTCTTTTAGCCTGTTTCCTCTGGATCGAACAGGATCTAACAAACCCCAGCTTCTGCTGGGACACTGGTCATCATGGGAGGAAAAAGATGGCTGCCGTGTTGCCGTTTCCTGTCTTACACCAGGGTTATACTTCCTGTATCTGTGGGTCTGAGTTTTTAATCAGAGGATGAACTTAAAGCTTTCAGTCTGCTCTACAACCCACCACCTATCCACACGTCTGCTAAGTGGACTGGAAATCAGTAAAACTTCTACCAGACTTTAGTAAATATTGCATTAAGATGAGCAGACAGATTTTAATCTCAGCATCGTGCACACAGATTTTTCAGGACACTGGAAGAGTTCCTGCCGTGGATTTAGATGTTAGTGTTGTGTGGATGATCCCATTCTGTGATCTTTGTGTTACTAACACTGATGCTTTTACACTTTAGGACCCTCGAGACCTCTGCTGCTCAGCCGTCCTGATCGCTGCCTCCACTTTAACCAGAGGCTGTAACCTCTGATCATTTCACCTGCACCGACAGTAAAACTCTTCTCCAGAACCAAACGTGCCATAAACCCGTCACAGCTTCATCATCAGCTCAGTCTCAGCAACATGCAGACGACCGAGCAGCAGAAACTCTGCAGGGAACGTCTGAAGTCTGTTCTTCAGTTTTCCCAGCTCACTGTTTATTGAACATGAGACAGAAAAATAACTTCACCTTTAATGTGAAACTTTTATCGCCTGTGACATGTTTGCAGGAAGTTTTCATGCTGTGATTTAGTGTCACAGCCATAAATATCACACAAGGTAAAAACTACAAGTCCCAGCATCCTCTGTGTTTAGGGAGGAGCAGTGAAAGTGAAAGTGTTGATCCTCCATTCAGAGTAGTGATGGGATTTCCGGCTCTTTTTAGAGAACCGGCTCTTTCGGCTCCAAACCGGCTCTTCAGGTTGTTTTGTTGCTTTAATTAATTTATTATTAACAATAATATAAAATTATGCACAAAAGGAATTACTAACGTAAAAAAAAGTGGTTATGGTAGATATATGCGGTGGCCCCTAGAGACAAAACACGTACAAACTCCAAAACACATTTCTAACTGAACTTCCAAAGCAGAGCCACTAGATCACTTAAATTACACAATTGAAATTGTTTGTGTATTTATACATAGGCACTCATATATATTCAAATAATTAAAAAACATTTTCATTTACCTGTTACTACCACACACCAAATCCGGTCATTGGTACTTGCTGGCTTGTGTAGCCACTAGGTAACAAAAGCTCAACACTGCACCCAGCATCCTGGAGCACTTCTGTTGTCTTTTGTACGTGTTTTGAGTTTTTACGTGCTTCTGAGTTTGTACGTGTTTTTACATGTTTTGGAGTTTTTACGTGTTTTGGAGTTTGTACGTGATTTGAAGTTTGTATGTGCTTTGTCTCTAGGGGCCACCATCAATATACTTTTATTTATTCACTCCACATAAAATGTAATAAATAAATCATATAATACAAAAATCAACTATTCACATTTCAACTTTTAACTATTTAAATTTTCAGCTTTTTCCTTTTAAACAAATTTAAAGTGAAACAACACAAAACACTGCAAACCACAACACAATTAAATATAAATTAAAATATGAAAACAAAAAGAAGATGCACATTCTCTGTCATATGGACCTGCATGAATAAACTTTCTGAATCCTTTATCATCTGCAACTGAAAATAGTTGTGGATGATTACTATACCTTTCTAATGTGACGTTGTTGGCCCTGGCTCTCTTTCTCTCTCTCTCCCTCTGGCTCTGTTCCTGTGCTGCTGAGTAGTGATGTGCGGATCGATCCTGAAATATCGATTCCTCCGATACCAGCCATTTATGTTCTAGAAGCGATTCTCACATTAAATATCGATATTTTAGTAATTTAGAGTAAATTTGTAGTTTATCATTAACAGGAACACAGTGGAAAGAAACTATAACATTCGGATTGTCTACATTCAAAGGAACTACTTCCTCTTCCGCCTTTCATAGTCATGTGCGAAATACGGCTGTATAAATGTCTCGCAGCCCCTTGGCGTGCGCAGTGTTGCCAACTTAGCGACTTTGTCGCTATATTTAGCGAGTTTTCAGACCCCTTAGCGACTTGTTTTTTCTAAAAAGCAACTAGCGACAAATCTGGCGACTTTTTCTGGTGTTATTGGCGACTTATTTATGACGACTTTTTGACGTGAAAGGGCGTGTTGCTCTTACTCTCAACAAGCAGCGGTGCGGCCGTGGGCACCTCACCCGTGCTAAAGCGCTCACGGGCGGAGGATAGTCCTCCCCCAGCTGCAGGAGACGTTCACACCTGTGCGTCCAAACTGCAAATGAACCGCGCATGAGCGAAGCCGCTGCTCCCGCACTGACTGTAATGCAGTCAGTTCTTCTTTTACTGTTATGCTGTTTTGTGGATCACAAGATTTAAAACTACTTATACACACACACACACACACACACACACACACAGTAACTCCACCAGAGCGCCTATTTTGGGTCACTTTTGCCGGTCCAAGCCCGGATAAAGGAGCAGGGTTGGAATTGTGACATTAAAAAACAATAATTGCTAAAAGAAATTTAATTTGTAGTTCTAAATAAATTCTAAATGCATTTCGGACATTTTTTGCTCACTTTATGTTTCTTCCACGATGTTATTTCTCTCTCCAACAGCGTAGGTTACAATTACATTAGCATGACCAATTATGCAAATTAGGCGATGGCGTAATTTAGCGACTTTTAGGACAACCAATGGCGATTTTCCTTACTGAGGAGTTGGCAACACTGGGCGTGCGCACTCACAACAATGGCTGAGCGTCATGTGCGGACGTATTTTACCTACACAAACAGCTGAGACGTGGTTTGCGATACATGTGGCAAAAAAGTGCTCCAAGAGTGAGGTGTTGTGGCCATATTAGGGAAAAGGGCTGTTGGGGGGGCTAAATACATTTTACAGGGTTTATTTATCGGATAAAATACGTTAAATGTCACCGTTATTATTGGCCGGTCCGGAAACAGCGGGGGTGTCCAAATTCAGAGGCTGCTTCCACCTGAGGACCCGGCCTTCGCGGTCTAAAGAAAGCCGGGTAGTACGTCACAGGCTCCCTCGGTGGAGTGAAACTCTGCTGTCTGCTCCTTGCTATCTAACATATAACCGGGCACTGATGTAATCTCTTGACCGTCTCACACTTCTGTTTAATCATTTTTTGTTTGACGTTTATTCAGCTGTATGAAAACCCCGGAGGAACCCTCCTGAGGGATTAATAAATTTCAATTTAATTTAATCTAATCTAATAACTTTAATCTCAGCCAAACCGATTTACTCACGAACAAATAAAACACTGAAAAAGCCAAACAATAACATTTTTAAGTTATCAAAGTGACTTATATATCATGTTTAACCCGAGTAGCAAAAGACCACGGCGGTTTGAAGATGATGCGTCGGTCGGCTCAGATATTTGAAGTTTACACAGCTACATTCTCACCTGAAAATATGTTAAAAGTTTTTTTGCGACCCAGAAAGGGAAATAAGAGTAATATTAAAACTAAATCGCTGCCACCATTGTTGGAAACTGGAATTGGCTGGCCGCGCTATGAATTCTGCAATATGGTTTTGTTGTCCTGGAAAATCGGGAGAAATTCAGGAGAATGGTGGCTCCGGGAGATTTTCGGGAGGGCACTGAAATTCGGTATTCTCCTGGAAAAATCGGGAGGGTTGGCATGTATGGTTGTGGCAACATCACTAACCTTGTCAAACACGTCAGAGTAAATCATATCACAGAATATGACGAGCTTATGTTGAGACGAACTGAAGAGAAGGACAGGTGCTGCTACCCATATGGAAAAGAAATAGTAAAAACTTATATGTGATTACTCATGAAAGTGGCCACTTTCATGAGTAAATCATATAAGGCTTACATGATTTACTCATGAAAGTGGCCACTTTCTCATTACTTTCATACATTGTTTTAGTAAGTATCCAAAACATACAAGTTTCATTATATAATTTTTCAAGGGATCTTATATCTGTTTTCACTCTTATATGCTTTTCATACAAGTTTCACACAAGACAGATACAAACTTTATAAGATTTATATATATCTTTTCCATATGGGTAGGGCAAGACAGACGTCTCTCACGGAGTCCTTTAGTGCTGCAGGCAGGCAAGGTGTTCAAATAGCGCACAACTTCAGTTTTTTTATTTCTATATAATGAACCTTACATTATTAAGTGATAAGAACAAGTAATCTGATGTCCTGTAATCATTATGATGCTATAATTTGAGATACAATAAATAAAATACGTTTTTGTACAAAGTATCGGTATCGGATCAGTATCGTCGATACCACCCTGAATATTACTTGGTATCGGATCGGAAAGAAAATCAGTGGTATCGCACATCGCTACTGCTGAGTGTAACTACCGCCCCTCCTCCCTCTGCCCAGCGTAGAGCACAAAGCTCGTGTGCAGAGTGAAGCAGAAAAAAAGTGCGAGAGAGAGAGAGAGAGAGAGGGGCTGAGAGAAAGAAAAAAAAACACGGGACGTCGTTCACGTCTAAGATCCGGCTCTAAGAGCCATTTTGTTCGCGAACGACCCATCACTGGTTCAGAGCAGCAGGAGGAGGAAGGTGGAGCTGAGGCAGGTGAGTGTTAACATGAATATGTTTCTTCTTATGACATAAAATAATTCCACGCTGTTCGTGTCTGTGGGTGAAACGTGAGGCCGCTCGGCTCCTCTGAGCGCTGGTTTCCTGTAAGTAGAGAGGAAGTGAGTTTAGCTGAGAGAGCAGGAGGAGAGTGAGAGCTGTGCTGAGGCAGCTGAGTGTTAACACCGCTCTGACATTACTGTGTCTCTGTGGCGGGAACAACAGGCTCCGTCAGTGGAGGCAAAAATAATCAGACTTTGGTTTTTCAAAGGAAACTACTTTATGTTGG
The DNA here is from genome assembly GCF_057382275.1 of Copadichromis virginalis. Classification (NCBI taxonomy): domain Eukaryota; kingdom Metazoa; phylum Chordata; class Actinopteri; order Cichliformes; family Cichlidae; genus Copadichromis; species Copadichromis virginalis. The sequence goes on from NC_140639.1 coordinate 49,701,134, forward strand.
GAGAAGCCGCGCGCTCATTGGATAACGGCTTGTCAATCTCAAGTTATTAGCCAATGAGGGTGCAGGTTCACAGTAAGACCCGCCCTTATCACGACATTTTTAAAAACTAAAATGCGACAGAAACTCTGGTCGTGTCTGTCCCTACCCGATCAGTACCGGAAACCCGATTGGTACCCCGCATGCGCAAATCTTACATCACTTCCTCTCTTTGCCAACATTGCAACATTCAATATATTTGAATGACACGGTTAGCGCCCAGTTAGCTCTTAGCATTTCTCAACAGCTCTGCCTCCTTTTCAACTACCGGGACATTTAAACAATGGATAATCCGTATCCGCAACAAATTTTTGCTTTTCTCCTCAACAGAGAGCGTCCCCCGATTGAACAACAGCGCCGTAAAATAAGAAGAATGGTGCCTAATGACAGAGTTAATAATACAGACTTTATAATATGTCACGTGAAGATTCAGCAGCCAGATGAAGTGTTTACTGGCAATTGACAGTGATAGCGGACATTATCATCACTTTTCCAACAATCCTCTCCACACAGACAAGCATAAACACACTCGATTATCACTAAATCAAATTTAACACACGTTTGTAATGACGCTAATTCAGTTTACAATAGGGTTCATTCTCTCAGCCAGCAGGTGGCGGTATCCTCGTACACTGGGGAGTACACTGCCATTAAACGAACAGAAGAAGAAGAAAACCCCTGCACATGCGCGGTACGGATCAGGTAGACCCGATTTGTACGGTCCGACTTTGCACATGCGCAGTAAGGATCGGGAGTCCCGATCTGTCACTATCTTTTTATTTTTTTGTTTTTGTCTACATTATCCGGTTGTTCAGTGATGATGCGACGAATCCTACTTCCGGGTCTAAAGTAGTCTGCGTTTAATATGGCATTTGTGTTGTTAACATGTTTAATGTTATGTATTTTCTTCTATTTGATCTCAAAAAGCTCCTAAAACAGTCAGCGATCACTGTTGACCTCCCTCGGCTTTTATTACCGCTAATCATTTATTTAAGCTCAGTTTTTAAAACCTTAGGATGTAACTACAGCCCAGCCCATGCAGCAGTATATGAATGACTAACCTCGTATTGTGGATGGATTATCTCAGTTGTTCTCCTGGCTGAAGTTTGGTCCGTTTACAGCATCCTGCCATGCGATTACATTTGTTCCTGACCACTGAGAACACTCACGGTAACTTTTATCAAGTGGAAAAAAAGTTAGCTTGTTTATATTATGCTAACATAGCTGTGTCGCTAGCGGTCACGTAGCACATCATTATATACCAGCTAGCCAAACTTCAGTAACCCTACAAACGTCACTGCTGTTTAGCTTTCTGTCTTCATTTATGCTGGAAGTGATAGCAGAGCTGTACGTTTTAATTTGTTTCCAAAACCCCGCAGTCAGGACATGCTATATTGTATTTAGATAGAAGCTAGCGAGCTAACTCCCTGCTAACTTCTAACTCCGTTAAATGTCATAAATTCCGTTTTCATGGATGCCTGGATGTTAAACTCAATTGTTACACCTGGTAGAGCAGAACGCTGATCATTTTTATTAAAGATGAAAGAATTTAGACAGTTTTTCAACTCTCAGTAATGCCATAGTGATCGTTTGATATATGGACCTGCAGCGGAGTTTAGACCCAGACACGGCTAGTGACGTCAGACTGAACAACCGGATATTAAATGTTTCATTATCGGAAACATTTTAAGAGATACTTGTTATTCTTAACATCTTAACAGGTACTCTGACCTGTAACTATCGTAAAATGCTTCGACCGGAAGTAGACACCTTTCGCGCATGCGGGGTACCGATCGGGTTTCCGGTACGGATCGGGTAGTGACAGTGTCCAAATTCATCGGCTGCATCCTCCTGAGGACCCTGCCTTTGCGGCGTACGTGGGCTGGGTCCTCAGAAGGTCGGATATGCCGGAAGTAAACGGCTGGGGAAATTGGACGGTCTAGCCTTCTGATTAGGCTCACCGCTGTCTCGGTGGAGTTTAATAAACTCGGTCCTCTGCTCCTTGCTATCTGCAATATAACAGGACACTGGAGTAAATTCTCGACCGTCTCATACTTCTGTTTAATCAGTTTTCTGTTTGATGTTTATTCAGCTGTGTAAAAACCAAGGAGGAACCCACCCGGGGGATTAATAAAGTTTTATTTTATCTAATCTAATCTAATAACTTTAATCTCAGCCAAACCGATTTACTCACGAACAAACAAAACACTGAAAAAGTGTAAAGTGTAATACAGGCATGTGCAGGGCGGGGGGGGGGCTGGAGGGGCTTGAGCACCCGCCCCTTTCCTGATGGGTGCCCAAAGTGCCCTTTTGTTGAGGCAATTTTTAAAAAAAATTTATTTATTTATTTTTATATGTGTGTGCGTGCGGAGTCCTGTCTGTGCCCCTCAACAATAATATTTAACTATTAATCACAGTTTTGCTAAATAAAAGGATCTGGCTTGCATCAGTCACATGATCACATTTAACCAATGATCGCCCTTGATGGCAGAACGCGCTGGTTACGAGCCGGGAACGAGCTCACAAAGAGCACGCGCATTTGTTGCGGTCCGGAGCTGTAGGAGAAACACAAGTTAACTCAGAGACACAGACTGATGCGACAAACCCAGTAAGTAGGTGTACAGCGTACACTGTAGTGTGTAGCACCCAGGAGTATTGGCTTATTACGTACACGTTGGTAAGATGTCTTGTGGTAATTTGACGAACTGAAACAAACGAGCGTGCTGTGTGTGCAACAGCGTGACAAACATTACCTGTCCTTTTATTAACTGCACATGTAGTGCTGGTCATAGCTGCTGGCTACCTGTGTAAGGCTGTCATGGGTCTGTAGCTCTGTCACCGTTTTAGGGAACATATTTAGTTTCAAAGTATTTAGAAACATATTTAGTTTTAAAGTAAGGCTTTTCCTGCCTTTCTGGGGGGGATTATATTTCACTAAAAAAGTGATCTAATATGCATGTCCACATAATTATGCATTATTATTATAATATTCTAAAAAACACACGCTGTATTTTAAAGAACATACATTAAGAAGCAGATTATATTAGATTTATATTTTTAATAAGACAAAGTTTGGATTTTACAGCAGTAAAATTATTGTATCTCTACAGTTTAAAAATGTAATAAGCTTTGCCCCTGCACAGAGTGGATAGTGAAACAAATGGAATCATCATAAATACATTATTTCATATTTATTACTTCCCCCTCCTCTTTGCTTTATTATTGTAGCTCTAGTAATAAATAATAATGTAAGGATGCCCACAGTATATACAGTATTCTGAAGAAGGTCTAAAATGTCACTGTGTGTGTTTTATTTAGATGGATTTAAAAAAAAAAATATTACTCATGATATAACATTGTCCAGACATGGCTGGTAAGGACATGAGGAGGAAACAGTAGGAGCTGTGTGAGGCTACTAAAGGCAGGGCTATAACATTTTTCTGTCATCATTTTATTATAGATTAAGTGCAAGAGTTGTTAGGTGTGGATAATTTGATTATAGTTTATTGCAATAGCAAGTTGTGCCTTGTTCTCAGATAGACAGCAAGTGGAGAGTGATGTATGAAATGATGGGATGGAAGGAAGAAGAGAAGCAAAGAGTGATTCACAGGCAGAGCCTAAATTATTTCTCACAGTTTTTTGTTGCCTTATGGTTCCAAGCGCTGTCACCAATCTTTGCATTTTGTTATTATCTCATGACACTTGTTTAATCAGCTACCATCTCTCCTGTGGACTTTTTAATGTCTACAGTCTCAGATCAACACAGCCCTGCCCTCCAGCACTATCAGCAGCAGGAGCAGCAGAAACACCTCAACAGCAACATTGTACCCATCAGGTAAAACATCGGCTACGTTTGCTTTGCCTTGTCGCCACCTCACAACAGTGATATAGTATGATGCGATCCCATATTAGATTGTTGATGAATGTGTGTTGTTGTTATTCAGCCTGGTTCAATGTGCCCCTTTTTAACTTTGAGCACCCGCCCCTTTAAACGTCTCTGCACGGCCCTGGACTTATATATCACGTTTAACCTGAGTAGCGAAAGTCCGTGGTGATCTGAAAATGATGTGCCGGGAGTTGTGCCGTTCTCGGTGGCTTCAGTGACCCTCGAGCTCCTGGCTGGCTATAGTGCTGGTGGGTAGCAGACGTCTCCGAAAACGTCGAAGCACTTTTGCAAATATGCGGTATCTTGATAAACCGAGCAGATATTTGATGTTTACACAGCTACTTTCTCGCCTGAAAATATGTTAAAAGTTTATTTTGTGACACAGAAAGATTAGTATGAGTAATTTTAAAACTTAGTAGCGGCCGCCAAATTGAGGAACTGGATTTGGTGGTCATGAAAATGGCATTAAACAAGTCCCCAGGGACAGATGGACTCACTACTAATTTTTATCAATTCTTCTGGAAGGACCTAAGAACTTTATTGTTTGATGCATTAAAGGAATCGATAGAGAAAAAAAGAACTGATGCCGAGCATGAAACAAGCGCTGATAACCCTGATCCCTAAATCGGGTAAGGATAAAAGAATTTTAGACAATTTAAGACCCATCACCTTAAACACTGACTATAAGATCCTGTCTGGAGCTGTAGCTGAGAGGCTAAAGAAAGGCATCTCAAACATTATCAGTGAAACGCAATCAGGTTTTTTGAAAGGAAGACAAATTCATAACAATATTGGGCTGGTTTTGGACCTCCTTGAGTACAGTGAAATAATCCAAGATGTCACGGTCCTGAGTCTGTGGACTCAGTGTTTTTCTGTTTGTATTAGTTATCTTTGATTTCATGATGTGTTTTGATTCTCTTGGGTTTGATTTTTGTCGCTAGTATTCCTAACTCCCTAGGTCCTTGGCATTTCTTGTGTTCTCCTTCTTAGGTCGTGGTTCTGTGTTACTTCTGTTAGTATACAGTCATCTCTGTCAGTGTGTCTCTTGTTCTGTCACTGTATCCCCTAGTTTAGTCCACGTCTGTTCAGTTTCCTGTTTTACTTTGAAAGTCTGTGTACTATGTCAATGTGTTGAGTTTTGCCGCCCCTTGTCTTGTCATGTCTGATGAGTCCCAGCTGTGTTCTCCTCCTGTTTCACATTCCCTAATCACCTCAGTATGTATTTAAGCCCTGTGTTTTTCCCTGCCAGTTGTTGCGTCCTCCACGTTTGTTGTGTGTGTATTCATTGTCGTCTACCTTCAGCATCTCCAGTCTAGTTAGTTTAAGTTGTTGTTTATGTATCGCCAAGGGTGACTCACCAGCAAATAAAGCTGTCGTTTAAGTTAATGTTTTTTCTCTGAGTCCTGCACGTGGGTCCAGCCACTGACAGCCACACAACTCATCGTGACACAAGAGAGAGGATACATGCTGTTCTTAGATTTTTACAAAGCATTTGACTCAGTTGAACATACGTTCATATTAAAAACTCTGCAGTCTTTTGGTTTTGGACAGGAATTTATCAATGTTATAGAGATGCTATATAATGACATTAACAGCTCTGTTTTGCACATATTCAACTCTGTATATTTTATATATTTTATTATTATTTTTTTTACTATTTAATTTGTAAAAATGTGTATACACACACACACACACACACGTAGGAAAATATTTAGTATACACATCCAGAAATGCATACACTATTATATATTGTACATATATTTATTAGTTTCAGATTAGCCATTCTTGTATTTTGCTCGTTTGTGTTGTTGTGTTTGCACATCTCTGTTGCTTGTGGGGCTCGCCCACAAGAATTTCACTCGCATGTGCTGTGCCAGTGTGCCTGCACATGTGATGTGACAATAAAAGTGATTTGATTTGATTTGATTTGATTTGCTAGAACATGGTACATGTTCAAGGTTTGAGGTTAATAGAGGGATAAGGCAGGGATGTAGCAGCTCACCACTTCTGTTCATCATGGTTGCTGAGTTATCTATTTTGATTAAAAACAGTCACATTGAGGGGTTAACTGTGATGGGTGAACAGATAATAATCAGTCAGCTCGCAGATGATACCACCCTGTTTTTAAAAAATGAGGACCAGATTCCTTTAGCCTTGCAGGTGATCAACCACTTCTCCAAAGCTTCTGGCCTGCAGCTGAATATTAATGAATAAGAAATTCTAGCTCTGCATGAGTGTCCCCTGCAAGCAATAGATAATATACAGATAAAAAAAGAGGTGAAGTATCTGGGCATTGTAATTTGCAAGGATAAGACATCAACTGAAAATAAGAATATCTGTGCCAATATAGAAAAGTGTAAGTCAATTTTAAACAGGTGGCTGCAAAGTATGGAACTCCAAAGTGTTCAAAATTAAATAAATAAATAGGTCAAGATGAAATAAATAACTATGTGAATAAATAAGACACAGATATGTAATGTGAGAATGATATTGTGAAATAATGGAACACATTTTGAAAACAATGCTCATTATTGTGAAACATATTACATTCTGCTATATATATTTTCTTATTATTGTGAAATATTATTTCATGGTCATTATTTTTCACATTAACAGAGATTATTCCTGAGGCATTTTATTTATTTCCAGCCGTTTATATTCCAAAATGACCTTTTTTCAAAGTCAGTCTTTATTTCAAAATCCCGTTTTTCCCGATGGTCTATTTATTTCATAATGCGACTTTTCAGCAGAATGACTTTGTCTGTCAATCAAGAAAGACAGGGCGGAGCCAGTTGTGTGATTGGTTGCTCCTTTACTCAGACATAAGTAATAGCACATGAATTGTCGATTTAGGTTTAATGGTGCAATGCATCTCCTATGCAGCTGGCGGCAGTATGCAGCTCAAAATAAACTTAAGGCACCGACAAATGCAAAACACTGGGCGCGAATAACGTTACAGGTGTATCAATTCTTGTGAAGGGCATGGCTGCAGGAAACAAGTCCGTTTCTGAGTTACTCAGAGAACTTGCTAACCGCTTAGATTGAACGTCTTCACCTCAGTCTGCGTATTGCAGCAGTGTACTGGAGATGAAGTGGTCCCTGGTCCAAGTTCTCATCACAACCGCACAGTGTTAACGTTAGCAAATGCTAACGCTATACAGCTAGCTCCACTCCACGAAACGCTGTTCAGGGTAAGTAACGATATGTTATTATTGCTTGGTTAGTCTGTCTGTCTGGCAAAAATGAGCTTTTTAATCAGTTTAGTCACAGATTTTTTTTTAATACTGTTTTTTATCATAGCAAAGAATTCTATAAATTAGGTAAGAGAAAATAATTGTCTTCTGGGTTAATGTCTGTATTACTATTTACATTGTTGTAGGTAATAGTTATTCATGACTGTTTTAAAGTGGCTTATCTTCTGTGCTAATATGGAAGACAAGTAATCTATGTGAAAGAAAAGAAAGCAATTTTAGTTCAACGTAGTGATTTTGTAAGTGGGTATAATTTGAAAATGCTTTTACTAGTACAGTGGATGTTCTTTAAATATTTAACATTTAAAGTGTGTGTCACTTTACAGACTCCAACTTCAGTTTTGGTTTGGTCTCACCGTTGTAGGTCATAACACAAACAAGTCGTCAAGTCAAGCAGCTGAGGAAAGGGCTTAAGGAAACCATGGTATGGCCGCTTCTGACAGAAAGATCAGACATCATTCCTCCTTTCTTACCAAGGGAATCAGAGACTGCTCCCTGTTGTGAGGTAAGGTCAGGTCACATCTTTTAACATCTGAATAGTAAAGCTATTTGGTTAATTTATGAAGGATGAACATTAATTGTTGACACAAAACACCAATATACTGTTTTGTATGCGTGGGTTAGTTGAACAGCTGGGTTACATTTAATAAAAATACACCTAATGTTGCTGATGCTCTTAAGACTACAAGATAAGTAAAGCTATAAAATGACTGTGGCCTGCCACAGAAGATGAAGATGAGGAAGAAGAGGAATGCTCTCGAGGATAAATGCAGAGTGGCAGGTTACCTTCGGTCCTTCATTGAAAATGGTAAGTCTGCTGCGATAGGTATTTTGCCATTGGTTTTCTCTGATTATACTTTGGTAAATTACATACAGTCCAGTGATCTTGGGTCATTAACAAAGTACACTATAGTAGAGCTGGGCGATATGAGATTTTTTCATATCACGATATTTATTTTTATTTATTTTTTTATAAAAAGGACAAGAGCGGTGAGGTCTATCGCAATAGTTTAATTTTTCTATTGAGAAAAAGTTATTTCGCAATACATATCGTTATCGTTCTATCGCCCAGCTCTACGCTATAGTATAATTTTGTTTTGTTATTTGCTCCATGCAATACATAAGAGTGGTGGCATTATCAGTTGCACTAGAATTGTATGTAGACTACTTTTAGCTTTGTTAACATAAAAATATCTATAAAAGCTACAACAGCAATTTGAGTGGGGCAAAAATGTCTGGTGCCCTGTATGTAAGTGGTCATCTTTTATGGTATTTCTCCATAAAAGATTCAAAATAATGAATATAGGATGTCATTATAGTTTAAAACAATCTTCTGTTGCAGCATCTTGTGCACAACAAAAAGCCCTCATCAAGTTTTGGACAGGATGGGAAGTCTTGCCGAGAAATGACTGTGGAAGTGGTCAACAGCAATCTTCCAAAGTCTTCCACCGGTTTTGAAGTACTACGTCTTCCTGCACACTACTGTACCTATGAGTCATTTCTAATGGACATTCAGGTGTGTCTCAACTCTACTGACTCAGGTTTTGGTCTGGTTTACGATTGATTCCATAACCACATGGTAAAATTAGACCATTTCTTCTTTCTTGCATCACATTACTGTACTCGGTGTTCAAAGAAACGGACAATCTAGTGAGTTCTAGTTCTTTTTAATACACTTGACAGTGAAAAATACAGAGTACAGGTGTGCATTTATGGCTTTTTTAATATAAACTGATGAAGAGTTCAGATATCAAAATCAGTTGTTCACTGTACATTATAAATTACACAATATGTTTTGTTTATACTCGCTACTGATACAAAAAAAATTTCTAGAAAAAATTATTTGAATTAAGATGTTACACTACTGTACTGTGTTCATTGTATTAAATCTGCTCAGAGTTGACATGTACTGTATATCCAACCAAGAAATGAATATCATTAAAGTGACAGCTGTATAAAACAAATCCTGTTTTATAGCCACTCACTGTTTTGTTGAAAATGAAATTGCTTATGCTGTTTTGAGTCAGTATTAGCTACAAAGCTGTAGAAATTAAAAAAAAAAAAATCCTCCTGACATAGAAACTGATTAAATGTAATAATGTCTTTCTACAAGTGATTCTGAAGTATTGGTAGCACAGCAGGGTCTTGTTCATTCAGTGCATCTGGGAGCTGAATCTCAGGAATGGTGATCTCATTTGATGGGCGGCGATTATGTTGTCCTGTCCAGTCCACACCATAATCCTCATCAACCTGAAAGAGCATGCACATGTTTTAAATCTAAACTGAAGAGGTGTTTCCTGCAGCTGTTCCTAGATGGACTTATTGAGTCTGCCAGGGCCTATGTGAGTTGCTTAGGCATTGGCTACCAACTAATTATTCATTCACCCATTCTAGGTCAGGATTGGTTCTCTTCAGGTATAACAAATTTAACTTTGTTTAAAGTATTGCCATCTATACCTGACAGGTGGGATAAAAGAGAATGGCTTGGGAGGCGCACAGCAAATCTCAAAGTTTTCCAATTAATGCTGAAAGAACCAAGGATGTAAATGTATTCTTGTTTTAGCTTTACCGAAGACACCAGAGAAAGTATATCTATAATGCTGCTGAAATAGACAAAACCATTTCAATAAACTCGCTATTTAACATCAACCTTGTTATGCGTTATCAGAGAACAATCAACTGCAAACAGCAATGAAACATTCAACTATGTACTATTTAAAGCACTAATGACCCTGTTGTCTAACAAGATGTGATAAGTAAGTAGACTGTGGAAAGCTGGTGGGTCTACTCTCTGTGTAAAAGGTTCCTACAGGCTCCACTGACCCCAGTCTCCGAGTTAACACACTAACAGCTAACACTGCTAAACGTGTCTCAACGCCGAGATGGCGCCGATAGCTTTAGCCGTAGCTGCCCCACTTAGTTTAGACAGTAACAAAAAAAAGTAAGCGATAATAATTCATTGTCAAACGTCATAATTAAGGTCAACACCTAAACAATGCTGTGTACAGAATCACACAGGTGCTCAATTACAGCATAAACTTACCTTAGACCATCCTCCGTCATTTTCCTCCTAATTGTGCTCTGAGACACAGAAAATGTATCGGCAATTACCCCGACGGTTATCCCGGACAGCACTAAAGTCCTGAGTGCTGCACCGGGATTTCTAGACGTGGACGGCCAACATTTGAAGACTGTTCTTCCTCGGCGTATTCCAAACGAACACGGTGCTGAATTGATCTTAAACCTTTGACAATGCTGTCATCGATGCGAACATCTTGAAGAGCAATTATCATCCCAAGCATTTCAGAAACATCTAAACGACTCAAAACAGTATCTACAGGTAAATGATCCCTCTCTATCTGATTTGCTTAAATGAGCAGAACTGGCTGAAGTTCACACCAGTCCGCCATCCTCCGTGACTTTTGACCTAGCACGCTGTTGCTAGCTGCAGTAGCCGTCCGCGGAGCCGGTATCCAGGAAAACTAGTCGATGGTAAACGATAAGCCAATAGGTGCAAAGGTCCAGCCCACTTACATTGATTGACAGACAAAGTCATTCTGCTGAAAAGTCGCATTATGAAATAAATAGACCATCGGGAAAAACGGGATTTTGAAATAAAGACTGACTTTGAAAAAATGTCATTTTGGACTAAAAACGGCTGGAAATAAATAAAATGCCTCAGGAATAATCTCTGTTATTGTGAAAAATAATGACCATGAAATAATATTTCACAATAATAAGTAAATTTATATAGCAGAATGCAATATATTTCACAATAATGAGCATTTTTTTCAAAATGTGTTCCATTATTTCACAATATCATTCTCACATTACATATCTGTGTCTTATTTATTCACATAGTTATTTATTTCATCTTGACCTATTTATTTATTTAATTTTGAACACTTTGGAGTTCCATAGCAAAGGGACATAACTCTGTTTGGGAGAATCTTGCTAACCAAAATGGACAGTCTGTCCAGACTAATCTATCCAGCCTTTTCTCTGCCCATATCTCCAAAACTAATTAAATCTATAAATAATCTTAATTTTAGGTTCATATGGAGGAACAAATGTCATTATATAAAGAAAAATGATATGATTAAGAATTATGAAGAGGGTGGGGCTAATGCCATTGACTTTGATGTTATGAATGGTGTACTAAAACTGAAATGGTTAAGATCTTTCATTAGGAACAAAAATTCCTTTTGGAACATTATTCCCAGTGTGATTTTTGGCAAAATGGGTGGAATAGACTTTTTGTTACGTTGTGACTTTGATTGCAGTTCGTTACCTGTTAAACTCTCAGCTTTCCATCAGCAGGTCCTTCTCTACTGGAAGATCTTAAGGGATTTGGGCTGTAGCTCATTTTACGGATGATAATGGGGTCTTATTAAAACATGAGACGTTTTGTGAGAAATTTGATGTAAGATGTACTGCTAAGAGATATAAATCCCTAGTGAAAGCCATCCCAGTCCCTTTGAGATCAATGATAAAAGAAGATATTGTGCACTCTAAAATTTCTCCTGGACTGAGGCAGCTCTGCATAGCTGGAGTTGAATTTGGTGACAGCAGGTTTACAAACAAAGTGATCAGGAATATTTTGATCAACGACATTTGCCCTAATCCGGTTAAAAGAAATTATATCCTTAAAGAATTTGAGACCATGGAGGTTAAGGCGATAAGAAAAAAGTATATTTCACTTCCTCTTTCCCCTAAAGTAAAAGAGGTTCACTTTAAAATCATTAATGAGGTTTATCCAACCAATGAATTCTTAAGACGGAAATTTAACTTAGATGTGAACGCCTGCACATTTTGTGAAAATGATATTGAAAGTCTGGATCACTTGTTTTTCTACTGTGAATCAGTGCACTCCTTCTGGACTGACATGTGGAGCTGGCTACAGTCCAGGAGAATTCAGTTACCACATTTGACGGTGACAGTAATAAAGTTTGGAATACTTGCTGAGAATGCAGATTTTGACCTGTTGATTAGGATGATTTTGTTAATGGGAAAATTTTTTCTTCACAAATGCAGATACTTTAAAGCTAAACCATGTATAAACAGATGGCTGAATGACTTTAGACTCTGGGCTAAATCGCTGAAACTTGTGAATAACAAGAAAGCTCATAAACTTGTTGTTTTATTTAACGAGTTTAATCTATGTTAAAAAAAAAGAAACCTCCCTATTTTATAATCATGCCTGCCATTTTTTGCTCATGGTATTTTTTGCCTTTGGTTCAAATCCTTCAAAATACATACAAAATCAGTATCGATACTGACGTAAATTAATAGAAATAGAGATGGACCGATACGTAATATCGCATCGGTCCATCTCTATTTCCCTGTCTGGATTAAGGAAGGTTGTAAAAGCAGCTCGATGTACAACCTGTTCTTTGGATCCTCTACCAGCCTGGGCTATAAAGGAACTGTGGTCAGCATTAGGACCCTACAACCTGTTTCTTTTAAATACTTCATTGAGTCTTTCCTGAATGTTTTAAATCAGCTGTGGTAGTACCAATCTTGAAAAAGCCTGGACTGGATGTTGACATGGTCGCAAATAGGGCAGGGTATCGTCACTGATTTCTAGAATCGATTTGATTCCGATTCACAAGGTCCTGAATCAATTCGATCCACGATTCGATTCAATTCGATTTGAATCTGGGAAATTTTGCCTCAGACAGTCAGAAATATTATAATTCAGATCAGTACATTTACATATTTTTGTATCTATAAAAAGGAAGCTGACACTCGCAAGACTTTATCAAAGGTGTGAGCATCACAGCAGAGGCCTTTGTGTCAAAGTAGCTGAAGATAAAACAGAAAAACATGAAGGTGGTTTTATAAAAATATTCTACAGTAGATCAAAAACGAAAGAAAACCATTAATCGACATATGAACATTACCTCTGAAGTTACAGCAGTTTTATGACAGACACAGCGTTTTGCAATTTGCATAATTTTAAAAAGTTTAAATTTGTTCAGAAGCCTGTTGAACGGCAGAAATTAGGTTTTCTTTTTGGAAGTAAGTAAAAGGAAAAAAACAGCGGCCGACAGCGCTGTAAACAACGGTAGACTTGTGCGTAACAAGCAAGCGAATAATGCAGAAAACAGATTTTTAGACAGGAAACTGTGTGTGTGAGAGAGAGAGAGAGAGAGAGAGAGAGAGAGCTGTGCATGACGTGTGATTTTATCCTGGTGGAAGCAAAACAGCAAAAGTCAGAGTGAGTTCATGACGATGTTTATGTGAAGCGTAGTTTGGATCTTCTTTTGCTGCTGGTTCAGTCAATATTGTTTGGAGAGAGATAAAACTAACAGCTTTAGAATCAGCGTAAAAAGGACGTAAACACAAAGCTCGGAGCCGCCGAAACATCAGAATCAGCGAGCTGTCGGCTTTCAGCCCCGACCGTGTCCGTGCCATCGGGTGAGAAAGGCGACATCTCACTGATTCTGATGTGTCGGCGGCTCCGAGCTTTGTGTTTACGTCTTTGTGCAGAATCCGTGTTCCTGCTCTCATTTACTGTTTCAGCTGTTTGGTGGTTGTTAAAGTTTTGTGAGGTTTAACCTGAGATTCTGGCGTTGGTGCAAAATGCAGCTGCTCGCATTTTAACAAGAACTGGGAAATTTGAGCACATTACCCCTGTTCTGAGATGTCTTCACTGGCTACCTTGTCAGGTTCGAGCAGATTTTAAGGTCCTGCTGCTCACCTACAAGGCTTTAAACGGATTGGCACCTTCATACCTCTCCGACCTTTTACACCTTTATGTTCCATCTCGTGCTCTCCGATCTCAGGACTCTGGTCTTCTAAAAGTTCTTAGAGCCAGAAAAAAGTCAATTGGAGAGCTTTTTCTTTTCATGCCCCGTTTCTGTGGAACAACCTCCCACAAGATATTCGGCAGGCTGCTCTGTGGAGGTTTTTAAAACCAAGTTGAAGACACATTTGTTCACCCGATCCTACATGTCTTAATTCTATGGCTTTTAGTTTTTACATTTTTATTGTTTTTAACTTGTATTGTGTCTTTTACCTGTATTGCTATGTATCGCTTTTATTTAATTTATCTCTTTAGTTGTACAGCACTTTGTTTGAAAGCGCTTTCTAAATAAAGTTATTATTATTATTATTATTATTACAAGGTCCACGTTTACGGGAACATCTGCTACAGATATGGGAGAATATTTGATTTCTATTGTAGACAGAAGCCACGGGTGTGTTCAGTCAAACGTTTAGAATAAACTTTGGTCTATAAATGTGTTTCATGATTTATTTTTAACTCCAACTGCTTATTTGTACTATGCTTTCATTTCAGAGCGCAATGAGAAATAAAAAGGATATTTTCAATAAAACTGTCACGATCCTGGGTCTGTGACTCAGTGTTTTCTGTTTTGTATTGTTAATCTTTGATTTCATGATGTATCTTTGTTTATTCTTACGTTTTGGTTCTGTGTTTTGTTGTACCTCTAAGTTCAGTCTTTGTATTTCCTGCTTTGTTGTGAAGGTCCGTGTCTCATGTCAGTGTGTTTAGTTTGCGTTTCCTCTGTCTCGTCTTGTCAATCACTCCCAGCTGTGTCCTCCTTCTGTGTCTCATTCCCTCGTTATCCCTCTGTGTATTTAAACCTTGTGTTTGCCTCTGTTAGTTGCTGGTTTGTCTGCGTATCTGTCAGGGTCCTGGGTCTCCTGAGCTAGTGGTTTCAGTTCTTTGTGATTTTTGTGTTATGTCAGTTTAGTTTGTGAGTTATTCTATGCTTCCTAGGTTTTGATTCCCTGCCCCCCTTGTTTCTCTGTGCACTCTGTTCTGTGTTTAGTCTTCTCTGTCCATTTGTTGCGCCCTGTGTTGTTGCCTTCTGTGTCTCCCTCTGTGTAACTGTCTATATAGTGATGTGTTGTGGTGCTTTGCTCCCACCCCTTGTGTTCTGTGTTTTCGTCTTCCCTTCGTGTACTTCTTCATATTCGTGTACTATTAGTTTTTAGGTTTTTGCTTAGTTTCCATGCTCACCTTCGCCATTTCTGTTTGTATCACCATGTGATGAATAAACTCACTTGCATCTGAGCTGCCTGCATAAAGGGTCCTTTGATAATTTACACACGGCTCGCAAACCGTGACAAAAACACTGGAAAAATTGGGCTGTTCTAAAACGTTTGACGGGTAGTGTATATATTTAGTTTATATATTTTCTTTATTTATAATAGTTTGTTTTATATTGTAGCAAAGTGTTACTTGGATACTTCTCTATGTGCTTCTTCATGTGCAATTTTGTTGCATTCTGAGCCTTAGAAATTTATTGTGATGAACTGCTGTTAGAATCAAGTTAAATTCTGATAAATCAGACAATTACCTCTCCAGCTGTTGTTACAGTCTTTGTTTATCGGGTCCTTACAGGGTAAAAGATGACGACACCTAAAGAAATCCTTCTGGGGACTTTGGAGGATTTGGGACGTGATGACTTTGAAAAATTTAAATGGCATCTGAAGAACGGGTCTGTAGAAGGTTTACCAGCAATCCCAGTGAGTAAACTGGAGAATGCAGAGAGGACGGACATAGTGGATCTGATGTTTGATACCTACTCTATCAACACTTTTGAAGTCACTAAAAATCTTTTGGGGAGGATAAACAAGAATGATCTGTTGGAGAATTTAAATAAAACCATCCCAGAACCCACAGGTAAGTCAGGGAATGACTAAACAAAAAATACATAAACAATAAAAACATTAGTTAACATTACACAGGTGCCATTAAAATCCATATAAATAATAAATCCAAAACACTTGCCAACACTTTCAGGAGTGAGAGACTGCAGAAAGCCAACAGTTTGTGTTTTATGCATCTGCACAAATAACCTCCTGTGTACACACATGAATATCTGCTCTTTGGGTTGGTTTGATTAAAATGGGACCAGCAGCAGGTTTTCTGCCCATTTTACAGATTTATATTGTCAGATTGGTTTTAGAGCTGTTTTATCAACATAAATGAGGCGACAACAACAGTTTGGGACACGTCACAAATATGATCAAAGTGCTTTCTCTTAAATCTATTTACCAGTTGAAGGTAAAGTTAAAAAAATGGCTGCCATTTCTTTCTGCTGTTTGGAGACCCAAACAAAAAAATGCCCAGACAGTAAATGCTTTTTATTATGGTTGATAAACAGGACACTAAGGTGATTGGTCAAAGGTTGGAGGAAAGCCACAGTTCTCCTTATACGACTGAAATCCACCATTTCAGCTCATGCTTTTTCTTCTGCAGCTTTCTTGGAGATTCCACTTCAGCCTTCTGCTGGCAACGCTCCCATTACCATGCTTCCCATAGGCAGCATCATTAGAAAACATAGCATACATTTACACTGCTATGCAGATGACACCCAGCTCCATCTGTCCATGAAGCCAGATAACACACACCAATGAGTTAAACTGCAGGAATGTCTTAAAGACACAAAGACCTGGATGGCCGCTAACTTTCTGCTTCTTAATACAGATAAAACTGAGGTTATTGTACTCGGCCCTGAAAATCTTAGAAATATGGTATCTAACCAGATTCTTACTCTGGATGGCATTACCTTGGCCTCCAGTAACACTGTGAGGAACCTTGGAGTCATTTTTGACCAGGACATGTCCTTCAATGCACATATTAAACAAACATGTAAGACTGCTTTCTTCCATTTGTGCAACATCTCTAAATTTAGAAATATCCTGTCTCAGAGAGACTCTGAAAAACTAGTTCATGCATTTATTACTTCCAGGCTGGACGACTGTAATTCATTATTATCAGGATGTCCAAAAAACTCGCTGAAAAGCCTTCAGCTAATCCAAAATGCTGCAGCAAGAGTCCTGACAGGGACTAGAAAGAGAGAGCAGATTTCTCCTGTATCGGCTTCCCTTCATTGGCTTCCTGTTAAATCCAGAATTCAAAATCCTGCTCCTCACATACAAGGTCTTAAATAATCAGGCCCCATCTTATCTTAATGACCTTGTAGTACCATATGACCCTGTTAGAGCACTTCGCTCTCGCTCTGCAGGCCTACTTGTTGTTCACAGAGTATTTAAAAGTAGAATGGGAGGCAGAGCCTTCAGTTTTCAGGACCCAAAAAGATAGTTGGGGTTTTTTCAGTTGTATTATTGTAGGTTCTTTATCTTACAATATAAAGCACATTGGGGTGACTCTTGTTGTTATTTGGAGGAATTAAAAAAAAACTTTTATACTTGAAATTCTTTCATTTATTCTACATATTTATTCATCACTGGCTCCATAGTGTTGTTTATGTAATATGTGAAATGTTGCTAGTATTGATTTGGTGCTGTATAAATAAACATAATTAAATCGAATGTGTCTCTATAAAACCTGCCCTCAGTTATAACCCAAGTGTCAGGGCTCAATGGCTCATGAAAAGGAATGGAGTCAAGCACAGAACCAAAAAACGGAGGCTGAGTGACTTTTAACAGAAATGTATTTTACTAGATTTCTTGACGGAGAAAGCTGAATCACGGCTAAATTCAACAGCAAGCGAGGTATTATGAGAAGTGCAGAGCTGAGGCCAGAACATAAGCTGAGGCAGGTCAAAGGAACAACAGGGGCAGAATCGGGCGAATAGAAACTATCCAGGATCACTGGAACAAAGGAGATAATAATCAGAGTGGTCCACAGTGTAGTGAATGAGTCCAAGATTTAAAAACTAAGAGGTGTTACGTGGCTGCAGGTGGAGATCAGCTGGAGGAGGAGATGAATTAAATCTGGGTACAGAGTGAGATGTGGGTGCACAGGGAGGCAGGCAGGTGAGGATGGCAGTTTGCAAGAGTGAGTTTTCCCAGCAGTGGCAGGCCAGAATCCTGAGGCGTGACTTATGGCGAGAGTTGGAAGATATATCCAGGTGCCGACTAGGGAACAGGAAAAGAGGGTTACGCGAAACAAGCTGAGGAGCACAAGACAAAATGTGAGGCAGAGAACTGACTGTGGTAAGCACACAATCTGGAGAAGGTTCATTGTGAGTGCTGTTCATAAATACTGCCGGAGTAATTGGCAACAGGTGAGGAGCAGGGAGGAGTGAGGAGGGCTCCACCCAGGGGAGGAGAGCTGATGCTGTGGAAAGTTACTCAGACTCACTCGGATCATGACACCAAGAGTCCAGTGAACTGAACACATAACCACAGTAACCAGAATGCAGTTTTCTCATTTGTGTCATTTGCTGTTTATTCATGCAGAGATTCTCACTGAGTGTCAGCTCAAACTCAAGTCAGACCTGAAGCAGAAGTTCCAGTGTGTGCTCGAGGGGATTTCTACAACAGAAAACCCGACCCTCCTGAGTCAGATCTACACAGAGCTCTACATCACAGGGGGAGGGACTGCAGAGGTCAATGATGAACATGAGGTCAGACAGATTGAAACAGCAACCAGGAAACCAGACAGACCAGAAACAACCATCAGACAAGAAGACATCTTTAAACTCCCACCTGGAAGAGATAAACCAATCAGAACAGTGCTGACAATGGGAGTGGCTGGCATTGGGAAAACAGTCCTAACACAGAAGTTCACCCTGGACTGGGCTGAAGACAAAGCCAACCAGGACATCCAGTTCATGTTTCCATTCACTTTCAGAGAGCTGAATCTGCTGAAGGAGGACAAGTTCAGCTTGGTGGAACTTGTTCATCACTTCTTTACTGAAACCAAAGAAGCAGGAATCTACACCTTTGAAGACTTCCAGGTTGTGTTCATCTTTGATGGTCTGGATGAGTGTCGACCTCCTCTGGACTTCCACAAAACTACAATCCTGACTGACCCTAGAAAGTCCACCTCAGTGGATGTGCTGCTGATAAACCTCATCAGGGGGAAACTGCTTCCCTCTGCTCGCCTCTGGATAACCACACGACCTGCAGCAGCCAATCAGATCCCAGACTGTGTTGGCGTGGTGACAGAGGTCAGAGGGTTCACTGACCCACAGAAGGAGGAGTACTTCAGGAAGAGATTCAGAGATTCGGAGCAGGCCAGCAGCATCATCTCCCACATCAAGACATCACGAAGCCTCCACATCATGTGCCACATCCCAGTCTTCTGCTGGATCACTGCTACAGTTCTGGAGTTTGTCATGAAGAACAAAGAGAGCAAAGATCTGCCTAAGACTCTCACAGAGCTCTACCTACGCCTTGTGCTATTTCACCTAAAAACGAAGGACATCAAGTATGATGGAGGAGCTGAGACAGAGTCGTGCAGGAAGATCATTGAGTCTCTGGGAAAACTGGCCTTTGATCAGCTGCAGAAAGGAAACCTGATCTTCTATGAATCAGACCTGACAGAGTGTGGCATCGATATCAGAGCAGCCTCAGTGTACTCAGGAGTGTTCACACAGATCTTTAAAGCTGATGAGTGCCACATGTTCAACAACGTTGTTTACTGTTTCATCCATCTGAGTATTCAGGAGTTCTTTGCTGCTCTTCATGTCTATCTGACCTTCATCAACTCTGGAGTCAACCTGCTTAAGAAACAATCTCCTCTCTTTAAAATCTTCCAGAAAACACTTACTGTAAAAGACTTCTACCAGAGTGCTGTGGACAAAGCCTTAGAGAGTCCAAATGGACACCTGGACTTGTTCCTCCGCTTCCTCCTGGGTCTTTCACTGCAGACCAATCAGGATCTCCTATGCATGCTGACACAGACAGGAAGTAGCTCACAGACCAATCAGGAAACAGTTCACTACATCAAGAAGAAGCTCAGTGGGAAACTGTCTGCAGAGAAAAGCATCAACCTGTTCCACTGTCTGAATGAACTGGATGATCGTTCTCTAGTGGAGGAGATCCAACAGTCCCTGAGATCAGGACGTCTCTCCACAGATCAACTGTCTCCTGCTCAGTGGTCGGCTCTGGTCTTCATCTTACTGTCATCAGATCTGGATGAGTTCGACCTGAAGAAATACTCCCGTTCAGAGGAGGCATTGTTGAAGCTGCTGCCAGTGGTCAAAGCATCCAAGAAAGTGCTGTAAGTGAATCTATGAACAAATATGTTTAATAATGCTAGATGAATAAAATAATATGTCTCCATTGTTATTCTTCCTCAGGCTGAGAGATTGTAAACTCTCAAAAAGAAGCTTTGAAGCTTTGTCTGAAATTCTCAGCTCCCCATCCAATCATCTGAGAGAGCTGGACCTGAGCTCGAACAAGCTGCAGGATTCAGGATTGGATTTGCTGTGTGTTGGACTAAAGAGTCCTGACTGTAAACTTGAAACTCTCAGGTAAGGATACAGACGTTTTGACACTTTTTGACTCTTAAATCTGTAAGTTTATCTTGATGTGGACGTTCAAAGTCAGCACAATTTTCCTTTTAAGTTCCTGAGTTTATATTTTTGACTGTCAGGTTGTCTGGACAGATGTTTTTATTTTATTTTGTTTTTTTTACTTGTCCCTAAAGTCAGAACTAAACCCACATGTAGATAACTTTCTGTTACTGGAGCAGCCTTCCTGAAGACAGCAGTGTGTTTTCATGCTTTTAAAGCCAAACTCACCTTTCAGACCTGGCTTTCATTTATTATCTATTTTTGTTTGTTTATTATATATTTATTTCTACTGTTTAACTACTGCTCACATCTTTTATCCTCCTTTTTAATTGTTCATTTCTTTTTACCCAGTGTTTCTATATTGCACTTTGTATTTGTCTATATTTATCATGCACTACTTTGCTCATTTATTGTTTGGTTTTAATGTTATTAAATTTCGGTTCTTTTGGTATTTGTTATGGCCAAAAAGACACGGCTCAAAAGTGGTCTTTTTACTTTTTAAGTTATTAAATTTGTAACTGTAGTGATTTGTGTGTGTGACAGAGAGGCACTGCCAGGGATTTTTGACACAAGTTGTTCTTGTAAAATCAGTCTGTGAAGGTTCTCAGACATCCAGGTCATCGTAGTCTAAGGAGCTTGGAAAGAAAAGCGTCTGGACTTCTTTAAGTTTCCTTGAAGATGTTTCACCTCTTATGAGAGAAGCGTCTTCAGTTCTAAGGGTCAAATGGTGGAGTGGGGCAGTCAGTGAAAGGGCAATGGTGGTGTCTCAGGGTTTGTATGTTTGGGGGGTTCAGAGGGAAAAGATGAATGCAGGTCTGGAGTTGCTGTGTGAGAGCAGGGAGTGAATCTGATCAAACATGAGTGTCATGAAGCCTGTTTGCAGTTATTTGCACTGTTTTCCACTCTGGATGTTGTTTCTGTTCAGCTGTGAGTAGAAAAGGCTCCATTCTACAACCTGTTTGTGTTAGTTGTTCAATAGAAACATTATTTTGTGCTGATGTTGCACTTCTTTTATTCACAACCAGAGTTTTTGAAGTCTGCATAAAAATGATTTAAATGACTTTTGAATATTACTTTAAATACTTAGATTTAAAGTTCTGAAAAAAGTTTAAATACAAAGATCAGTATTGTCTAATGTTTTGGCTGCAGTGTGTTTTTGCAGACAGGTATAACAGAACAGCTTTAGTGTTTAGATTTTTTAAACTTGAGTATGAACTTATACAAAATGCAGCAAGATATTAAAAAAAAAAGTGGCATCGTTCCATCTCTGCTTTGATTAGAGACACAGCTCTAATCAAAGAGGTGGTCCGCTTGCCTCCGCCCCAGAGAGAAGGGTTACATCTCCTGGGTTTAGGTGTTTTCCAATTTGTCATCATTTTGAAAAGTTTACATTTCTTCAGTGTTGAGCAGCAGAAATGAGACTTTCCTGTCAGAGGTCATTTTTGAAAAAATGAGGTAAATCAACCATGAAAACCATGAATCAACATGTGAACATGAGCTGATGCTGCTGAAGTGAAGCAAAGTTACAGAGGTTTGATTACAGACACAGCTGAGAGTTTGTAATCTGTCATCATTTTAAAAAGTTTCCATGGAACAGCAGAAATGAGGCTTTACTGTCAGAGGCCGACAGCACTGAACACAACAGCAGACTGGTGGCTAATAAACAGTGAATGATGCAGAAACAGATGTTTGAAGCTGTTCTTGGGAGAGAGAGAGCTGTGCAGGCAGGAACAGCCAAAGTCAGAGAGAATTCATGAGCATATTGATCAAACGTGAAGCAGAGTTTGGATCTTCTTTTGCTGCTGCTTCACTCAGTTTTGGTTGGAGACAGATGAAACCTGCAGCTTCAGGATCTGTGAGCTGTCCACTTTCAGCCCCGACGGCGTGTCCGTGTACGTGCCGTGGAGTGAACGATCCACGCTCTGTGTTTCCATCTTTGTGTGTTTAGCTGCTCTCATTTACTGTTTTAGCTGTTTGCTGCTTGTTGAAATAGTTTGTGAGCTTTAACCTGAGATTCTGGCAAAATACATTTATATTAAACATCGATTCAGGATTGAATGAATCAACATCGTTTTATTCAAATTAAAACCATTTAAATGGGAACATGAATTTTTTACAGCCGTCAGCTGGTCCATGTGCAGCTGGCTGTGAGGCTCAGGGAGCGTCTACAAAGTGCAACACTGAAAGAACATCATCCATAAATATTGAGTAAGAACTGGACTCTCATACAGCGAGACTCAAATGCCTTTAAACATCAGCTTATCCTGCTGATCCAAGTCCAACACTGAGTTTGTAAAAACATGTTTGTCAATCATTTTGTTTGGTTTCTGAGGAAAAAGATTCAATAACTTGCTGCTAATACACAACATTTCATCATATTTCCTCATAAGCCTCTTTTGTCTGACCATTTGATCCCATTTGAATTTGCAATAAAGGATCCACAGAGTTTGGTGACAATAATGACAGTAGATGTTTGTGTGAAAGTGCTGGAAGCAAATGAGTGTGTGATGTTCTTTCAGTGTTGCACTTTGTAGACGCTCCCTGAGCACTGGTCTCACAGCCAGCTGCACATAGAGACCAGTGTTGTTAGTCCAGGTCAGAAGATGACTTGTTGGAATGAAAATGAGCTTGTAGTTTGTCTGCTTTAATAATGTGACTGGAAAAAGGTGTTGGACTTCAAATATGTCCATTTCTGTCACACTTCACCTTTAAAAGTGAAGCCATGTGGTTCCTGGAAGGAAAAACACGACTTTTTCAAGTCTTTGTCCTGTTTTTATGAGAAATGTACGACTTTAATGTGAAACATTCAGAGTTTTTTCTCTTGTTGTGTTTGTTTGAAGCTGCTTCCTGTTGGCTTCAGCTGTTTGGAGTTTCCATTTTCTAAACTTCTACATTCTGAACCTTCTTCAGCTCTGAACAGATGATGAAACACTGAATGATTTCAAGCACTTTGTCTAATAAACTTACATCTTTCATTCTTTATACAGATTGTGGAACTGTGATTTGTCAGATATTGGCCTTGATTATCTGGCAGCAGCACTGAAGTCCAACCCCTCGTATCCCACAGAGGTGGACCTGAGTGGAACCTACAGCAACCTGAAGGGTTCAGGAGTGAAGCATCTGTGTGGTTTTCGGGAGAATCCACGATGTCGATTTGAAACTCTGAGGTCAGTCAGCATGTTTTAGTTGTGCTGAGATGAATATGATGTGAAAGTTGTGCTGACACTAAACTGCAGACATCAGGCTGATATTATACTGATCCACACTGAGGATCTTCATGGTAAAGTCTGTTTTCTTCTTCTCTGGTTTAGTCCATTGACTGCAGCAGAACAATGTTCACATTTCAAACAGTGATACTCAACGTATGGCCCGCGGCCCACACGCGGCCTGCCCACCTTTCCTGATTCAGAGAGAGGGGACCCTGATTAACTGTGTAGCTTCTTCCTCACAGTTCTAAGTATCAGACACAACAATGAATAATCCACAGCTGACTGTCTTTAGCAGGTCAAAGGTCACGGCACACAGCACTCTGTGAAACAGTTTGGAGCAGGAATTCTTGCACATCTACAAACTGACACTGCTGCACGGCATGCTGGGTAATGCTAGCTGCTCAGGTATGGGCGTGCTAATGGCTGTGAGGCTCTGTGGCTGCAGAACACCGAAGAAGAGAAAAGAGAGGTGGAGGATGAAGAAAAGAGGCGGAGATGAAGCAGAAGTTTTGCTCCAGAGAGGAGCTGTGTCTGTGTGGGCAGGGCTCAGACAGCTCCGCCCACACAGTGACAGTGAAGCAGGTGAAGAGTAATAAATGAAGACAGCAGACAGTATTTGATAAGCTGATGTACAAACATGTAGGTCGTGTCCAAATTCATGGGCTGCATCCTCCTGAGGCCGCATTTGTAGACCGATTACGTCACAGCGACACGTCGAAGGCTGTCCAAATTCGTAGACTCCTCCGAATGCAGCCAACAAATGCGTCCTCCTTTTCCCCGAATTTGAAGGATGGGTCGGGTGTGTCCTTCGTGGCCTACCATATCCCAGAATTCATAGCGTGGCCCAGCCAAACTCCAGTTTCCAACAATGGCGGCCGCTACTAAGTTTTAAAATTACTCATACTAATCTTTTTCGGTCACAAAATAAACTTTTAACATATTTTCAGGCGAGAAAGTAGCTGTGTAAACATCAAATATCTGCTCGGTCTATCAAGATACCGCATATTTGCAAAAGTGCTTCGACGTTTTCGGAGACGTCTGCTACCCACCAGCTCGATAGCTCGCCGGGAGCTCGAGGGTCACTGAAGCCGCCGAGAACGGCACAACTCCCGGCACATCATTTTCAGATCACCGCGGACTTTCGCTACTCAGGTTAAACGTGATATATAAGTCACTTAGACAACCTCAAAATGTTATTGTTTGGCTTTTTTCAGTGTTTTGTTTGTTTGTGAGTAAATCGGTTTGGCTGAGATTAAAGTTATTAGATTAGATTAGATAAAATAAAACTTTATTAATCCCCCAGGTGGGTTCCTCCTTGGTCTTTACAGAGCTGACTAAACGTCAAACAGAAAACTGATTAAACAGAAGTATGAGACGGTCGAGAATTTACGCCAGTGTCCTGTTATATTTTAGATAGCAAGGAGCAGACGGCTGAGTTTATTAAACTCCACCGAGACAGCGGTGACGCTAATCAGAAGGCTAGACCGTCCAATTTCCCCAGCCGTTTATTTCCAGCCTACCCGACCTTCTGAGGACCCAGCCCACGTAGACCGCAAAGGCCGGGTCCTCGGGAGGATGCAGCCCATGAATTTGGACACGACCGTAGAATGATGGTGGCAGCTACAGAAACAGGTCTATACAGACTGAAGCGTGTCTCAGTCTGAATGTACACTGCTGTTATAAGAGCTGTGGAAACTCAGGTCAAAAGGACGTAACCACACTGCTGACAGTTCCAGGACATTCACAGAGTTACAGCATCATTTGTGACCATAAAGACAGAAAGCTCATCCAAATCCTGGGATTAAAAGTCTGTCCTGGTGGTGTCCAGTCAAACACGTCTCTGTGAAAGCTTCAATCCAACAGGCTCCAAAGTCCTTCTGCTCATTTCCTCGCCGGGTTCTTGATGCTCCTGTACCATCTCTCTGTCATCCTCCTCGCTCCCTCTTTGCACTCACAGTCTTTGTGCATCATT
The DNA here is from genome assembly GCF_057382275.1 of Copadichromis virginalis. Lineage (NCBI taxonomy): Eukaryota > Metazoa > Chordata > Actinopteri > Cichliformes > Cichlidae > Copadichromis > Copadichromis virginalis. The sequence goes on from NC_140639.1 coordinate 49,726,735, forward strand.
AACACTCACATGTGGAAAACCAAAGTTTTACTGGGCAGAAGATGATCATCAGTGACTCTGTCTTTAAAACACTCTTGTTAGAAATGTACGACTTTAATGTGAAACATTCAGAGTTTTTTCTCTTGTTGTGTTTGTTTGAAGCTGCTTCCTGTTGGCTTCAGCTGTTTGGAGTTTCCATTTTCTAAACTTCTACATTCTGAACCTTCTTCAGCTCTGAACAGATGATGAAACACTGAATGATTTCAAGCACTTTGTCTAATAAACTTACATCTTTCATTCTCTATACAGATTGTGGGGCTGTGATTTGTCAGAGATCAGCTGTGATTATCTGGAAGCAGTGCTGAAGCTCAACCCTTCGTATCCCAGAGAGGTGGAGCTGAGCTACCACAAGCTTCAGGATTCAGGAGTGAAGCAGCTGTGTGTTCTTCTGGAGAATCCACAACATCAAATTGAAACTCTGAGGTCAGTCTCCACGTTTTAGTTGTGCTGACACTGTCGATCTGTGGAACTAAAACCTTTATACAGGAAGTCTGGTTCAGCTCTTTGTAGACCTTCTAATCTCTGATGCTCTGAGTCTTACTCAGTAGATGATGCAGAGTTGTGAAGCCGATGTGGGTGAGGACACTCGCCCAGCTCTAACTACTTTGACGTCCAGGCGGCTTCCCTGCTTGTCCTGATACAAACAAACCTGAGTAACCTTGCAGGTCAGATCTCATCATATCACACCTGTTATGGCAGCTCTCCTCTAGATTGTAGTTCTTGTTAACCTGGGATGGTTTTAGAAGCCTGGACCACAGACTGCAAGGGAAGATATTACTGGGAAAGGCCAAAGCAACCTATTAGACCCATTAAACACTAACATAGATGAATACTCAGATTTAACGATGCAGCGCTGATGTTCCCCCCTTGAATGCACAACAAGTACGGTGCTGGTCTTTCTCGGGTGGAGCAGAGACAGATTGAAGTCTTTCAGACTTTAGTGCCGACTTCCCTGACAGAGGCTGGACTCCATGGTCTGCACAGGAGGCTTCTACACTGTGTGGAGGTGACTCCTGGACTTGAAGACAGGCTGCAGGTACATGTGTGATGAAGAGGAGCTACAGCAGTGTGATGGAGCTGCAGGTGTGAAGGAAGTCCTGCTGTCCTGTCCCACCCTCATCTTTGCTTCCTCTGTCTTCTCTGGACTTGTCCTCCTGTTTCAGAAACAGCACTGCTTCATGCCGAGGGTGGACGGGAGCGTTGGCTCTGATTCTTTTACCGTCCACCACAAGGAGACACTGATGCTGACCTCCTGATTCATCTGCATGTGTTCTGCTTCACACTGCTCACCTCCACCAAAGACTTCACAAACATCTTCTTTCTTTGAGTCCAGTTTGTCCCACAAACACTTCCAAATCTCCTCCTCTGAGATTCTGCAGCTTCTTGCAGTGTGACTCAGTGTGTGTGTGGTACTGCTGATCAAAGGGTCATATAACATCCTTGGTCAGGAAGAGGGTAGACCCCCCTTCACCCTAGATGGTTCACCCTAGATAACATGGTGAGGAAGTCCAGCAGTTCATCTAAACAAAAAGCACTTAGACTAGAACAGACGTAGCTACGTTAATCCTGCCATAAAACAATAAGAGAAGGTACGACCTCTCTCGTGCTCCCAGGATGTGGGTGTGCATTCCAGTGTGGAATACACACCAAGCCCCTGCAGCCTGCTAAAGATCACACATCCTATCACTACACAATTGATTATACACCTCTAAGAATATATGGTTAAATATTTCCTAATACAAATGACAATAATAAAATCTAAACCCATCATCACCACCCTGTATTGTCATTTTTTAAGGCTATACGGCATATATATATCTTCAGCTCTACACCACTTGTCAACATTTTCAGTGCAGGCTTCATTTCATACACACATATTAGCCTTAGCATCCATGTCACTCTGCTGCAACAGTATGAAATTGGTAAAGGTGTTAGCAATCATTTTATTCACCATCGATCTTACACATGGCAAGATGCAACCTGTAAACAAGCAAAGCAAAGCCAATAATGTAAGAATGGGAGTCAAAAACTTTAGAAACATATTCCACCATGGTCCAGATGTCAACCAGGCTATCCAGCCTTGTGACGTGTCTCCTCCTGATGTGTGGTCCGCCACATATTTCTGCAGAGCAGTTAAGTTCTGCAGTGCCTCATAGATGTCTCCTCCAGTCGTATATCCATCCGGAATAAACGTACAACATGTCTCTCCAATCAGCTTACACACTCCTCCTTGTGATGCTGTTATCAAGTCTAGGGTCAGCCTGTTCTGCAGTACCATCGTTCTGATGGCCTTTTGCTCCTCCGCTAAGGCTGTTCCCAGAGTCTTAGTGAGATTAATGTGTCGCAGTAAGGCATATCGGTTGATCTCCACATGATCCCGCACCTCTGCAACTCCGATGTTTGGGATCAAACTTTGGAAGAATTTAGCTCCTCCACTCCAAATGCGGAATTCTCGTGGCACTCCAGTGTCTACTGTCACTCCAAAAGAGTTAGGTGAGGCTATATTCACCTCACGCTTCCGTCGGTTGCTAGGGTGATGTTCAACTCTGTCCATGAAGAAGACATGATCCGATAACTTCACCACGGCACACAATCCTCCCCATCCCTCAGGGAGTGATAGATAGGCTTTATGTCCACACAAGAAATACCAATCAGCCAAAACTCTTGTTCCTTTTGATTGATTGATTGATTGATTGATTGATTGAATCTTTATTTTGAACATGTTGAAAAAGTATAAAAAAAAAAAATACTACTGCTCGGCACCATCCTTGCACATCCTGTCCACTTCTGACTCTTTGCTTTTACTGGTATCCTGTAAGCCCGGTTGGACTTGCATTCAGTCCTCCTTAATGTCAAGTTCTCAGCTCACTTTGCACTGGTCAAGCATTTCATACACCTGCTCTCATTCTCTGGAGGGCAGTAGGTGTATATGTATCCACATAAACGAAGCGGCAGCTCCCCCACTGACAGTGATCCATTGTTCATCACACACAACGGCAGTTGAGCTGTATTCAGCTTGTTCAGCAATATTATGTCTGGCAGTGGGTCTGACACTTGAGGCCAGGCCAATAAGTCAGTTTGCTCAGAACAATTCACATCTATAAGTGGCGACTTACTCCAGGTGATGTTCAGAGGTGTACTATAGTTGGCCTGGGACCAGAGGACTCTGTTGCCAGGATGAGTTGCTAAGCCCAACAGACACCAACTCCTGTCCTCTGGTATGCTGTACGGCCACAGTCCAGATGTATATGCGGATAACGGCATATGAGCACACACATAGCAGTCCGTCCTATTGTTCAAGTGAGCAGTTGTATTCATAAACTGCCACCAAAAGTTTGTAGAATAGCCATGAGGGTATTGGGTGTGGTTTCCTTGGACATACAGGGTCTCCACAGCTGACCATGATGACATCAAAGCCATTACACCCAGCAGGGTAGACAACACTTTACCAGCCATTCTGATGAGTACCTGTGGCTCAGTTGGTTTCTTCACCGGATTGAGACGAAGGGCCCTAGAGGCTTCCCCCCCCTTTGTACCCGGTCTTCCTGCCACTTACTCCGAGCTGGCCTGGATGTGTGTCACCTTTTTGCAGTGGCTTTGGTGTATCCAGGTGGGTCGTTCTGCAATCTTCACAGCAGTTGGTGTTGTCAGCAGAGCCTGGTATGGTCCGTCCCACCGTGGCTTCGACCAGCACTTCCTCTTTATGACCTTTATCAGTACCCAGTCCCCTGGCTTCAGACGTTCTTCCTGTACAGAAACAGAATCATCTGGCAGATTATTTGCACTCATGACTTCTTTGCTTTTCAGCATTTTAATCATCCAGTCTGCTAGTGTGTTTTCTTCTTCTGCTTTATCATTATCATTACAAAACACTGGAACTCTAAATGGCCTGCCATATATTATTTCAAAAGGCGTTAGGCCATTATCAGTTGGCGTGATTCTCATATACATTTTCACTAGCTCAATGCAGTCTACCCATGTTCTGCCTGTTTCCTCCATTGTTTTCCTGAGTCTCAGCTTTACTGTGCCATTAGTCCTTTCAACCAGCCCTGCACTTTGTGGGTGATATGAGCAATGGTTTTTCAGCGTTATCCCCAGATGTTGTGACATTTTCTCAATTACTTCATTCACAAAATGAGGACCATTGTCACTGTAAATAGTCTGGGGGATCCCATGCTCTGGGATCACATTTTTGCATATCACTTTAGCCACTGAAATAGCATCTGCTTTCTTAGTGGGGACAACTTCTACCCACTTTGAGAACGGGCACACAATCACCAGGCAGTACCTGTAGGTGTTACAGTTAGACAACTCAATGAAATCCATATGGATTACTTCAAATGGGTAGCTGGGTCTGGGAAACTTTCCTCTCCTAGGTCTGAGGTTTCCTTGAGCATTATGTTTACAACATATTAAACATGCTTTACAAAAATGTTTTGAATAAGCATTGAATCCCAGTGTGAAAAACTGCCGTTCGACTGCTGCCACCATCCCAGCTGTCGAGACATGGCAGAGCCCGTGGCTCAAACTTGCAGCAGTCCTATATAGGTTCTTAGGCAATATAGGTTTATCACAAAGATAGTAGACATCACCTCGCAGGCTTGCTCCTTTAGTGAGCCACAGCTGCTTCTCAGCTGGAGGTGAGTGTGACTGCATGTCTGCTAACACATCATGTGTGATGGGCGTAGTTTGCTCCTGTGACGCCAGAACATGAACCCCATGTGTTCCAAGGGCCGCTTCCTTTGCAATTTTATCTGCAAAGGCGTTGCCTAGTACAATGAGGTCAGTGCCACGTGTGTGTGCTGCACATTTACAAACCGCAACTTTACTAGGCAGTAAGACTGCTTTCAACAGGGCCTGCAACAATGTCGCATGCTCCACAGGTTTACCTGTTGATGTTGTCATGCCTCGTCTTGACCACTGAGCGGCAAAGAAATGAAGTGTAGCATATGCATACTGACTGTCAGTATATATAGTCACTGCCTCCTGTCTCTTCTGCGCCTGTTCTAACCACAATTTAGCGGACGCCACTTGTAACTCTCTCTCCTGTTTCAATTTCCCTGTCGCACAAGCTGCTTTCACTGTCAACTGGTCTACTAACATTTGACATTGTCCTACAACCAATTTACCTTCAAAATCATATTTCTTGCGCCAATGTCCTAAATACTTTGCGCTACCGGGAGCGAATTTCACCATAAACTTCTCGTCACCCTCTGACACACTCTTGGTTGCTTGGGAACCCATAATAACAACAACAGCTGCCGACGTCACAGACCACGTGTTCTGCTCCGCACACACTCACACAACAACAACAACAACAAAAAATATCCTCACACACAAACAACAAAAATTAGGCCTATTGTCTCAACGCAGTCTCACACAGTGACTGCGTGCTTTGTCGCACACAGTGGCAAAGACTTACATAGCAGTGATCACGCGCTTTATCGCACACAGTGATAAAGACTTTCAACGCAACCTCACACAGTGGATGCGCGCTTTGCTGCACACAGCGGCAAAGAATAGTCGCACACAGTGACTACACGCTTTATCGCACACAGTGATAAAGACTTTACAACTCAGCCTCACACAGTGGCTTAGATTTTTCACATACCTACTTGGTGTTGCTTATTGCGAGTAGCATCAGTCCCGAATCCCGTCAATCGTCATCCATCGAGGAGAAAAAACAGACGGCTAATCCACCGGCTCGATGACGAATTCTCACGCCTCGGGACTTTGCTGCAGGACCTCTATAAGTCCTGGCTGACGTCAGTCTGTCGGCGTGTCTCTTTTCCCCTCGGTGAATGTCGACTCCAGGGATCCGGCTCTCGAAGGACCAATTAATGATAGGTTTGTAGTTTGAACCTATCCACTGGAACGTTAAGGACAATCTGCTACGCAGCAAAAAGCAAGACACAAGGCACCAAAGTTCTCTGGTTTACTCATGCATGAGGGAGACCTGGCTGGAGCCAAGCGTCGTTCCACCACTTGACCACCATCAGACTCTCAGCCAGGCTCCCCATAGCACTCCTTTTATTGTGGTTACATGAATATGCATAGGGTCATTAACATATAGCATCTCACATAGGTATACATGTGAACAAAGAATACTGTGTGTGTGTGTGTGTGTGTGTGTGTGTGTGTGTGTGTGTGTGTGTGTGTGTGTGTGTGTGTGGTACTGCTGATCAAAGGGTCATATAACATCCTTGGTCAGGAAGAGGGTAGACCCCCCCTTCACCCTAGATGGTTCACCCTAGATAACATGGTGAGGAAGTCCAGCAGTTCATCTAAACAAAAAGCACTTAGACTAGAACAGACGTAGCTACGTTAATCCTGCCATAAAACAATAAGAGAAGGTACGACCTCTCTCGTGCTCCCAGGATGTGGGTGTGCATTCTAGTGTGGAATACACACCAAGCCCCTGCAGCCTGCTAAAGATCACACATCCTATCACTACACAATTGATTATACACCTCTAAGAATATATGGTTAAATATTTCCTAATACAAATGACAATAATAAAATCTAAACCCATCAGAAAGCGAGAGTTAAAACACTGAACAGTGTCCACTGAGCTTCTTATGCTATTCTCATGCTCAAAGAAGTTTAACAGGAAGGACGACTCGTCCATCAGGCGTCCAGCTGTCCGTGACCGTGTCCACAGCAGAGTGTGACCGAGGCTTCATGCTAACACGCACACATGAAGCTAATACCACCACGAGCAGCTGCTCAGTGGATTTGGAGGACAAATGTCTGCAGCTTCTCACAGGCAGTATGCAGAATGTGGATCTCCACAAAGACTGTGGAGAGCTCGTCCCACACTCTAAATCCAAACTTGTCTGCACAAAACTTCTCACACGTTCCCGTCACAAGTGTCTTCTAAGTGAAGCTACCAGGTTCAGGTCCAGCTTGTTTATCTGGAGCTGCAGGAGATGATCCATCCTCACAAAGCAACACAGCAGATATGCAAACACACAACACAACCAAAGGATTCTCTCTGCATGTCTGTGGCTGATGCTGCTGGAACGAAGCTGTTTGAAACCTTGTTGTTCTGCACTTTGGGACCAGAAGAGGAAACTGAAGCTCTGTGCAGAGGGTCCAATGGAAGCAGCCAAGCACTGTAAGTGTCTGCTGTACAGGGATGCTGGTTCAGCTGTGGCTCAGTTTCACAGTGTGACTCAATAAAAGCAGCAGGAAATCAAAGCTTGATGCTTTCATCAGTGTGGAAATAAGAAAGTTTCCTGTGACAGACGCTGGAGCTCTTTCACTCTCAGCTTCACAGTTTCAGCTTCAGACTTCTTCCAACATGTTTCTAACACGGCCACATTCCACCTTAATGGAGCTGATATCTTGTGCATCAGCACATTTTCTAAAGGCAGCGATCACATCTTTAGTTTTGGATGTTTAACTGCAGATTGTTTATGTGTTTATAGCACATTAATTACAGCAGCAGCGTTGACCACAGTGCTGTACAAGAATCCAAGATAACTATTAAAATAACTCCTAATATTAATATCACACATCAAATATCAAATAACTCTCATGCTGTATTAAAAGCCAGTGAATACAAATGTGTTTTCAGAGCAGATTTACAGAGACTGACAGCAGGAGCTGGGGCTGTTCGATAGAACGATGTATATATGATGACCATATGAAAACGTCTATCGTTTCATATCACGCTCTTTGTTTCCTGCTTATGTGTTTGTGTTTTCCAGATAAAGCTTTCAAAATAAATCTGAAGATCCTGTTGAGAGTTTTCAAAATAAACACAATACAGTACTGCGGTCGCTCGTTTATCGAGTTACGTTCTAAAAATAAGTCTCAGAATGAAGTAGCAGCTTTATGTCTTACAAGTATTATAGAAGTTTTAAGGCAGTTAAACCCTCACTGCACACTTTCTACACTTTTCTCAGACAGGCATGAACATTTTCACACTTTTCTCTCTTGTTTAAACAAAGTTCAAACCTTCATAGAAAAATAAGTTCATTATTAAAGAGTGAAAGCAAAGTGTGTCATGGTCCTGGGTCGGTGACCCAGCGCTTTTAGTTTGTTATCATTTTCTAGATGATGATTGTTTTAGTTCTGTGTTATTTTCGATCTGCCTCTGAGTCTGCGTCTGTATCTGTCTGTCTATGGTGTCTCCCCATCTGTTTGTGAATCTGTCTGTTTAGTTCAATGTCTTGTCTGGTTCCATGTATCTGAGTTTCCTGTTTTATTGTGAAGGTCCGTGTCATATGTGAGTGTGATCAGTTTACGTTTCCCCTGTCCCGTCAGCCCAGATTCCTCCCAGCTGTGTTGCCCTCCTGTCTCGCATCCCCTGATTACTGGTGTGTGTATTTAAGCCCTGTGTGTTCTCCTGCCTGTTGCCGGTTCGTCTGTGTTCCTCCGTGTCAGTCTGTGTAACTCTGTGTCAGTCTGTTACCCTGTTCCTCGTCTGCGTCTCTCTGCTATTCATCATCCGTTGTCATATGCTCCCAGGTCTGTTATTTTAGTTCTCCCAGTGTAGGTGTCTTTAGTTGTTTGTTATGCCCCACTGTTTGTTTGCCACTACACCTCTGTAAATAAAACCACCGGTATCTCATCCACTGCCTGCATCTTGGGTCCTCCTTCTATATCCACACGGCTCGCCTCGGCAGCCGTGACAGTACGAACCGGCCACTATGGACCCAGCAGCATTCAACCCGCCCAAGGAGCTCCGGGAGGACATTGTTTACTCCGTGGACAAATTAATCAACGCGTGGCTGGAGCACGAGGGGAGAGAATTTCGCCAAGCCGTGGCTAATCGGCTACAGCGCTTGGTTTCTGGTCTCCCCTGGCTGCTCAGCTCACTTCACCCGCTCGCACAGAATTTCATTCTGAATGGACTCCGTCTTCACCCCCCGGCTGCTACCACCCACCCTGCAGCTCATGCTTCACTGCCCAGTCCGACAGAGGATGTTCTGCCCGGCCCGTCAACCCAGCCTTCGAGGGGGAAACGGCGCTCACGCTGCCGACGCTCCTCGCCACAGTCGGACCTGGGGATTTCCGAGCAGCCAGCTGTGGTGAGTGGACAGGACAGTATTGTTGGTCTGAACTGTGGGACCGTTTACTCAGGGGTGATGTTCTGTACGGCACTGGACAAAAACTGTTTATCGCCAGAAGCTCAGTTAGCCGCCCGGCCAGAAGCTCAGTTAGCCGCCCGGCCAGAAGCTCAGTTAGCCGCCCGGCCAGAAGCCCAGTCGCCACCTCCGCCACATTCAGCCTCACAATCCATAGCTCAATTACAGTCACAGCCAGACTTATTACAAACCCTGTTACAATCCATGGCCCAGTCAGTAGCCCGGTTAGCAGAAGAATCATTAGCTTTATCCTCAGTTCAGCAGTCACCAGCCCTGCATCCTGTGTCAGTTGCTCCACTACCTGTTCAGCCATCACCTTCACCTACTCCTCCTGTACAGCAAGCCATGTCAGTCCAACCCATAACGGACAGTTCAACAACTCCGTACTCTAAGCAGAGAGACAAACCCAAGAACAATGTCAACATTCCTCAAAGGCTGGCCAGTTCTGAGACTGAGGTGCACTCCAGGGCCTCCCCAGAGGCTGGGTTTCAGCCCCCATTAGACTCTGGACCCCTGGAGTTTAAGAAGCCAGCTGAGGACTGCACAGAGCTGTCGCTGCCTGAGCAGGGTCAATGCTCTGCGCAGCTGCAGGCCGCTATGTGTTTGCCAGAGGCCCGTGTGCCTGCTGGTCCTGTTCTGTCCCTGCCAGAGGCCCGTGTGCCTGCTGGTCCTGTTCTGTCCCTGCCAGAGGCCCGTGTGCCTGCTGGTCCTGTTGCGTTCCTGCCAGAGGCCCGTGTGCCTGCTGGTCCTGTTGCGTTCCTGCCAGAGGCCCGTGTGCCTGCTGGTTCTGTTGCGTTCCTGCCAGAGGTCTCCGCACCTGCTGGTTCTGTTCTGTGTGTGCCAGGGGCTCCAGTGCCCACTGGTTCTGAGACTGTTTTTGCTGGGGGGCCCGAGGAGCCCGTCCAGCCTTCTGCCTCGTTAGCTGGGGGGCCCGAGGAGCCCGTCCAGCCTCCTTCCTCGTCAGCTGGGGGGCCCGAGGAGCCCGTCCAGCCACCAGCTGCTCCACCAGCAGCCTCATCCACGCTTGCAGCAGCAGTTTCATCCATGCCGCCACCTGCTGCAGCGCCTCCGTCTGCATCCTCCACGCCGTTGCCTGGCCCGGCCTCTGCTGCATCCTCCACGCCGTCGCCTGGTCCGGATTCAGCATCCTCAGCGTCGCCTGGTCCAGCGCATGCTTCGGCTTCATCCGCTTCACCTGGTCCAGCCACTGCTTCATCCTCGCCTGGCCCAGCCACTGCTTCATCCTCGCCTGGTCCAGCCTCCGTGTCTTCATCCTCGCCTGGTCCAGCCTCCGCATCACCTGCAGTGGCCTCCTCTTCAGCTTCCTCATCAGCTGCTTTGCCTGGTCCAGCTTCAGCTTCCTCATCAGCTGCTTTGCCTGGTCCAGCTTCAGCTTCCTCATCAGCTGCTTTGCCTGGTCCAGCTTCAGCATCCTCATCAGCTGCTTTGCCTGGTCCAGCTTCAGCATCCTCATCAGCTGCTTTGCCTGGTCCAGCTTCAGCATCCTCATCAGCTGCTTTGCCTGGTCCGGCTTCTGCTTCAGCCTCGTCTGGTCCAGCCTCTGCATCATCGTCTGGTCCAGCCTCTGCCTCATCGTCTGGTCCAGCCTCTGCGTCTTCGTCTGGTCCAGCCTCTGCGTCTTCGTCTGGTCCAGCCTCTGCGTCTTCGCCTGGTCCGGCTTCAGCCTCCTCATCCTCGCCTGGTCCGGCTTCAGCCTCCTCATCCTCGCCTGGCCCGGCTTCAGCCTCCTCATCCTCGCCTGGCCCGGCTTCAGCCTCCGCTTCACCTGGGGCTGCAGGGGCCACGCAGCCTTCAGGTCCCCTACTACCACCTCCACATCGTCGGTCATCTGCCTGGCCGCCTGTTGGGCATCTCCGCCACCGTGGACGCCCTCCTGAACGCCGCCACTGCCTTCCACGTGGCCGGCCTCCGGACTTGTTTCCACGCCGCTGTTGCCGTCCGCACGGTCGGCCCCCAGAACTGTTTCCACGCCGCTGTTGCCGTCCGCACGGTCGGCCCCCAGAACTGTTTCCACGCCGCTGTTGCCGTCCGCACGGTCGGCCCCCAGAACTGTTTCCACGCCACTGCCTACTGCGTGGCCGGCATCCGGACCTGCCCCGTTGCCATTCGCATGGTCGGCTTCCTGAACTTGTCCATCTGGGCCTTTTTGGACTCTGTCCCTCCGTCCTGGGCCCCCTCCGCCCGCCCTGGTCGGGTTGTTTTCTGTTTTGTTTTGGTCCATTTTTTCGTTTCTGCTGGGCTGTCTGGTGCCAGCCCTTGAGGGGGGGTACTGTCATGGTCCTGGGTCGGTGACCCAGCGCTTTTAGTTTGTTATCATTTTCTAGATGATGATTGTTTTAGTTCTGTGTTATTTTCGATCTGCCTCTGAGTCTGCGTCTGTATCTGTCTGTCTATGGTGTCTCCCCATCTGTTTGTGAATCTGTCTGTTTAGTTCAATGTCTTGTCTGGTTCCATGTATCTGAGTTTCCTGTTTTATTGTGAAGGTCCGTGTCATATGTGAGTGTGATCAGTTTACGTTTCCCCTGTCCCGTCAGCCCAGATTCCTCCCAGCTGTGTTGCCCTCCTGTCTCGCATCCCCTGATTACTGGTGTGTGTATTTAAGCCCTGTGTGTTCTCCTGCCTGTTGCCGGTTCGTCTGTGTTCCTCCGTGTCAGTCTGTGTAACTCTGTGTCAGTCTGTTACCCTGTGTTCCACGGTGTCCTGTTCCTCGTCTGCGTCTCTCTGCTATTCATCATCCGTTGTCATATGCTCCCAGGTCTGTTATTTTAGTTCTCCCAGTGTAGGTGTCTTTAGTTGTTTGTTATGCCCCACTGTTTGTTTGCCACTACACCTCTGTAAATAAAACCACCGGTATCTCATCCACTGCCTGCATCTTGGGTCCTCCTTCTATATCCACACGGCTCGCCTCGGCAGCCGTGACAAAGTGTTTCTGAAATGTGTCAAATCAGCCTTTGCTGGCATTAAATGAGCTTGGTTCTGTGTGAGGAGCACTCGTCCATGGCCTGGGCTCCTCGCTGTCAGGTAAAGTTTCATAAAGCTTTTGAGTTTTTCTGCAGATAATGTTGGTGTCCAGCACGATGTTCTTTTTCCTGCGGTCACTGAGCCACAAAACCAAAGCTGACTCCATCCTTACGATGTTCTTGTTGTGGACAGTTACAACCTTTTTGCCTCCTTGTTGAAACTATGATGGTCAGCATCTTCCTCTGCCTTTGGCTGCTACCACAGGTGCAAAACGTCTCGTCATCATTGTTGTTTGTTGGGACAAAACGTACAAACATACAGTGCAGCACTGCAGAGTCACACTGCTGTAAATTTGAACACATTCTGTACTGTACAGGAGACACGGCACGAGATTGGCTGACAATGGTCTACAGCCAATCAGGACGCAGAACACAATGCGCTGTAAAAAACAAAAACATGCAAAATTGCACAAAAAAGATCAGCGAAACAGCGAGGCCGCCAAAGGTGAACTGTGTTACAGCGAGGGACCAGCGTATATGTGGTTGTTGGGACGATAAATGTCTTTGAGCTTGTGTCAGAAGACGAGCTGCAGCTTTCTGGACCAGCTGCAGTCTTGCCAGGCAGGTCCCACTAACTCCAACATATAAGGAGTTACAATAATCCAGCTGGGACGTCATGAAAACGTGGATCGCCCGTTCAAGGTTTTTAAAAGATAGAAATGATCTCACCTTAGATAAAAGCCTCAGTTTGAAGAAAGACCGCTGTACAACTGAGCTCAGCTGTTTTTCAAATTGCCGTCAAATATAAGCCCCAAATGTAATAATGCGATTTAATAAAAGAGCTGAACCAGTCTAATAGAGCGCCCTTGATGCCGCCATGCTCCAATGGTGAGGTCAAGATGCTGTGGTCAACAGTGTCAAAGGCAGCGGTCAGATCCAAAAGCACAGCTGAGTCTCCTGATCAGTGGCTGATAAAAGATCATTAAGAACTTTCCAAAGTGCAGTTTCAGTGCTGTGAAGAGCTTTAAAACCAGACTGAAACCTTTACAACAGATGGCAGCTGAACAAATATAATCTTTTACAAAATCTTCGACAGGAAGGGAAGCTTTGAAATAGGCCTGAAATTTGAGCGGACAGAGGATCCAGATCAGGTTTTTAGTACAGGCTGTACAACAGCATGTTTAAAACAGGCTGTACAACACCTGAACTAAGACTGCTGTTAAAAATCGCTAAGATGTCGGAACCGACAACCTTTAAAATCTTTTTAAACACGTGTTGGAACAACTTCATTTGGACAAGATGATGTCTTTATAGCATCACATCGTTCCTCCACCTGATCAAACCACACAGGCTCAAACTGATCAAAAACAGCTGAGCAGGTGAATATTTTAGCCCCGGTGCGATCTCGGGCGAGAGTATCGATGATGGCCAAAGGGCAGCGTCCAGCTCTACGGCCGCTGAAGAGCAGACTCAACAGACGCGCGTGATGTGGATCCTACTGCTCTAAAACTGGAGCTTCTTCAATCCATTAAAGAGGACATTCGTACGCTGTTAAAAGAAGAACTCAGAAATGCATTGAAAGAAGATTTTGACAATATAAGGGCTGACGTGCAAGGACTGAGAAATGAGATCGCTAACAGCATGGCGGCGACGTGCGGCGAAGTTGATGGAGTAAAGGTTACAGTGAAAGAAGCTGAGGATGGGCTGTCAATGTGGAGCGATGAGGTGACCACCCTGCAGTCTACAGTAGAGAGTATGAAGGAGGAGCTGTCTGACCTGAAGGATAAATGTGATGAAGGCAGGAAGCGGAGTGCTAACATCCACATCATAGGGATCCCAGAGGGCCTGGACTCGAGCTCCTCCACGGCCGTATCCGTGCTACTACGTGAAGTGCTGGGTATGGATAAAGACGTTATTGTCGACCGCTCACACAGGAGCCCTATCCTGAGAAAGCCAGCTTGTAACCCGCACGCCGTCATAGCCGAGCGTCATTACTACCAGGATTGTGTGGCTACGCCGTGCCAGGGCCCAAGCCCCGCTTGAGTTTAACGGACAACCTATTGCAATATTACGACTGGGCGATATGACCCAAAGTTCATATCTCGATATTCTTTAGCTGGGTGGCGATATACAATATATATCTCGGTATTTTTAAAGCCAGAAAGTACGAACAAAAAGAGAGTTCTTAGTCAAAGCTGTGTCCCAAATCTCACACAGGCACATTTATTAACATACAGCGTAGATGTACATGAAACAATTACTCAGAAATAAATGATCAGCATTTATTAAATAATAATGCTCCATAAATAAAAGAAAACAATGTTGTGTTTGTGCATAACAAAAAGCTCACAATCGTGCAGTCAAAATGTAAACAGACGCTGAGCATAATAACAAGCAGCTGCTCTGTTCCCAGGTTCTACTGCGTGACTGACAGCCTGGAGTTTGAAACCCTCTTTGTAACCGTGTCTCTTACAGGTGCCATTTATGGTCCTTATACACACTCAATACAGTAATATTACGTTGAAGGAGAGTACGTATCACTCCGCGAGGCTCCTCGTAGCTGTAATGCTCCAACAATCCATCAAGCGGTGCGGCCTCGTAGCTGAGCAAAGTCGTACCAAAACATCTTTTGAAAGGTTTCTGAGCGCCGTGTAGCACATAAAATCGGTTCGAGGTCAGTAAGCACAACCAGAATTCATCCATAAGGCGCACTGTCGATTTATGAGAAAATTACAGGATTTTAAGTGCAGAAAATATAGTTTATGGTTTTCCTTTGATCTTAGCAAATATCTACGCCTCTAATTGGGACGATCACAGATTTTTCACTAATGTCTTTGCGCGGCTCCCCAATATGTCATCACACAATATCATCTTTGAGGGAGACCTAAACTGCTCATTATCTGCTATGGACCACAGTTCACACAAAAGTACACTTAGTCCAAAGTCAGCATGCGTCATTCAGAGCTTTCTTGATAATTATGGGCTGGCTGATGTATGGAGATTTCATAATCCTGCTTCACGTCAATACTCTTTTTTTTTCTAATGTCCATAAAACATATATTTGTATAGAAAAACGTCTCCCTTTAGTTACAGAATGTGATTATAAGACTCTGGTGATTTCTCCTCTTGTTTTTTCAATGTGTATTCCTCATGCCTGCTCCAACTATCAGCCATGGAGATTCAACTCAGTGTTGTTAGCAGATGAAGAGTTTGTCAGTTACAAAAGGTCTCAAAGAGATTTTTTTCTATCAATCAGACCCCAGAGATGTCATCATCAGTCATTTGGGAATCTCTAAAAGCATCTGAGAGGCCAAATAATTTCATTTTGTGCCAAACAGAATAAAATAGGGACCGAGCGCCTCTCTCAGTTAGCTGATGAAATGACTAAACTACATGCTGTGCACAGCCACTCTCCTGAGCCTGTATTATATACACAGCGGTTACAATGACAAACTGAATACAATCTCATATCTACAAAACAGGCTGAGTCAAAGTTGCAGCTACGCTTATGAACATGGAGAAAAAACAGGCGAGTTATCAGGTCACCAGCTATGACTAAGAACAGCTAACCAACTATCCTTGAGCTCTACAATGACCAGGGAATAAGGTCTACAGACAACCAAACTATCCTTGAGATCCACAATGATTTCAATAAGGTGTTTGATATTCCCTCCTTGGGAGAAGATGCGATCGCTAGTCTGGAGGAACCTGTCTCTAATGTTGGAATTGAAACGGCCGTACGGAGCATGCAGTCTGGAAAATCTGCTGCCCCGACGGGTATCCATCTAATTTTTCATAAAGTTTTCTGACCGACTGAATTCACTGTTAAAATCAACTTTTGAAGATTGGGGGGTTTTTTTTATACGCTTAAAAAATGTGTCTTTAATTTTGTATCTTGGATAAAAGTATTGTATTGCTCCCCTCTAACAGCCGTCCGGACTAACAATAATCTGCCCCCCAGGACAGGGATGCCCTCTGTCTCCTTTTTGCCATTGACCCGCTAGCTGTTGCTCTGAGACAATGTGTTGGTGTTGAGGGAAAACATCGAGGGGGTATCGAACATGAAGTCTCTCTTTATGCCGACGACATGATTTTATTTATTTCCAACCCATCGAACAGCCTCCACAAACTTTTGGATAGACTTACAATAATAATAATAATACATTTTATTTATATGCGCCTTTAAGAGCCTCAAGGTCACCTTAATGCATACTTAAGGAATTTGGGACAATTTCTGGATATAAAGTGAATTTTGGGAGGAGCGAGGCAAAGTCTATCTGTACGACAACTGGGGAGTTTTGTGTATTTTAGCCCCTTTTAAACCCAGCTATAACAAGTTTAAGTACTCGGGCATCTGTGTGACAAGAAAACCACAAAGACTTGTATAAAACTATCTTCCTTTATTGTCGAAGCTTAAAGAGGATTTTGGAAAATGTGAGTTTTGCCTCTTTATATTTATGGTGGGGATGCAGAACAAGGAGCAAAGATGAATGTGATGCTGAATCAGCAGAAGACTTGGACTCATTTGATTCCAGCTTTGATATCATTGATTTCAATATGTCTATTTCTGTCACACTTCACCTTTAAAAGTGAAGCCATGTGGTTCCTGGAAGGAAAAACACGACTTTTTCAAGTCTTTGTCCTGTTTTTATGAGAAATGTACGACTTTAATGTAAAACATTCAGAGTTTTTTCTCTTGTTGTGTTTGTTTGAAGCTGCTTCCTGTTGGCTTCAGCTGTTTGGAGTTTCCATTTTCTAAACTTCTACATTCTGAACCTTCTTCAGCTCTGAACAGATGATGAAACACTGAATGATGTCAAGCAGTTTGTCTAATAAACTTACATCTTTCATTCTTTATACAGATTGAAGGACTGTGGTTTGTCAGAGATCAGCTGTGATTATCTGGCAGCAGCACTGAAGTCCAACCCCTCCCATCTGAGAGAGCTGGACCTGAGTAATGACTCCTTCTCTTCTTCAACTAAGAACAACCTGCAGGATCCAGGAGTGAAGCATCTGTGTGGTTTCCTGGAGAGTCCAGGATGTAAACTTGAAACTCTGAGGTCAGTCAGCATGTTTTAGTTGTGCTGAGATGAATATGATGTGAAAGTTGTGCTGACACTAAACTGCAGACATCAGGCTGATATTATACTGATCCACACTGAGGATCTTCTTGGTAAAGTCTGTTTTCTTCTTCTCTGGTTTAGTCCATTGACTGCAGCAGAACAATGTTCACATTTTTTTAAACAATGTCTTTTTTATTAAGAGGTTTCCTTTTATACACAGAAACATCAACGTATATATTATACATATAAACAGAAAGAAAAGAGAAGGATTACAGATGATCTGTACATTAGGGTTAAGTAGTACATTTAAGCCGTGAAATGAGTTCAAAAATGTATCTTTGGCTGTGAAATAAAAGAAAAAAAAGAAAAAAGGGAAAGAAAGAGAAAAAAGAGAATATAAACAAATGTATAAAATATCCCAAAGTAACAAAATCCCTGCAAAACAATCCCATTCATTCCCACCCAGGTCACTGCCTGCACCCGCACACTGTATTTCCACACCTGACTTAAGAGAGTTTGCTGAAAAATTCTTATAGATTTTGAAAAGCATCAAGGAAGGGTCCCCACATGTCTTGAAATTTCCCAGTGGAGTTCTGAAGTGAGTGTCTTATCTTTTCCAGTTTTAGACAGGCCATGAGGTCATATAACCACTGTTTGTGAGTGGGAGGGGCAGCGTCCCGCCACCTCAGTAGGATTGCCCTCCTGGCCAACAGGGAACAGAATGATAATGCCTGTTTTTTTAGAGGCCGGTAGAAGCACCTCATTCCCACTGATGCCAAACAGAGCAAGAAGGGGGCCGGGGGCCAGCGTCACACTGAGAATCCTGGACAGGGTACGAAAAACCTCTGACCAGAACTGAGTGAGATTGGGACAAGACCAGTACATGTGGACCAGTGAGGCTTCAGCAGTTTTGCATCTGTCACAATATGGAGAGATTTCAGGGTAGATACGGGATAATCTGGATTTTGAGAAATGGGCTCTATGCACCACTTTGAACTGGATTAAACAATGGCGGGCACATAGTGATGTTGTGTTGACATGTTTGAGTATAGAGGCCCATGTTTCGTCAGAGATTGTCATGTTTTAAGTCTTCTTCCCACAGTGTCTTGAGCTTGGATGAAGAGGTATGTGTCAAATTTAACATGTTATTGTAAAGCAAGGAAATCAGCCCTCTATTGGTTGGATTGAGTTGCAGGATAGTTTCTAGTAGTGTAGGCTCTGGTGGAGGGCTTGAGCCTGAAGTCTGGGAACAAATAAAGTGCCTGACTTGCAAGTATCTGAAAAAGTGTGATGGTGGAAGAATATATTTATTAGCAAGTTGTTCAAATGATGCTAGTTTGTTGGCTATGAATAGGTCCTTGACGCAAGTTATTCCACTTCTGTGCCACTCCGCAAACCCACCGTCCTGGGTAGAAGGTTTAAAGAGATGGTTAGATGCAATGGGGCTGAGAAGGGAGAAGTCACAAAGTTTAAAATATTTCCTAAACTGGCCCCATATTTTTAATGAGTGCACCACTACAGGGTTGGGAATGAAGTTGAATGAAGAGGATGAGAGTGGAGAACAAAGTGCAGCTGGTAAGGATATACTGTTGTCACTATGCAATTCCATAGTGACCCAGTCAGGACAACCACTCCGATTATGGTAAAAATACCAAAACACCAAACATCGTATGTTAGCAGCCCAATAATAAAAACGAAAGTTGGGAAGTGCAAACCCACCCTCAATTTTAGATTTTTGAAGATGCATCTTATTAAGCCTTGGGCGTTTACTCTGCCACAGATAAGATGAGATGACAGAGTCCAGCTTATTGAAAAAAGTGTTGGGAATGAAAATGGGTGTGGCCTGGAAAAGGTATAGAAATTTGGGTAGAATGGTCATTTTAATTGAATTGATACGTCCTACCAGAGACATAGAGAGTGGTGTCCAGTGGGTAAGGGACCGCTTCACTTGGTTCAGCAATGTACTCACATTTTCTGTGAAAAGGTTTTTATGTTTTTTTGTCACTGTGATTCCCAAATATGTAATTTTTGTCCTTTCAACTCTGAAGGGCAAGCAGGTGAAGTCTAACATACTGGCTTTGCTACTTAGCGGGAAGAGCTCACTTTTATTAAGGTTCAGTTTATACCCTGAAATCTGACCAAATTGACTAAGCAGATTCAATGCAGATGGTAGTGAGGCTAAGGGCTTAGAAATAAAGAGCAGGAGATCATCTGCATAGGGCGAGACCTTATGTTCTGTATTGTTTCTCCAAATGCCGTGTACCTCTTTGCAACTGCGGAACGCAATGGCAAGGGGTTCTATGGCCAGATCAAAAAGCAGGGGGCTGAGAGGACATCCCTGGCGTGTGCCTCTGTGAAGTTTGAAAGGTTTTGACAATTGGAGGTTAGTTCGTATTGTAGCAGATGGTTGAGAATAGAGTAATTTAATCCATGAAGTAAATTTTGCTCCAAAGCCAAATCTATCAAGGAACGCAAAGAGATAATCAAACTCAACTCGATCAAAGGCCTTTTCAGCGTCAAGCGAGACCACACATTCATCAGAGTCTGTAGAGCTGGAGTAGACTATGTTAAATAGCCTCCTTATGTTAAAATATGAATGACGACCTTTAATGAAGCCTGTCTGGTCTTTCGAAATAATTTTTGGAAGAACTATTTCTAGTCTACGGGCAAGTATCTTGGCTAATATTTTAACGTCTGTGTTCAGTAGAGAAATGGGTCTATAGGAGGCACATTCCAACGGATCTTTTCCTTTCTTTTTAATAAGTGTAATACAGGCTTCATAGAATGATCGAGGAAGAGATCCTTGTTCCTTGCAGTCTGTGAGGGTTGCACTAAGCTGCGTGGACAGTAATGAAGAGAAGTGTTTGAAAAATTCTGACGGAAAACCATCCGGACCCGGACACTTACCAGAGTGCATCCAAGCTATAGCCAAGGAAACTTCTAACTGGGAGATGGGTTCATCCAGCCTTGTTTTAAGTTCTGGTGGAACTTCAGGAATGTTCACATTTCAAACAGTGATACTCAACGTATGGCCCGCGGCCCACACGCGGCCTGCCCACCTTTCCTGATTCAGAGAGAGGGGACCCTGATTAACTGTGTAGCTTCTTCCTCACAGTTCTAAGTATCAGACACAACAATGAATAATCCACAGCTGACTGTCTTTAGCAGGTCAAAGGTCACGGCACACAGCAGACAGTCAGAAATATTCTAACTCTGATCATTTATCAGTTGTGACACTGTGAGACTTGATCAGAGGTGTGATCATCACAGCAGAGGCCTTTGTGTCAAAGTCACTGAGGATCAAACAGAAACACATGAAGCAGATTTTCCTCTTCTGGCTTTTTATAGCAGATAACCTTCAAAATATTCTGCAGTCGATCAAAAACTGAAGCAAACCATGAAGCAACATGTGAACATGAGCTGATGCTGCTGAAGTGAAGCAAAGTTACAGAGGTTTGATTACAGACACAGCTGAGAGTTTGTAATCTGTCATCATTTTAAAAAGTTTCCATGGAACAGCAGAAATGAGGCTTTACTGTCAGAGGCCGACAGCACTGAACACAACAGCAGACTGGTGGCTAATAAACAGTGAATGATGCAGAAACAGATGTTTGAAGCTGTTCTTGGAGTACACTGAGAGAGAGAGAGCTGTGCAGGCAGGAACAGCCAAAGTCAGAGAGAATTCATGAGCATATTTATCAAACGTGAAGCAGAGTTTGGATCTTCTTTTGCTGCTGCTTCACTCAGTTTTGGTTGGAGACAGATGAAACCTGCAGCTTCAGGATCTGTGAGCTGTCCACTTTCAGCCCCGACGGCGTGTCCGTGTACGTGCCGTCGAGTGAACGATCCACGCTCTGTTTCCATCTTTGTGTGTTTAGCTGCTCTCATTTACTGTTTTAGCTGTTTGCTGCTTGTTGAAATAGTTTGTGAGCTTTAACCTGAGATTCTGGCAAAATACATTTATATTAAACATCGATTCAGGATTGAATGAATCAACATCGTTTTATTCAAATTAAAACCATTTAAATGGGAACATGAATTTTTTACAGCCGCCTCTAATGCTGGGTAATGTCAGCTGGTCCATGTGCAGCTGGTTGTGAGGCTCAGGGAGCGTCTACGAAGTGCAACACTGAAAGAACATCATCCATAAATATTGAGTAAGAACTGGACTCTCATACAGCGAGACTCAAATGCCTTTAAACATCAGCTTATCCTGCAGATCCAAGTCCAACACTGAGTTTGTAAAAACATGTTTGTCAATCATTTTGTTTGGTTTCTGAGGAAAATGATTCAATAACTTGCTGCTAATACACAACATTTCATCATATTTCCTCATAACCCTCTTTTGTCTGACCATTTGATCCCATTTGAATTTGCAATAAAGGATCCACAGAGTTTGGTGACAATAATGACAGTAGATGTTTGTGTGAAAGTGCTGGAAGCAAATGAGTGTGTGATGTTCTTTCAGTGTTGCACTTTGTAGACGCTCCCTGAGCACTGGTCTCACAGCCAGCTGCACATAGAGACCAGTGTTGTTAGTCCAGGTCAGAAGATGACTTGTGTGAATGAAAATGAGCTTGTAGTTTGTCTGCTTTAATAATGTGACTGGAAAAAGGTGTTGGACTTCAAATATGTCCATTTCTGTCACACTTCACCTTTAAAAGTGAAGCCATGTGGTTCCTGGAAGGAAAAACACGACTTTTTCAAGTCTTTGTCCTGTTTTTATGAGACATGTACGACTTTAATGTTCTTTTTTTTTTTTAACTCAATTTTTATTATAATTTACAACATTGCAACTTGTGCTTGTCGATGTTCACAAGTAGGACAGTTACAGGAACTGCAATGCAGAAATGTAGATTAAAATAAGAACTGCAATTAGGAAGCACAAAACAAAACTGGGAAGCAAAACAAAACCCAAACAAACAAACAAACAAACAGACAACAACAAAAACAAAAAGAAAACAAAAACTTTATGTAATATTAAATAACATGTGACAAACTTAGCCGTAAATGGACAAAACGAAACAGACCTATGCTAAATTATTGAAACAGTAAAGCATGTATGGGTCGCCAACGCTCAGTAAACAATTCTCTCTGAATCTGCAGAGCAGATGTTATTTCCTCCATCTGGTAAATTTCTCTTGCTTTATCAATCCACATATTATATGAAGGTGGGTCAAGATTCAGCCATTTAATAGTGATACACTTTAGTGCTGCTGTAAGATTCTTAAGAGATACGTTTTATTGTTTCCCGCAAAACCCTTTGGTAAGACTCCTAAAATGACTAACTGTTGGTCTTTTGTTAATGGTTGTTGGAAAACTGTACTGAGAACTTTAAATATGTCATTCCAAAGTGAGCAGATTTTTGGGCATGACCAGAATATATGTGAGTGGGTTCCTAAAGAAGTACCACAATTTCGCCAGCAGGTGTCAGGATTTGTAGGCTTCATTTTGGCAATTATCTCTGGGGTTCTAAAATATCTCATGACCACCTTCCATTTAAATTCTCTCCACAGCCCAGAATTAGTCACCAGATGGGCTTCACCGAACACCTCTTCCCAGGTGTCCTCTGAGATTTGAGTGCCAGTCTCAGCTTCCCACCTTGCCTTAATATCCAAAGTTGCATTTGTATTGAAACTCATAAATGGGTTATAAAAATGAGTGATTAATTTTGGGGAGGAATGACTTTGAAATGTTTTTAGAAATATTTCCTCAATGGCTGAGGGCTCCAAAACTTGCCTCCATTCTTTATGTTGTGTCAAAAAGCTTCTTAGCTGCAGAAATCTAAAAAAGTCAGAAGAAGGAAGCCGAAACTGACCTCAACTGTTCAAATGAGCTCAGGTGCCCATTCCTCACAACATGACAAAGTTTATGAAGCCCGCTATGTGACCATGCTCTGAAGCCAGAGTCTTCCACAATAGGAGAAAAACCCTGCAGGGAGGAGAGGCTTGATAACATTGAAATTTCTTTTGGAAGACCAAATGATTGTTTGATTCTACGCCAAATCTTTAGTGTGACCCTCGTCCGTTCCCCCATATGCACATTTTTAATTGAAATGTTAGAACAAAGCAGGGATTCCAATGATCTTTCGCACATTGTCTTCTCAATGTTTAGCCACTGAGTTTCAGACAAATCCCGCACCCATACAGTCAGGGGTCTCATGAGCTGCCCAGAAATAATATTTCAGGTTTGGAACAGCCAATCCCCCCTGCAGGTTTGACAGTTTTAATGTTTGGAACTTGATCATCCCTCATGTGTATTTAGTCTCTGTGTCGCGTCATCTGTGTTCCCACCCTCCATATTTTCATGCCCAGTCTTTTGTATTCTTAGCCATAGCTTTCTGTGTCTTCATGATTTATTATAGTATTAGTTCCCCAGTTTAGTTCTCTTCACTGTGATTCTGCCTTGTTTGATGTCTTCAGCCGAAATAAAGGCTCGCTTTTCGTTCAAAACTCAGTTTCATGTCTGCGCCAGTGTCTGCGCCTGAGTCCTCCACACACTCTCCATACGGTCAGCTACTGCGACCGTGACACTAAACTACATGCTGTGTGCAGCCACTCTCCTGAGCCTGTATTATATACACAGCGGTTACAATGACAAACTGAATACAATCTCATATCTACAAAACAGGCTGAGTCAAAGTTGCAGCTACGCTTATGGACATGGAGAAAAAACAGGCGAGTTATCAGCTCACCAGCTACGACTAAGAACAGCTAACCAACTATCCTTGAGCTCTACAATGACCAGGGAATAAGGTCTACAGACAACCAAACTATCCTTGAGATCTACAATGATTTCAATAAGGTGTTTGATATTCCCTCCTTGGGAGAAGATGCGATCGCTAGTCTGGAGGAACTTGTCTCTAATGTTGGAATTGAAACGGCCGTACGGAGCATGCAGTCTGGAAAATCTGCTGCCCCGACGGGTATCCATCTGATTTTTTCATAAAGTTTTCTGACCGACTGAATTCACTGTTAAAATCAACTTTTGAAGAATCCTTCCTCTCACAGTCGTTGCCTCCAACAATGCATCAAGCAGTGATGTGTTTAATTGTAAAACAGGAAAAAGACCATTTAGATTGTCGTTCACGTCGTTTAATATCTTTGTTCAACACAGACACCAAGATCCTGGCTCAAGTGTTGGCCCGTCGCTTACACAAGTATTTGTCCTCCATTATTTCACCAGACGGGCTTTATTAGGCACTCTTTTTTGAACATTAGAGCTCTATTAAATATCATTTATACCCATGTTAAAGGTGATACATTGGAAACTGTAATTTGGCTTGACGCAGAAAAGGCGTTGGATCGGGTGAGATGGGATTTTTTTTTATACGCTTAAAAAATGTGGCTTTAATTTTGTATCTTGGATAAAAGTATTGTATTGCTCCCCTCTAACAGCCGTCCAGACTAACAATAATCTGCCCCCCAGGACAGGGATGCCCTCTGTCTCCTTTTTGCCATTGAACCGCTAGCTGTTGCTCTGAGACAATGTGTTGGTGTTGAGGGAAAACATCGAGGGGGTATCGAACATGAAGTCTCTCTTTATGCCGACGACATGATTTTATTTATTTCCAACCCATCGAACAGCCTCCGCAAACTTTTGGATAGACTTACAATAATAATAATAATAATACGTTTTATTTATATGCGCCTTTAAGAGCCTCAAGGTCACCTTAATGCATACTTAAGGAATTTGGGACAATTTCTGGATATAAAGTGAATTTTGGGAAGAGCGAGGCAAAGTCTATCTGTACGACAACTGGGGAGTTTTGTGTATTTTAGCCCCTTTTAAGCCCAGCTATAACAAGTTTAAGTACTCGGGCATCTGGGTGACAAGAAAACCACAAAGACTTGTAGAAAACTAACTTCCTTTATTGTCGAAGCTTAAAGAGGATTTTGGAAAATGTGAGTTTTGCCTCTTTATATTTATGGTGGGGATGCAGAACAAGGAGCAAAGATGAATGTGATGCTGAATCAGCAGAAGACTTGGACTCATTTGATTCCAGCTTTGATATCATTGATTTCAATATGTCCATTTCTGTCACACTTCACCTTTAAAAGTGAAGCCATGTGGTTCCTGGAAGGAAAAACACGACTTTTTCAAGTCTTTTTCCTGTTTTTATGAGAAATGTACGACTTTAATGTGAAACATTCAGAGTTTTTTCTCTTGTTGTGTTTGTTTGAAGCTGCTTCCTGTTGGCTTCAGCTGTTTGGAGTTTCCATTTTCTAAACTTCTACATTCTGAACCTTCTTCAGCTCTGAACAGATGATGAAACACTGAATGATGTCAAGCAGTTTGTCTAATAAACTTACATCTTTCATTCTTTATACAGATTGTGGAGCTGTGGTTTGTCAGAGATCAGCTGTGATTATCTGGCAGCAGCACTGAAGTCCAACCCCTCCCATCTGAGACAGCTGGAGCTGAGCTGGAACAACAACCTGAAGGATCCAGGAGTGAAGCATCTGTGTGGTTTCCTGGAGAGTCCAGGATGTAAACTTGAAACTCTGAGGTCAGTCAGCATGTTTTAGTTGTGCTGAGATGAATATGATGTGAAAGTTGTGCTGACACTAAACTGCAGACATCAGGCTGATATTATACTGATCCACACTGAGGATCTTCATGGTAAAGTCTGTTTTCTTCTTCTCTGGTTTAGTCCATTGACTGCAGCAGAACAATGTTCACATTTCAAACAGTGATACTCAACATATGGCCCGCGGCCCACACGCGGCCTGCCCACCTTTCCTGATTCAGAGAGAGGGGACCCTGATTAACTGTGTAGCTTCTTCCTCACAGTTCTAAGTATCAGACACAACAATGAATAATCCACAGCTGACTGTCTTTAGCAGGTCAAAGGTCACGGCACACAGCAGACAGTCAGAAATATTCTAACTCTGATCATTTATCAGTTGTGACACTGTGAGACTTGATCAGAGGTGTGATCATCACAGCAGAGGCCTTTGTGTCAAAGTCACTGAGGATCAAACAGAAACACATGAAGCAGATTTTCCTCTTCTGGCTTTTTATAGCAGATAACCTTCAAAATATTCTGCAGTCGATCAAAAACTGAAGCAAACCATGAAGCAACATGTGAACATGAGCTGATGCTGCTGAAGTGAAGCAAAGTTACAGAGGTTTGATTACAGACACAGCTGAGAGTTTGTAATCTGTCATCATTTTAAAAAGTTTCCATGGAACAGCAGAAATGAGGCTTTACTGTCAGAGGCCGACAGCACTGAACACAACAGCAGACTGGTGGCTAATAAACAGTGAATGATGCAGAAACAGATGTTTGAAGCTGTTCTTGGAGTACACTGAGAGAGAGAGAGCTGTGCAGGCAGGAACAGCCAAAGTCAGAGAGAATTCATGAGCATATTGATCAAACGTGAAGCAGAGTTTGGATCTTCTTTTGCTGCTGCTTCACTCAGTTTTGGTTGGAGACAGATGAAACCTGCAGCTTCAGGATCTGTGAGCTGTCCACTTTCAGCCCCGACGGCATGTCCGTGTACGTGCCGTCGAGTGAACGATCCACGCTCTGTGTTTCCATCTTTGTGTGTTTAACTGCTCTCATTTACTGTTTTATCTGTTTGCTGCTTGTTGAAATAGTTTGTGAGCTTTAACCTGAGATTCTGGCAAAATACATTTATATTATTAAACATCGATTCAGGATTGAATGAATCAACATCGTTTTATTCAAATTAAAACCATTTAAATGGGAACATGAATTTTTTACAGCCGCCTCTAATGCTGGGTAATGTCAGCTGGTCCATGTGCAGCTGGCTGTGAGGCTCAGGGAGCGTCTACAAAGTGCAACACTGAAAGAACATCATCCATAAATATTGAGTAAGAACTGGACTCTCATACAGCGAGACTCAAATGCCTTTAAACATCAGCTTATCCTGCTGATCCAAGTCCAACACTGAGTTTGTAAAAACATGTTTGTCAATCATTTTGTTTGGTTTCTGAGGAAAAAGATTCAATAACTTGCTGCTAATACACAACATTTCATCATATTTCCTCATAACCCTCTTTTGTCTGACCATTTGATCCCATTTGAATTTGCAATAAAGGATCCACAGAGTTTGGTGACAATAATGACAGTAGATGTTTGTGTGAAAGTGCTGGAAGCAAATGAGTGTGTGATGTTCTTTCAGTGTTGCACTTTGTAGACGCTCCCTGAGCACTGGTCTCACAGCCAGCTGCACATAGAGACCAGTGTTGTTAGTCCAGGTCAGAAGATGACTTGTTGGAATGAAAATGAGCTTGTAGTTTGTCTGCTTTAATAATGTGACTGGAAAAAGGTGTTGGACTTCAAATATGTCCATTTCTGTCACACTTCACCTTTAAAAGTGAAGCCATGTGGTTCCTGGAAGGAAAAACACGACTTTTTCAAGTCTTTGTCCTGTTTTTATGAGAAATGTACGACTTTAATGTGAAACATTCAGAGTTTTTTCTCTTCTTGTGTTTGTTTGAAGCTGCTTCCTGTTGGCTTCAGCTGTTTGGAGTTTCCATTTTCTAAACTTCTACATTCTGAACCTTCTTCAGCTCTGAACAGATGATGAAACACTGAATGATTTCAAGCACTTTGTCTTATAAACTTACATCTTTCATTCTTTATACAGATTGGAGCGCTGTGGTTTGTCAGAGATCAGCTGTGATTATCTGGCAGCAGCACTGAAGTCCAACCCCTCCCATCTGAGACAGCTGGAGCTGAGCTGGAACAACAACCTGAAGGATCCAGGAGTGAAGCATCTGTGTGGTTTCCTGGAGAGTCCAGGATGTAAACTTGAAACTCTGAGGTCAGTCAGCATGTTTTAGTTGTGCTGAGATGAATATGATGTGAAAGTTGTGCTGACACTAAACTGCAGACATCAGGCTGATATTATACTGATCCACACTGAGGATCTTCATGGTAAAGTCTGTTTTCTTCTTCTCTGGTTTAGTCCATTGACTGCAGCAGAACAATGTTCACATTTCAAACAGTGATACTCAACGTATGGCCCGCGGCCCACACGCGGCCTGCCCACCTTTCCTGATTCAGAGAGAGGGGACCCTGATTAACTGTGTAGCTTCTTCCTCACAGTTCTAAGTATCAGACACAACAATGAATAATCCACAGCTGACTGTCTTTAGCAGGTCAAAGGTCACGGCACACAGCAGACAGTCAGAAATATTCTAACTCTGATCATTTATCAGTTGTGACACTGTGAGACTTGATCAGAGGTGTGATCATCACAGCAGAGGCCTTTGTGTCAAAGTCACTGAGGATCAAACAGAAACACATGAAGCAGATTTTCCTCTTCTGGCTTTTTATAGCAGATAACCTTCAAAATATTCTGCAGTCGATCAAAAACTGAAGCAAACCATGAAGCAACATGTGAACATGAGCTGATGCTGCTGAAGTGAAGCAAAGTTACAGAGGTTTGATTACAGACACAGCTGAGAGTTTGTAATCTGTCATCATTTTAAAAAGTTTCCATGGAACAGCAGAAATGAGGCTTTACTGTCAGAGGCCGACAGCACTGAACACAACAGCAGACTGGTGGCTAATAAACAGTGAATGATGCAGAAACAGATGTTTGAAGCTGTTCTTGGAGTACACTGAGAGAGAGAGAGCTGTGCAGGCAGGAACAGCCAAAGTCAGAGAGAATTCATGAGCATATTGATCAAACGTGAAGCAGAGTTTGGATCTTCTTTTGCTGCTGCTTCACTCAGTTTTGGTTGGAGACAGATGAAACCTGCAGCTTCAGGATCTGTGAGCTGTCCACTTTCAGCCCCGACGGCGTGTCCGTGTACGTGCCGTCGAGTGAACGATCCACGCTCTGTGTTTCCATCTTTGTGTGTTTAGCTGCTCTCATTTACTGTTTTAGCTGTTTGCTGCTTGTTGAAATAGTTTGTGAGCTTTAACCTGAGATTCTGGCAAAATACATTTATATTAAACATCGATTCAGGATTGAATGAATCAACATCGTTTTATTCAAATTAAAACCATTTAAATGGGAACATGAATTTTTTACAGCCGCCTCTAATGCTGGGTAATGTCAGCTGGTCCATGTGCAGCTGGCTGTGAGGCTCAGGGAGCGTCGACGAAGTGCAACACTGAAAGAACATCATCCATAAATATTGAGTAAGAACTGGACTCTCATACAGCGAGACTCAAATGCCTTTAAACATCAGCTTATCCTGCTGATCCAAGTCCAACACTGAGTTTGTAAAAACATGTTTGTCAATCATTTTGTTTGGTTTCTGAGGAAAAAGATTCAATAACTTGCTGCTAATACACAACATTTCATCATATTTCCTCATAACCCTCTTTTGTCTGACCATTTGATCCCATTTGAATTTGCAATAAAGGATCCACAGAGTTTGGTGACAATAATGACAGTAGATGTTTGTGTGAAAGTGCTGGAAGCAAATGAGTGTGTGATGTTCTTTCAGTGTTGCACTTTGTAGACGCTCCCTGAGCACTGGTCTCACAGCCAGCTGCACATAGAGACCAGTGTTGTTAGTCCAGGTCAGAAGATGACTTGTTGGAATGAAAATGAGCTTGTAGTTTGTATGCTTTAATAATGTGACTGGAAAAAGGTGTTGGACTTCAAATATGTCCATTTCTGTCACACTTCACCTTTAAAAGTGAAGCCATGTGGTTCCTGGAAGGAAAAACACGACTTTTTCAAGTCTTTGTCCTGTTTTTATGAGAAATGTACGACTTTAATGTGAAACATTCAGAGTTTTTTCTCTTGTTGTGTTTGTTTGAAGCTGCTTCCTGTTGGCTTCAGCTGTTTGGAGTTTCCATTTTCTAAACTTCTACATTCTGAACCTTCTTCAGCTCTGAACAGATGATGAAACACTGAATGATTTCAAGCACTTTGTCTAATAAACTTACATCTTTCATTCTTTATACAGATTGGTGGGCTGTGGTTTGTCAGAGATCAGCTGTGATTATCTGGCAGCAGCACTGAAGTCCAACCCCTCCCATCTGAGAGAGCTGGTGCTGAGCTGGAACAAGCTGCAGGATCCAGGAGTGAAGCATCTGTGTGGTTTCCTGGAGAGTCCAGGATGTAAACTTGAAACTCTGAGGTCAGTCAGCATGTTTTAGTTGTGCTGAGATGAATATGATGTGAAAGTTGTGCTGACACTAAACTGCAGACATCAGGCTGATATTATACTGATCCACACTGAGGATCTTCATGGTAAAGTCTGTTTTCTTCTTCTCTGGTTTAGTCCATTGACTGCAGCAGAACAATGTTCACATTTCAAACAGTGATACTCAACGTATGGCCCGCGGCCCACACGCGGCCTGCCCACCTTTCCTGATTCAGAGAGAGGGGACCCTGATTAACTGTGTAGCTTCTTCCTCACAGTTCTAAGTATCAGACACAACAATGAATAATCCACAGCTGACTGTCTTTAGCAGGTCAAAGGTCACGGCACACAGCAGACAGTCAGAAATATTCTAACTCTGATCATTTATCAGTTGTGACACTGTGAGACTTGATCAGAGGTGTGATCATCACAGCAGAGGCCTTTGTGTCAAAGTCACTGAGGATCAAACAGAAACACATGAAGCAGATTTTCCTCTTCTGGCTTTTTATAGCAGATAACCTTCAAAATATTCTGCAGTCGATCAAAAACTGAAGCAAACCATGAAGCAACATGTGAACATGAGCTGATGCTGCTGAAGTGAAGCAAAGTTACAGAGGTTTGATTACAGACACAGCTGAGAGTTTGTAATCTGTCATCATTTTAAAAAGTTTCCATGGAACAGCAGAAATGAGGCTTTACTGTCAGAGGCCGACAGCACTGAACACAACAGCAGACTGGTGGCTAATAAACAGTGAATGATGCAGAAACAGATGTTTGAAGCTGTTCTTGGAGTACACTGAGAGAGAGAGAGCTGTGCAGGCAGGAACAGCCAAAGTCAGAGAGAATTCATGAGCATGTTTATCAAACGTGAAGCAGAGTTTGGATCTTCTTTTGCTGCTGCTTCACTCAGTTTTGGTTGGAGACAGATGAAACCTGCAGCTTCAGGATCTGTGAGCTGTCCACTTTCAGCCCCGACGGCGTGTCCGTGTACGTGCCGTCGAGTGAACGATCCACGCTCTGTGTTTCCATCTTTGTGTGTTTAGCTGCTCTCATTTACTGTTTTATCTGTTTGCTGCTTGTTGAAATAGTTTGTGAGCTTTAACCTGAGATTCTGGCAAAATACATTTATATTATTAAACATCGATTCAGGATTGAATGAATCAACATCGTTTTATTCAAATTAAAACCATTTAAATGGGAACATGAATTTTTTACAGCCGCCTCTAATGCTGGGTAATGTCAGCTGGTCCATGTGCAGCTGGCTGTGAGGCTCAGGGAGCGTCTACGAAGTGTAACACTGAAAGAACATCATCCATAAATATTGAGTAAGAACTGGACTCTCATACAGCGAGACTCAAATGCCTTTAAACATCAGCTTATCCTGCTGATCCAAGTCCAACACTGAGTTTGTAAAAACATGTTTGTCAATCATTTTGTTTGGTTTCTGAGGAAAAAGATTCAATAAGTTGCTGCTAATACACAACATTTCATCATATTTCCTCATAACCCTCTTTTGTCTGACCATTTGATCCCATTTGAATTTGCAATAAAGGATCCACAGAGTTTGGTGACAATAATGACAGTAGATGTTTGTGTGAAAGTGCTGGAAGCAAATGAGTGTGTGATGTTCTTTCAGTGTTGCACTTTGTAGACGCTCCCTGAGCACTGGTCTCACAGCCAGCTGCACATAGAGACCAGTGTTGTTAGTCCAGGTCAGAAGATGACTTGTTGGAATGAAAATGAGCTTGTAGTTTGTCTGCTTTAATAATGTGACTGGAAAAAGGTGTTGGACTTCAAATATGTCCATTTCTGTCACACTTCACCTTTAAAAGTGAAGCCATGTGGTTCCTGGAAGGAAAAACACGACTTTTTCAAGTCTTTGTCCTGTTTTTATGAGAAATGTACGACTTTAATGTGAAACATTCAGAGTTTTTTCTCTTGTTGTGTTTGTTTGAAGCTGCTTCCTGTTGGCTTCAGCTGTTTGGAGTTTCCATTTTCTAAACTTCTACATTCTGAACCTTCTTCAGCTCTGAACAGATGATGAAACACTGAATGATTTCAAGCACTTTGTCTAATAAACTTACATCTTTCATTCTTTATACAGATTTAAGCACTGTGGTTTGTCAGAGATCAGCTGTGATTATCTGGCAGCAGCACTGAAGTCCAACCCCTCCCATCTGAGAGTGCTGGACCTGTGGAGAAACAACCTGCAGGATCCAGGAGTGAAGCATCTGTGTGGTTTCCTGGAGAGTCCAGGATGTAAACTTGAAACTCTGAGGTCAGTCAGCATGTTTTAGTTGTGCTGAGATGAATATGATGTGAAAGTTGTGCTGACACTAAACTGCAGACATCAGGCTGATATTATACTGATCCACACTGAGGATCTTCATGGTAAAGTCTGTTTTCTTCTTCTCTGGTTTAGTCCATTGACTGCAGCAGAACAATGTTCACATTTCAAACCTTCAAAGAAGAAGAAAAATCCTCCACTGGAAAATTCACTGTGAAACTCTCAAACTCTTCATTGCACCTTAAAGTCTGTCTGACACTGAAATCCAAAGCAAAATGTGCGTTTGCTTTACAGACAGCAGTCCAACACAAACATACACACATCATCCAAAACACAGTCCAACATCCAAATCTCCTCCACTGCCAGCATGAATGATGGGAAAGAGAAGGAGGAGCACTCTGACATTCAGGGTTAGAATGAGTTTCATCAAGCAGACTGTGAAGATCAAAGCTGCATTAGAAAGCTTACATGAATGAATGAGTGGACAGAAGTGGACAGAGATCATCTGAAGCACTTCAAAGGCTTTAAATCAGCACATTTCTCTTTATTCTTTATCAACTCTGTTAGTTTCTCTCAGTTTTCTGTGGAATGAAGCTAACAGCAGGCTAATAAGATGCTGACCAATAGGTTTCTATTAAAGGTTGTAATTTGTATATGAAAAAGTGCTTTGGCTCAGCAGGGATCAGCTTACAGGTAGAATACAGCTGCTGGATGGGATTAGCATGTCATAGCTATCTACCAAACTGCTAACTGGGGGATTTCAGGCCATCTATGGATCATTTTTGCTAACTGTTTATTCAGCTTAGGCTCACAGGGCTGCAGCCTGTGCCCTAGCTGTCATAGGGCAAGAGGCGTGGTCCACCTGCACAGGTGAGCAGTCCATCACAGGGCCAACAGAGAGCGACAGAGAAGCACTCCCTCACATCCACACCTACAGCCAATGTAGAAGCACCAATGAACCTAAGCAGCATTTCATTGGACTGTGGGAGAACATCCAACCTCCACAGAAAGGCCCAGCTGACCAACAAGCTTCAACCTACAACCTTCTTGCTCTAAGGCACTAGTGCTAACCACTTTTGCCCATTTCAGCCCAAATCCTGCATCTTCCTGTTTCTGACTCCAGGCCAGCTCCACTAACACTTTCTCATCAGACACTGCCACCTAGTGGAGGAAGTCTTAGTTCCATTTGAAGCTTCAGATTACAGTTAGTTCCTTTACAAAGAGGTGGAGGTGGTGGGGCCACAGCACCATCATCACTGAGTGCCATAGGACACTTAACCTTTGTTTCCATATGCTGGGAACTTCCTGTTGTTCCCAGGAGGACTGGAAAATGTGTGAAACTCTCCCAGTCAGTTCCTCACAGCACACTTCAATCATTTCCCTCCCACAGCATCAGGACCAGGGCTTTTTCTCTCTTTGGTCCCACTAAGAGATTTCCACACAAACACCTCATCAGTGGGACTCTCAGAGCTACCAGCCCTTTGCTACAATCACAAAGCTCTTCATTGAAATCAATGATATCAAAGCTGGAATCAAATGAGTCCAAGTCTTCTGCTGATTCAGCATCACATTCATCTTTGCTCCTTGTTCTGCATCCCCACCATGGACTTCATTCCTTTCCAAGCCAGCCTTGAGTGTCCTTTATTCAGCTCATCCTCTGCTTTACTTTTACACCTGATTTTAGCTGCTTTATCTCTCTTTCAACAGGTTTCTGTGCCTCAATCTTTTTCTTCTCTCCCTCATAACAAGACAGCTTCTTCTGCCTGAGAACATGTTGGAGTGATTTACTAATCCAGGGCTGCTTATTGGGGAAAATACTTCCTGTTTGCAAAGTAATCCCCATTTTTCCCAGAAAGAAATGTCAGTAGAAATCGATGATCTAAGTGAGAACATGAGCCCTTAAAAAGTCCCAGTGGGTGCAGTCAAAGCAGTCCCTCAGTCCCAGTATAGTCTTTGGTCCAGACTGGAACAGCTGTGTGCCCAGTTTGAGCTCTCTTCAGTGCTGTGACCTGACAGACCCAGAGGGGCCATCACATCACATTTAGAAGCTCCCCTGATGGAGCCACAACACATGTCCAATACTTAGTCTGTCTTGTTGGACCAACTGGAAGAAATGATTCAAGGACTTAGTCACAGAACAGAGATTCAAATCTCCAAAATCCAACTGGCTGCATCAGGACATATAGTCTGAAACTCTGCACAGTTTCCTGTTTGAAGCTGCTTCCTGTTGGCTTCAGCTGTTTGGAGTTTCCATTTTCTAAACTTCTACATTCTGAACCTTCTTCAGCTCTGAACAGATGATGAAACACTGAATGATTTCAAGCACTTTGTCTAATAAACTTACATCTTTCATTCTTTATACAGATTGTGGGACTGTGGTTTGTCAAAGATCAGCTGTGATTATCTGGCAGCAGCACTGAAGTCCAACCCCTCCCATCTGAGAGAGCTGTACCTGTATGGAAACAACCTGAAGGATCCAGATGTGAAGCAGCTGTCTGATCTTAAGAAGAGTCCAGACTACAGACTGGAGACTCTGTGGTCAGTACAGTGATGGAGTGAGTGGGTGGTGCTGTCAGCAGTATTGTACTAAACACAGTCAGTATGAAACAAAGATCCAGTGTTTCCTGTAAAGCTGCAGCTTCTCAGTGAAGCTGTGAGAGGAGAACGGTGACAGGCTTCAGGATTGGACACAAACACTTCCTGTTTCTCACCCTTATGGTCACCATAGTAACGGCTGACACGCTCTGATCAAACTCTGTCAACAGCCAATCAGCTCTCTGAACAAAGCAGCACGCAGACCAATGACTGCATTGATTTCCAAGTTTAAAGCAGTGAAGAACACAGTCTGTAGGTGAGGAAGAATTTAGTGAGAGCAGATGTTTGGATGGAATTCCTCCAGTTAACAGCTGGAACCGTCCATCTGGATTGTTGGGCTTGTTGTTGGGGTTCCTACAGAGCTCAGAGTGGACACACCAAGGTTCTTCTAATGAATGAAAGTCCAAACTCAAACTAGGAGGGAAAAACATTTTCAGCAACTTCAATAAAAATCCAAAGATTAGAAAAAGTGAAGCAACAATGAGTCCTAGTACAGTCCCAGCACTGACGTCCCTGCTGCTCTTTATACTGGATGTGCTGCATCACTGACTGACAGCTGATGAAGAGTCTCTGGAAACACTCGTTTATCCCCTCTGCTCTTCCTCCTTCTCTCTGCAGGTGGAGGTGATGATGGTAAACAGGACGGTGTGTGTGCTGAGAGAGGAGCAGCTGTGTCCTGATGATCCAGAGAGGTTGAAGCAGCAGCAGCTTGTGTGTAGAGACGCTCTGACTGGGCCATGTTACTGGGAGG
Organism: Copadichromis virginalis; assembly: GCF_057382275.1. Lineage (NCBI taxonomy): Eukaryota > Metazoa > Chordata > Actinopteri > Cichliformes > Cichlidae > Copadichromis > Copadichromis virginalis. Next base: position 49,762,629 of record NC_140639.1, read on the forward strand.
TGGAGAGGAGAGCTTCATCCAGCAGTGACTGACAGAGGAATGAAGTGCAGATGACTGTCAGTGCTGCAGAGTGAACTGCTCTGAGAACAGCTCCACTGTCAGACACAATGTAGAGTCCAGCATCAGCCCTGTGTGTCCCTCTGGATCTGACAGAGGATCATCAGTGTATCTGGACTGCTCTGCTGCTGCTCTGTCCTTCTACAGTCTCTGCACAGTCTCTGTCTCACTCTGGAAAGATTTTACAACTTGTTGTAATTACAGAACGTTAATATAATATTCAAACATGTGATCTTCTCTTTATTTCTGAATCTTTACCAAATAAAGAAAAACCAAACTAACAAACAGAAGCTGTCGTGTCCTTTTTCACCACATCTGTGAATCTTTTCTGTGTTTTTCCTCTTTTCCTCCTTCCTGCAGCTCCATCTTCATCATTCTGTGTCCAGTATATGTGAACACGTCCAAAGCATCTGAGCCTCATGTTACCCGTTTGTGTGAGTTACGCCTGTCGTTGTGTTGTGGTGTATAAATAAGGGGCAGGAGACAGCGCTGGATCTCTGAGTTCTTTACTCTCAATTTCTGCAACATCTGCAATATCTAGAAATGCAAACCTGTGAGCTGTGTGTGTTGTGCGTCTGCTCGGCCACCTCTCCTCCGGCCATGCTGGAAGCAGCTGTGCGTTTGACAGTTTTATCGACTCGACAATAATCGAACAAATTAAATGTTCAAAAATATCAACTTAAGCACTTCAAAGTCAACAAAAAGCTTAAAACAATGAAATAATATTTCACTGACAAAACAACAGCTCATAAGAACGATACACAAAATAATACAGAAACAAACAAATAAAAGTTATTAACCAGGATCCATGTTTTTGTCACAAACACTGAATCAGCTGATTCACTCTTTATGTTTCTGAGTTTGTTTTGTGATTATAGTTCTGGTTTCTGTTTCTGTCTCTTCACTGTGTCCCACGTCTCCTTACTTTGGACTCTGTGTTATATTTCCTGTTTTACTTTGACAGTCCCGTGTTACTGTTTCCTGTCTCGTGTGTGTAATTGGTCCCAGCTGTGTTTCCCTCCTGTCTCCCGTTCCCTGATTACTAAACTGCGTCCACGCCGCCGGCGCTCCTCTCCACAGCTGGATTCCAGGATTTCAGAGCATCCAGCTGTGGTGAGTGATGGAGACACTTTCTCTGCTCCCTCAGTAATCAGGACAGTTTATTGAACATCAGAGGACATAAAGGACTGTTTTTCACCTGCCCGTTCTGAACCTGGACATTAAAGACTGCTGGCTTCAAGGACATTAATCCCAGTGTCAGCCAGCCAATAACAGCCTGTGTTTTTCAGCTCTTTAGGAGTCAGAAATGAGAAAGACACAGACTGCTAACCTCTCCCTGCAGGAAATAAGCTCCGCCTCTTCCTGTCCTGTATATGAGTGATTCTGACATGAGACACAATGAGTTTCCTGTTTATTGTGACTTAAAGCGAGCAGCAAAGACACTAAACTGTGTGTTTCCAGCTGAAGCTGCTTTTTGTGTTGCTCCCACAATCCTGTCTGAAACAGTCAGTGAGGAAAACTCAGTTTATGCTTCCAAGCTCATTGTGAGAGGGCACATTGTGTTCCTGCAAGTGCTGATTTTGTCTGCATCCCTGAGTTTAGTGAGCTGCCTCCAAGGACTTGTGAAGCCCAGTGTGTTAAGGCTGCATCTCCCAGATGTTTCCACCTTTCCAGCAGAGACGATAAATGTTCCCACAAAGGCTCAAAGACTGTTTGATTTTGTGAGTGTTGGCCTCAAGAGATTGCTCAGTGAGCACCTGAGTGTTTCTGGGACATCGGACACTAACTGGAACTTCAAGTCTGGTTCTGAAGCTGCACATGCAAAGACTGTTTCTGGTTGTAGAGACCTGGCTGTTCCAGGGATTGTAACCTCCCCAGAGGCTGAGCTGCTGACCTCAGCTGACTCTGGAGCCTTGAAGGTAACTAAGTTTGCACCGCTCGGGTGAGCCATCTCAGCTGCAACAGCCTCCACAGAGAGCTCACGCAAGCTTACCCAGCCTGCTGAGGATTTTATGCTGCTGCAGCCCAAAAGGCATCCTGAGCTGGCTGACAGCCACCCACAGCTTCAGCTGCCTCAGCCAGGGGTCTCCACACCTGCTGGCCCTGCATCTGCTCTGACTGGGGGCTCCGGAGAGCCGCGCCGGCCATCCATCTCTGCTGGGGCTCCTGTTTGAGAATGTAGGAGTGTAAACTTCAAATATCTGCTCGGTTTGTCAAGATATCACATATTTGCAAAAGTGCTCTGACGTTTTTGGAGACGTCTGTTACCCACCATCTGGATAGCTAACCGGGAGGTCGAGGGTCATTAGAGCCGGCGAGAACAGCGGACTCCCGGCACATCGTTTTTGGACCCCCACGGCCTTTGGCTGTTCAGGTTTAAACATGATATATAAGTCACTTAGATCACGTAAAAATGTTATCGTTTGGCTTTTTTCAGTGTTGTTTGTTTGGTTTGGCTGAAGTTACAGTTTTCACACAGCTGAATAAACGTCAAACAGAAAAGTGATTAAACAGAAGTGTGAGACGGTCGAGAGTTTACTCCTGTGTCCTGTTAGATTTTAGACAGCAAGGAGCAGACGGCTGAGTTTATTAAACTCCACCGAGACAGCGGTGACGCGGATCTGAAGGCCAGACCGTCACAGCCGCTCACTTCCCGCCTACCCGACCTTTGGAGGACCCGGCCCACGTAGACCTTGAAGGCCGGGTCCTCAGGAGGATGCAGCCTGTGAGTTTGGACACGCCATGACACATGATGTTCTACAGCTGATGTGTTTAAATGAGCTCTACAGGTGAACAGACTTATTAACGTTACCAGCATAATAAACTGTCCTGTCACTGAAGGTGTCTGCCCAACAAGGACGTGGTGCTGAATGCATCCAGACCCCTGCTGACTGTCTTTGCAGCTTTGGTCAAAGGTACAGTGTCCACTGTGACCCTGAGAGCAGGACACAGCCAGAGGTGAGTCAGCAGTTACAAACTAAATGCTGCTGACATGAATCAAACTGCTGGATAACCCACTGCTCATGAAAATGGCACCTTTCTGTTGCTTTTTGAGATTACTGAGAATATTTGAATTGTGACTCAGATGGCAGATGCAGGCTCTCAGCCTCCAGCTGAAACTTCCAGTCCTCCCCCAGCCAGAAGCTCTGATGCTGGGCTGAGAGACTTTGATCCTTCCCTGGATCCAGAAATCCAGGAGGGAGAAGGAGAACAGGACCTCCTTCCTGATCTGGAGAGGCCTGAGGGAAAGAAAGATGGAGCAGACAGAGCTTTGAACAAATCCAAACCTCCTGAGCTTCACCTCCACAAAGGTGCAGACACTGATGCACAGATTCACATGTGACACCTGCAGCGTCCAGCTTGTGCCGCTGACATTATCTCCACTCTGATACAAGCCTCATTCACTCGCTCACACACGTTCATACAATCACCTTTTCCTCACAGTCACACACATGAATGTAATGAGGGGAACTCGGGGTTCACTGTCATTCCTCAGGATACTTTGATATGCAGACTGGAGGCTCTGTGGATGAAACACCGACTGTCTGAACCACTCTGAAGTGTTCATGATGGACTTCATCCTGATTAACACTACAATACTTGTTAGAGGCCTTTTATATGTAATAATATTCTTTTCCATTAAAGCTCTGAACATTCTCACTCTTTCTTGACCAGGTGTGACAGGTGAAGGACACCGGCGAATAGGAGGACAGAAGCTGAGAGCCATTAGTCACATGACTTCAGCTGCTGCTGCCTCACCAACCACTGGCCCCTCGGTGAGTCTAGAGTTACAGCAGTGACCACAGGAAGTGCACACGTGTGATCTAAAGCTACATGTGGGCCTGTGACCATCAGTCTTCTCACTGTGGTAGACGGGTTTGTGAGTCCCTGTGATGCTGGGAGTGTCCAGGACAGTCGCTCCTGATCGGGTCTCTCATGGAAAGCTGGTCCCAGGAATTCCTGGAAAATTCCTCCACAAAAGAGAACTGGGAACATAAGTGCAGAGTGACAGAGGTGCTCAGCAACCCTGCTGTTATATGGGAATAGAACCAGAATAGTCGGCAACCACTTGAGTTAAGTTAGCCAAAGAGATGCGACTCAGACTGACTTCATCATGTTGGCAACGTGTCTGCATTGATAAACTCCAGTTATTGACAAATCAGAGAATAATTCCAGTCATTCAGAGACAGATTGTGATTGTTTGGAGGATGTAATCGTTTCCCTTCAGGGAGCGTGTTGGACGCTCAGTGTCTGGGTGATTAGCTGATGCAACTACTTAGAATCAGTTTGTGAATATGAAGAAAATCAGTGCAGTCACTGGACAAACTCTGATTCTTCCTAGTTTCACTCTTGTTTCAGTCCAGTGTGACTGAGGTGGTAAAAAATGATCTGACTTTTAGCCACACAGCTGTCTGCTAGAGAAAAAGCCTTTGTGCACAACTTTCTTAAAGGCAAACGGCACCATGTTCACTGCAGCTGCAGCAAACGCAGCAAAGAGTGAAAGTTGGACTGAGAATGTTGTGACTGTTTCATGAGAAAGAGCAGGAAAACAAGCATCACACACCCAGACACAGTGCTGGGATTAGAATTAGACTTTAGAGCCAAATGTAGGACAAAAGCTTTAATATGAAAGAGGAAAACCCAACAACAGCCAGAGCATGAAGCTCAAATCTATACCAATCACCAAGAAAGCTGACAGGCCTGTGACACGTCAGAGACGCCGTTCAAATCATAAAGAAGTTGGTTTATTGACAAAATGTAAAAAACCAAAAGAATCAAGTCAACCTTCAGTTTCGAGCGAGTAGACCAATCAGGCACAGCAGCAGCTCTAGAATAAGCAACAATTTGATGTATTACAAACAACCTTTCATATACACACATACATATGGCTCATATGCTGTTTAAAAAGGGCTCAAAGACCCAACAGATTACACAAAGTACAAAAATACTTTCATTCAGACAACAGTCAGCTGTGCACGAGACAGAGAGCCGACTACAGTTAGTAACATGGACTCACTTTGTTTCAGACACGACACAAAGTAACACAAAGCCACAAAGAGCAGAAACATCAAAAAGGAGGCAGAGCAGCAGCAACTCTCCATGAGCTGTGAGGCTAACAGCCACCCACACTTCCTGTGATGCATAATGAAAACAACATTAACCTGAAGGATGATAACAACAGAAAGAAGTCTAAGCTAACGTTACACAGCGCTCACACAGCGCTGACTGTACAGGCCTCACACAGCTACGACCTGCATCCACAACACCTGATTCTACTGAACACAAACAAGTTAATGATATATGAGCAATCCAGGGAAGGCTTCCAGGAAGGTGAGGATCCAAAGACAGCTCTACAACAGCATCAGTCAGCAACAATGTTACTGATCACTGACTCTTTCATCCTTTTATACTCAATCAAAAAGTGCTGTGTTCACATTTGTTTCTGCTGAAATCCAGAGACTGAAAATGCGTCTTTTTAAAGTTTGAATAAACTGACTGAACTTCTCACGAGTCCAACCGTGAGGAACACTTCCCCCCATGACACATCACAGGACAACGTCTGAGTGGAGGGGGGACAGTAGCTCAGTTTAGGCAGTCACACTCAGAATCGATGCCTCTAGTCAGGGTCAAACGTGGTCCTCAGAAACCTGCAGATGTTTGGGCCAAGCTCTCACTGGTCTCTGCGTCTGTAGACTGAGCTGATGTTTCTCCAGGTGTCTGGTAAAAGGACGATGCTGCTGTCCAATGAGGCGAGGAGAGAAGTAGCCAAACAGGCGAGAGCCGTGAAGGAGGAACGGCGGGCAGCTCTGGATGCCCGACATAAATACCTGATGAGCAGGCTGGCCGACGCCGGCAGCCTGGAGGAGGCGGCGGTGGAAGACGCCATCGTCTCTGATGACAGAGTAAGTTCAGAGACGTGATCCTTCCTCAGAGTTGAACCTTTGAGTCATTAATGTCTGATTCTTCCAGTTCAGTCTGATCCATGAATTCTTTGCTGCAAACGGATCCAAGAAGCTGATTTTCTTCTATCAGGATGTCAAACAGGTAACTTTGATCACATTTCAATGACTGACACATGAAGGTCTAACCGCTCTTCATAATCTGCTGTCCTGTTTGTTGCAGCGTACTTTGTATTCATATCTTTTAATATCTGCCTTTCTCCCAGAGTCTGTCCTCCCGTCAGTCTTCCTTTGTGGACGCATCAAACTCAGCTGTGGCTCAGAGGAAACTCTTCCTCACTACGGGGAACTCTGAGGTTGGCTTCAGCTTTTTATGTTTAGTTCATGTGAGAATCACAGAAAAATGCTGATATGAGTGGAAGGTTCTGCTGGGAAATTGGCAAAGAGCAGATTATTGAACAGCGAGGCAGACAGTTCATTTCAGTGATGCCAGTTTATTAGAAACGAGGACTGTGGGGCTGCTGGAAGTCAGGACGGCCGTTCTCTGGATAAACCTGACAGCTGAGGTGGAGAGCAGGATTTATCCACAGACGGCTTCTTCCAAGCAAATGTCCTGAACACACCTGAGCTGAGGGTTACACAGTGTGTCCTGTGTGATCTCTGCTTTATGGTGGTTGAATCTCACAAATGTGACCATCAGACCTGACGACTTATTTGTGATGTTTTGATTAAAAATATCCTGGGTGAGGTGTTTGGGGCCTGTCCCATGAGGAGGAGTCTCCAGGGCAGACCCAGGACACACTAGAGAGGTTATATCTCTCAGCAGGCCTGGGAATGCCTCAGTATTGTCCTGGATATGCTGGAGGAAGTGGTTGTTTAGGGAGGTCTGGGATTCTCTGCTTAGACTGCTGCACCTGTGACCCGGGACCAGATAAACAGGAAATGGATGTTTGAAATTCAAAGAAATCCTCTTTTAATAATGAGGAAAAAAGACAGCAGGAGATCCATCGCAACTAACAAAACACTTCAAACACATCAGTGCATCAACTTTAATCAACTTCATTTGGTTCAAATGAAGGAATCTAACAAAGCACTCACTAAAATGAAACACCAGTTAGTTTCCCGAGCTCAACAGGTCGAACACCTGAGTTTGGTTTGCGGTGCAGTTTTTATTTCTTCTAGATAACCTGGGTTATTTGCACAGGAAGGTTTTTAAATGTATTTCTTAAGTACGATCTTATATGGGGGTTGATTTTATAGCATAACAGAATAATGTAATAACTCTAATAGAGTATAAAACATTTGCAGAATGAAGTACAAGGTGAAGAAAAGTCAGAACGTCCCTGTTTGAAAATACAGTCTCAGAAGGTCAGAGATGGACAAATTCAGCTACAGAAACATGTGGCCATTTTTTTAAAGCCATAGAGCATATTACAGACGACACAAAGAGCAAACACTGTAAACTTCTAACCACAGACCTCACACAGCTCACACACGTCAGAGTGAAGCTGTCATTTCCTGAAGCTTCCACACAAGAGAACTGGCAACAAGGTGGAGTCCTCATGGATCACTAGCAGAGAAATGTGGGTGGGTGCCAGACCACATGGACTCGACTCACTTTATTTCATACAAAGGAGCAGACTAATGCTGTCATCCTTAAAGACTAACTAGAAACAAGCAGTGCGCTCGCATCGACTCGACTTGTTTTGCAAGTTTGAAGTGAGATGGTACTTTGGAGTCAGCCTCCCGAGATGATGGCTGGCTGGTTTTTGAAAAACATCTCATATTTATACAATGAGCAGCAGACTTTCCTGACTTGCAGAGGTCAACGTCCTCCTCAGTCATGCGCCATGAGTGGCACAGATACTATTCATCAAATAACTAACATGGCCTTGATTGTTACTCCAGAGACTTATCTGCGATGTAGCTTTATAGCATTTTCATTAGCAATCGTATGATTTGTGTTACAATGACCTTTGTGGACGGGCCCGGACCCCCAGGCCTCGTCCGTGACGCCGACGGTGAGCGCAACGTTTTTGTTTTCTTGCGCTTAAAATAACCTGATCAGCGTTCTGCGGACGGTTTGTTTACATTTCTCACATCTGTGATTGTTCACACGGGTTGGACACGAGCAGAGAGGGCTTTCAAGATGAAAAAGCCAACGTGAAACTTTAACGGACGACAAAGTTTTTCAATCAAATCTCCGTCACACCCTTCCTTGACCTCATCACGTTATCCACCTTAGTCAAGGAACAGTGGTTCGGGAAAATATGCATTTGTTTTTTGGACCAGTTTAAAACGTATCTCAACTAGTGATGTGCGGATCAATACTGAAATATCGATTCCTCCGATACCCGTCATTGTGTCCGGCCCCTTGGCGTGCACACTCACAACAATGGCTGAGCGTAAACAGAGTCATGTGCAGACGTATTTTACCTCCACGAACAGCTGAGACGTGGTTTGCCATACATGTGGCAAGAATGTGAGGTGTTGTGGTAACACCGCTGACCTGGTCAAACACCTCAGAGTGAATCATATCACAGAATATGACGAGCGTATGTTGAGGGGAACTGAAGAGGAGGAGAGGGAGAGGTGCTGCCAGGGCGAGACAGACGTCTCTCACGGAGTCCTTTAATGCTGCAGGCAGGCAACAAATAGCCACAACTTCAGGTTTTTCATTTCTATATGATAATTCTGCATCATTAAGTGATAAGAACAAGTAATCTGATGTCCTGTGATCATTACGACGCTATAATTTGAGATAAAATAAAAGATAGAGTAAAAAAAATAAGTTTTTGTTCAGAGTATCGTATCAGATCAGTATCGTCGATACCAGCCTGAATTTTACTTGGTATCAGATCGGAAAGGAAATCAGTGGAAATCAAATCCTGCTTCTACAGGTGTCCAGTTCATTCACTCTGACCCCTCCAGATAAGCGTTGCCAGTTCTCACTGTGCTGTAGATCACATTTTCTTGTGTTTGGGGTTATAACGGTTACTTTTGAGGTCTGTGTTATAAAGCAAGTTAATCCTGAATTTAACTGGAGAAGACAAATTCCCACTGCGTGGTGTAGTGCACAGCCAGGCATTCTTTACATTAGTTCGTTTGACAAAACCAAAAAGCCGAAAGTATTTACTTGGAGTTTGGTTTGATGAAATAAGTGCCAGAATCAGTGAATACAAATGATTCCAATGACATGAAAACTGGTGGAAGGACAAATCCCTCAAGAAAAGCACGACTAGCACATTAAGTTTGTTTGTAATCATCATCATCTCTAACACCATGCGCACAACAGTGATTTTGTTACAGAACACTAAGATAGTAAAATCTGGGAAATGATGATATTTCTTTCCAAAACTTCCTGTCTGGAAGACATTAAAGCTGCTGTGCCACCTGCAGCTTCTTTCAATCTACGTTATGTGAATATATCTTTTTTTTTTTTGGGTTTGAACATCCATTCAAACTCACTCTCTGCCTAGCAAGTCTCATTCCCTCATTTCCTTGGGGTCCAGCTTCACATACGTGGCACTGAGCCTTTTCCTTTGTCACCTCTTTCTGCTACATGCCTAGCCTCCCAGTTTCTTGGTCTATTTTCTTCATTTCACTAACTACACTTCTTTTTCTTTGTAAATCTCTTCCTTCAAATACTTTCAAAATCACTTCTGTGCAGAGAAGACGTCAAACCCCTTCTTGGCAGTTTATCTCAATAAAGCTGTACTATCCCAGCCATCTGGTAAGTCTTCCCTACTACCCAGAGCCTGTTTATACTCCTGCATGTCTCTGCCTTCACTCACTTCCTCTTCTTGATGTCCAAACTCATCCTTCAAACTACCATTTGATGCTGCATAGCTGCATTCTCCCTGACACCTCCTTGTCTCCTGTCTTTTTGATTTCACCTTCTGCATAATATTTAGTTGCCCTGTGTGCAGCTTCCTCCACTTTCATATATTTCTACAAGTTCCTCCCTGTTCTTGAAGTATGTGTGCACCACGGCCATTTCCACTTGGAAAATCTGCCCCACATCTGTCTTTCTAGATTTCTCTCCTAAACACCACACCTACCCAACACCTCATAACCTCTGTTCCCTTCACCTAAATGTCCATTGAAGTCTGTGTCAATCACCACTGTAGTATGTGGTCTCTTGCACACAAAATGTGTCTACCCTCCACCTCCATAATATGAGTCCGCCAGCCCTCCCATTGCCAGTCAGAGTCCATAACAAGTCAAAAACATAAACAGCTCGAACGTATTATTTATTTAAAAGAGAGAGAGAGAGAGAGAGAGCGAGTAAGAGAGAGAGAGAGAGAGAGAGAGAGAGCTCAGTTGTCCTTGCTCTAGCATCAAGAGTCAGTGACTGGCTGTTCACTGCAGGCTCAGCAGTCCAATGGCCGATCAGCAACAAAACAAATAAAAAAATAAGACACGTTTTTGATTATGACAACAAACCACATCCAAAAAAATATGACAGCAACACTTTAAGTTTTGTGTGCATTCATCATGTGCAACTCTGCAGAAAGTCTCATGTCAAGGATGTGTGGACAGGGGGGCTATTAAAAAGTTCCAGTATACAGAATAGAAAACCATCAAATGAATGAAATAAAATCTGTTGTCACAGTGGTTTTTGAAGGAACAATTACTTCACAGATGGACAGCCTCATTATATTTTAGTTAAACCTGATGATACACACTTCACGTCACCGTAGTTACATGTTTTTATTTGCCATGTGTATGTTATCCAAGGGAGGGAAAAAAGAAAAAGAAAACTTTTGATGTGTCCAGACATTTCTTCACATCAGCTGCCAGCAACCAGTTTCAGCATGTACAACTGTTGCAGTAAGTGTGCTCATGCAGACCAACTATGCTGGTCCACTGTTCTTAATGGTGCTGCATGTTGAGAAAGAAGCGAAACAAATGTTTTGTTTAACAAGTCCACTAGTGTTAGAATAACTTGGCATTTCCAATCTGTTTCTGCTGTAGTTCAATGAAAGGTTTCAGTTACTTAAGTTTGAGAAAAACCAAAAAAAACGTTGGTCAGCTTCCCTCAGGGTCACTCCACGGTTGATGACATGGTCCACTATTGTAGCTCTGATGTCATCAGCAATTCTATTTCTTACTCTTCTTACCCGTCCTCTCCCCCCTCCTCGTCCTCCTCTTGCTCCTCCTTGTCCTTGTCGTCCTCTTCATCCTACTTCTTCACCTCCACGTCCTCTTCCTCGGCCTCCTCTCACTCTTCCTGCTCCCTCCATTGTACTCCACACACAGAGCTTACCTGTATCATAGTGCTTAGGCTGATTGCAAAGTGAACTAATTATCTAAAAAAGCTTTCACATGACAGTTGACAAAATAGTGTAAATAATGGCCATAAATGTGTATAGTTTTGCTAGGAGTGCGTTGATCATTTGGAAATTGAGTGCAAAGCAGTGAGTTGTGTTTACAGTTCTGCAAAAAGAGTGCTGTGCAGTGGATTGTAGCTACAGGTTTGCAAAGTGTGTGTTACAAAATGGCAAACTGAGTGCAAAGCAGTGTTTGTGCTTTTAGTTTTGCACACTCAGTGAGTGGTTTTGCTATAAGTATCAATAGTTTTAGGAATTGTGCTGTAAGAATCACAGTTAGGGTTTAAGCATTCAGAAAAACCTGTAATAAACGCACACGCATGCGTCTTCAGCATTACTGGGTTTCTGCAGCTCCTGGTTTCCTGTTTAATACATTCACACAAGCAATCAAACGCTATGAATCGTTCCACAATGTTTGCAGTCACTTTTCTTATCCCTCCTGACTCAAGAGCATAAAGCGATCTACGTTAGCTCTGGGAATTCTGACGGTCGTTCAGTAAATCTTTGTTTAATCTCTTTATTTGCTTTTTGGAGAAGTGAAGGTACAAAAACCTCGTCAATCAAATTTGCTTCGGTGGACAGAAAACAGCCGTTGTAGACTGTTTGGGGTTACCTTTTATAAGTATTGAATTTTCAAAAGTGAAGTCAGTTCTTCTGACCAGGTTCAGACCAGGATGAACACAAGTATGATACTGGACCCACTAGAGAACTGGTCCCAGCTGTGGGTTCACCTCCTCCTGCTGAACTCATAGGACAGACTCTAATGTAGCATCACGTTCATCGGTCACTCCTGACCTCCTGTGAAGCATGACGGATGTGTAATTAATGACTTCAATATTTGGGGCATTATTGCTCTAAAAATCATATTAATAGTATTATTATTATTATTGTGCTTTAGGCTGCACTGATAACGCAGAGGTCTCTTCTTCCTCTGGGCTGTTTAAAGGGCCAGTTTGTCCAAAGCTGTGTATATACCAGCTGCTGTCAGGCTTCAGATGTCTGCATTAGTCCACAGTCCACTGTTTGTAAGCCATTGCTTTACTGCAAAAGTTCCCATCTACTGTAAAGAAATGGAGATAAGCAGGCACATAATATGAAAAGGCATGCTGTAGCTGACTTTGTCTTTTCTGATCCATCGGTTTGTGTGGCTCTTTCCACAGGAGGGACCTAACTCACACTTTATTTACTTATATGATAAGTTTAGTGGAGTGTAGTGCAAAATACACAGTGTTTACTTTTAATTTAACAACATGAAGCTGCATCAAGTTTCCATGGTGACTGCTCAAGAAATTCTGCATTCATAAATAAACATCAGACTGTCAAAAGAGCTCATCTGTGCGAGACCACCGAGCTGAGAGCATTTTCAGGTCCAGATCCCCCGTACGCCATCGTTGGAGAGCAGTTGACGTTTTTCTTCCTGACTTTGATTTGAACACGTTTAAATGGAAAAGAGTCAAGGAATCTATAAGCCTATCAGGGTATGTGACGCTTTTGCTTTTACTGCATTTCAGTAATTTGAAGAATTTGATGTCGTTTTAAAAGTTGACAAACTGAGAATCATTTTAAGTAACAATGACTAAATTGCTATTTCTTTGACAGGTGTTGTTCAACACACCGATTTATGAAACAGCTGTAAAGATCTGCTGGTATCTTCCGGGCTACAAGGCTCAGGTTAGACCCAGATTCATGCAAACCAAAGCTGACAGAAAATATCAGGTCATTTCTGAGGACCTGAGAGTGGTGGTGATTAAATGTCTCCTTTACTTTTAGGTTGCGATAATGACGGAGTTTCTCAGACTTCAGCAGGAAGATCTAATTCCACCGAACCTCACTGCTGAAGATCTGAGAGATCTTTTGGTGGAGAAGAGCAGGGAGACGCTCAGAGAGCAGTGAGTTACTGTCACGCCTGAAAGTCTGTTTGTGATGACGTGTAAGTGCTGAGAGAAAACCTCTGCTTTGCTTTCTTTTGAAGGCTGTGGGAGTTTGAGTTAGAGGATTTTGACGAAGAGGAAGCCAAACCTCTTCTAAGGCTGGTAAGACGAGAAAACCCACAAGACTTTTTTTTCATTACGTGCACATAACCTTTACACATAAGCGCACTGTAAATGTGTTTTCTGTTTCAGGTGTGGGCGGTGAACGTCAGCAATAAAATGAGGGACGTTGAATTTGAAGCCAGGTTGCTTCTTCAGTTCCCAGAGGCCGTACCTCCTAAATTTCAGTGAGTCACATGTAACATACAGTTATTAACCCTGTAAGACCCAACCCATCAAAAAACAGCCAGAAAATTCAGATTCTTTGGAACTGAGATGTTTATCAACCCTTTAAACAAAAGCCACACATGAGTTCTTTGCTATGTCATGTTGTGTATGATTTACTTTTATTGTGTATTTATTTTTTGTATCACATTTGATACACTGGGTGTTTTTGGCAACTTTGTGTTAACGACAATGTTAACTTTAGACTAAAAAAGAGTTTTGTCCACAACATTTAGAAATTATAGCAAGTATTGATCATGTTGATGAGATCGAGGTCTCAGAAACTCATGTATGATACAAAGGTGGTTACAGGGTTAACAGTCCAGCTACAGTGTTTCAATATTTAAATGATGCTTTGAATATGTTTAACAGATAACTCTTATCATGTTTTTCTACAGAGCACCTAAACTCCTCAGCGCGGTGAAGGATTACGTTGAAATCCTGAAAAAGAAGCAGCAGGAACAGCCTAACAGCAAACTGCTCACCGCGCAGGAGGTAGTGGTCGAGGTAGTTCCCCGCGTTCTCCAGGGCTTCTGGGAGCTTCCTCCTCGTCCCCTCCTAAACATGGCCTCCCAGAGTCTAAGTATCCTCTCCACCAGTGTCACCAAGGCCACTTTAGATCGTGTCTCCAAGAGCCTCACGGCGATGGAAACACAGGCCGTCTTCACCCGCTCTATCCGAGACGATCTGGTCGACAGCATCCTGACGGAGATTAGACAGAAATTTCCTGAAGAAATTCTGTCTATCCAAGTTGCAAACTTTGCACCCCTGTTGCTGAAGACCATTGCTGATGTAGCAAGGATCCGGATATGTGAAATCTTTGAGCCCCCTTCAAGTCCTGATGTGAAGAGCACAAATGGTGAGCGCTCCTCTGACGGCCTTTCAGTGGCAAATGTTCCACCAGCCGAAGAAGCTCTGTCAGAAAGTGTTGCAGAGCCCGACATTCCCTGTGAGGAACTTCTTTCTGAAAGGGCATCCAGTCTGAGTACTCGAGACCTTACGATCGAAGGAGCTCTGTCAGAAAGTGTTGCAGAGCCCGACGTTCCCTGTGAGGAACTTCTTTCTGAAAGGGCATCCAGTCTGAGTACTCGAGACCATACGATCGAAGAAGCTCTGTCAGAAAGTGTTGCAGAGCCCGACGTTCCCTGTGAGGAACTTCTTTCTGAAAGGGCATCCAGTCTGAGTACTCGAGACCTTACGATCGAAGGAGCTCTGTCAGAAAGTGTTGCAGAGCCCGACGCTCCCTGTGAGGAACCCTATGGCGAGTCCAAATCCTGTGTTGAAGGTGAAGATCATATGATCAACGGATCTTGTTCTGAAATTGGGCCGGTTCCTGATGTTCCCTTTGAGGAACCTTTTCCAGAACCTGAAGCCAGAATGAAGTCCGAAGACCGTCAGATCAAGAAGAAGAAAAAGGGCTTCTTCAAAAGACTGAGAAGTCTGTTCTGCTGCTGTTGCAGACCAAAAGTCACCGACTGACACTGAAGCTGTGACCCAGTGTTGGTGTTGCAGTAACTCTAAATATGTAAATATGTTCCTTAATGATTGTTCTTCATGTTTTTGGGGGTTTCTTTAGTTTTCAGTGGGCTGGGTGTTTTTTCTCCTCCGCGTTCTTTACTTGATTCTTGTTCATAGTTCCTGATTTGTTTTCCTAGTTCTTGTTTCTTAGTTTGTAGTTTCTTGAGTCCACCTGAGTTTCCAGCAATAAAAGCTGCCGATTCAAGTTTCATTCCACGTAAGAGTCCTGTGTTTGGGTCCTACTACCTGCCTGTCACAGCACACCATGACAGAAACTTTATAAACTCATTCATATTTCTACACGAGTCTCCAGCTATGTTAAAGATTTTTTTTCTTTCAAACATTTGTAAGAATCTCTTATGGTTCTCAAAATACTTCCACAAGTCCAGTAAGTGTAGTGCAGTAACATATTGATGGTATTATTTTTAATAATTATTTATTATTTTTAATGCACTTTGAACTGAAACTGGTATATAAAATGTACTTCCTGTAGAAAATGCAGTGTGAATGCTAATAGCTGAATAGCTTGAGTTGAATTTTTATAATTGCTGAAATCTTTGGTGAAAAACATGTTACAGTTTTTGCCCGTTGCTTGAACACATTTTGCAAAACGTCGCTCATTGTGCCAAAACTCTAAACACAAGTAAACATGACACATCAAAATATACCATTCACATCTGTGCCAAACTGAAACTCTGCTGTCAAAACCTAACATTCCTCTGTCAAGATGTAACTCTGTTGACAAAATGACACATACTTGCATCACATGCAGATCAGATCAGGGGGACACACTAGTCTACTTCATATAAAACACTGCAGTCTTTCATTGTCATTGTTTATTCTGAAGGCACATTTTCAGGAGACACAAACAACCAAAAAAAGCAAATAGGCCTACTCAATATTGTCCACTGCAGCACCATCAATTCAGATAAAGCAAAACACAAACATAATACAGTAATAGAAAAAACACTATACTGTACACACAAAAAATCATGACAATTGTGCATACGTGGGCTCATGGATCCCGCCGTCTGTTGGGGTCTGGCCACAGGACCTCATCGACATCGCAAGCAGTGTCTTCTCCCGCTGGGCACCGGGGAAAATATCCTCTTGCATGTCGAAACCATCCATGGATTGCTGTCACCTGAATGTAAATAGAAATATATGTGGTGGCCCCTAGAGACAAAACACGTACAAACTCCAAAGCACATTTCTAGCTTGAACTGAACTTCCAAAACAGAGCTACCTAGAACAGCGGTCCCCAACCCCCGGGCCTCGGACTGGTACCGGTCCGTGAGTCGTTTGGTACCGGGCCGCGAGAGTTGAGGCTCAGGTGTGAAATGTCTGGTTTTCAGGGTTTTTATTGCTTTTCAGCGTTATTTTGTTATCGTTTTTATCATTAACTCGGTTTTCCTGGGTCTTTTCACGTGTGTTATGAATAAATCTTCTTTTTCGGTACCGGTACTAGTTTTATTTTGTTGTATTTATCCGCGACACCTTAAAGGCCGGTCCGTGAAAATATTGTCGGGCATAAACCGGTCGGTGGTGCAAAAAAGGTTGGAGACCGCTGACCTAGATCACGTAAATGACACAATTGAAAGCATGAAAGCATATGTGTATTGTTTGTGTATTTATGCACAAGCATTCATATATATTCAAATCATTAAAAAACAAAAGTTCATTTGCCTGTTACTACCACACACCAAATCTGGTCGTTGGTACTTGCTGAACTGAGAGACACAACAGCAGAGGTCACTATTAATGCTATAAAAGAGGCCTTTGCAAGACATGCAGTTGCCGAGACTGTGGTATCGGACAACAGGCCGCAAGTTTCATCAGAACAGTTCAAGCACTTTGCTAAAGAGTACCAGTTCACACATGAAACGAGCAGCCCCAGGTACCCCCAAGCCAACGGGGAGGCAGAACGCGCTGATCGTACCATTAAAGATTTGAAAGGACTGTGACTACAGCAGAGCACTGCTAGCGTGCAGGGCCACCCCACTGGAACATGGGCTCTCACCGGCACAGTTGCTCATGGGGAGACACCTGCGTACCTCTCTGCCACAAGCTGCTGCGAAGCTGGTGCCAAAGTGGCCCGACCTACAGGCTTTTCGCGAGAAGGATGAGGAGGGGAGGCGTGAGCAGGCAAAACACTACAACCGCAGACATAGAGTCAGGACAGAAGGTGTGGATTACTACTGAAGGAACCACTGGAGCAGTAGTTGGACCTGCCAGTGCTCCCAGATCTTATGTGGTAGAGACAGACAGGTTTTCTAAGGAGAAATAGGAGCCACCTCACACCAACAGGGACTGTTACCAGATCTGGTCGAGCGGTGAGCCCTCGTGTAAGATTGGATGTGTAATTCTCTGAAGTTATCCATTCAGGCCCTATTCAAAGCTGGCTTAGGCTGTTAGAGATGTTTACAATTATGTGTTTCGTTTAAATGTAAGTGAACAAGTGAGAGATGTGTATCATTTTAACGTTTGATAATGCTCTGCATTCCTGTTCTTGTGAGCTGAGTGAGTCATTATGAAGTATGTCTTTAGCTAAAAGGAGGTGTAGCAGGAGACTACTGTACCCATAAGGCTGTGTGTGTGTGTGTGTGTGTGTGTGTGTGTGGGGGGGGGGGGGTATGATCTAAATTATAATATTGCTGACTGTCTGAGGCAAAATTTCCCCAAATCGAATCGAATCGAATCGAATCATGGATTGAATCGATTCGGGCAAGGGCGTCGATTTGGCATGGACGGAGGGGACATGTCCCCACCAATATCCAGCGATTATTGAATTGTCCTCACCAATAATTTGATCTCTTCGAGTAAAGAAAAGCAAACCTGATAGAAAGAAGAAAAAAAATCTGTCAACGTCTCATTCACCCAGCGGTGCCGAAAGAGTTAAATTACGTCCTGTACTGGAGTCCTACCTCATGTGACAAATATGGCCAATGTGATTGGCTGAACCTTTCAGGGAGCTCCGTTGAGTTTTAGCAGCGGCAAGCCTGCGCTCCCAGGAGGAGAGGAGGACGGCAGCAAAGAGGAAGAACCTGGATATAAGAAAGTATTTTTCAGAGAAACCTGTAAGTCACTTAAAGCCAAGTTCACTCATAATGTCACGGTCTGGCTGGCAGACCGTGGGGGTGTAGGGAAGGAGGACACAGGCGCGGTGCTCTATGTACAAGCAGTGCGTTTATTTACAGCGATGGACAGACATGACAATAAATCCCGTGCTCTCCCGACTCCCGTGACGTGTCCTCTTCCCAGTGCTAGTGCTCCTGTCTCCGCTTCTCCGTGATGAGCACCCCGTGCTCGCTGTCCTCTCGTCTCCCCGTAACTCCTGGGGACATAAGAGAGAGGAAGCCGTCAGACACACAATAATGCAGCAGACTCAAACTAGGAACTGGTCGAGAGACTGACGTGAAGCCACGCAATGATCCAGCGTCGGAGAGAGCTCCACCACACTCTCAAATAGCTCCTCCGACAGGCCTGATCAGCTGCAGGTGTGGCCAATCACCTGCCAGGGCCACACACACACACACACACACACACACACACACACACACACACACACACACACACACGTCTACAAGCAGGGAGAACGAGGGACAGCAATACAAAATACATACATTATAATATTAGTCCATAACTGCTCAGGGTCCTGGGTCTGACACATAAAATGTGTCCGTCACAATAACGTTGCAGGCTATGCTAGGCTTTGGCCCACATCAGTCTAAAACTGTATGTAACTATGAATAACGTGTTTTGGAAACTAACAGCACAACATGCAGCACTGTTAGTTCTCTCAGTCTCAGAGCAGCGTTTCTAATTCTAATCTAAGTGAAGCTGTCAGAGAAAACAGCAGCCTCGAGCAGCCAGGATATTAGTTTACAGAGGCTGTTAGAATTATATGCCTAACGTTAAAATGTTGGTGACACAAGAATTTCATCTTAATGGCACTGACGTATTCATAGGTCATAGTTATGATTTTGCAAATATTCCACCTTGTAGTGCAGTTTGCACAACTTGTTTTAAAAATGCACTCAGCCTACAAACATTACTGATCAGTCAAGATCTGCACAAAGTGACAGACACACTGAAGCAGCTCCACATTTTATTCTTATTGTCATGTATGTCCTATTTGTCAGGTGACAGAAGAAGCAACACAAAGCTCAGAGAGCAATGGTGACACAAGATCACAGGTGGAATTGGATGATGACGCAGAATGAGAAGAGCGAAAGTGGATCGCTAAATGAAACGGATGAACCAGAACTGGTTTGTAAAAATGCTGCAGCTTCAGTGGTGTGGAACTGGTTTAGCTTTTGTCCGTCAGATACACAACAAAGCACTATTTTTGGTAGAGCATGCTAGCGGGCCGTCGTTATTACCGTGTTGTTTGGAAAATACGGCGCACTTAAAATCAATCCTTTGATTTTTCTGAAAGTCGACAGAGCCCCTTATAACCCCGTGTGCCTTATGTATGAACTCTGGTTGTGTTTACTGACCTCGAAACGATTTTATGTGCACGGCGCTCGAAAATCTGTCAGATGTTTCAGTACGACTTTGCTAAGCTACCACCGCTTGATGGATTGTCGGAGCGTTACGGCTGTCGTAGGCAGGAGCCTCGCGGAGTGAGCCATGTCTCCGTGACGACCAGGACACAGCAGTCACGGACGATTGGCTGTGCGGCGAGAAGTAGGTTCAGTTCGTCTATTTTGTTGACGACCGACCGTGCGCTGGTCAGAAAGATGCTCGGGAGCGGTGGTTTGAAAGGCTGCTTCTTTAGCCTGACCAGCAGGCCCGACAGGCATCCCCGCTTTTGTTTGCGTTCCTTCCGCCGCCTGCGTTTCTTGGCAGAGCCGATAACAATCCACGGAGCACCCGATGTTCTCGCTATCTCCGGGGGGATGTTGTGCACCCTCTGATAATCACTGGTAATGGGGATCTGGCTGTTATATCCGATCTTGCATAATTCCAGATGGTTGTAGGAAAATTTGGCTTCACAATAAGGAAAACAAAAGAAGAAGAAAAAGTGGAGAAACAAAAAAGAAAGGCACCCAAGTGGAGAGCATAGAGCCGCTGCGTCTGTGCGCGCCGCCATCTAGTATACTTCTTCTAGTACACAGCCTGGAGGTGTGTTTGGGGTCATTGTCCTGTTGAAAACTGGTCCCTAAATGCAATTTCTCAACGAGAAGTTTGGGCTCGGGTGAGTCTGCGTGCTGAAGATATCTACCTATTCGAAACCATGGTAACAGGGTTCTGGCTGATCGGAGCTGGCTTGAGAAAGCGGAACCGGCTGTTCAAACCCCCACAAGGCTGCCCGCTGGGATTGGAACGATGGGAGAGGCGTGAGTTTCTCAAAATGGGCTCATTGAGTCAGCACGGATAAGATCTTGGAGAGACTACGGCTGCTGTGGATACTCAGAATAAGATCTCTGACTGCAGACTGGATACATCTCGGAAAGGCTCGCTCGGAATAACATCTCTGGGCACAAATTGGATGACATCTCGGGGAGGCACACTGCCGTGAGTTCTCAGAATCGGCTCCTTGAGCACAAGAATGACAACATCACAGAACGCAAGTATGGCGAAGCTCGCGGCTCTCCAACGGGAGATTGAGAGACCAGTGTTGGACTGTAGAACTGCTTTGAAATTCATATGAGCTGTTCGCACTAAAGTAAAAAGCACCATCACTTATGCGGAGACCCCTTCAGCCCCAGACGTGGGCTCAAGGCCGGAGCTGAACAACACCCTGATAACGACTGTGTTGAGTCTGTTCCTTCCTATTCCATGCAAGGCCACCTGGGTTGGCTGGAAGACTGTTTACTTAGCCTGGCAGGGCGAAGGACACTGTCTCAGCTGAACCCTGGACACGCACACACATACAGGGAGTGCAGAATTATTAGGCAAATGAGAAGGGGTGTGGTCTAATGACATCAACACCCTATATCAGGTGTGCATAATTATTAGGCAACGTCCTTTCCTTTGGCAAAATGGGTCAAAAGAAGGACTTGACAGGCTCAGAAAAGTCAAAAATAGTGAGATATCTTGCAGAGGGATGCAGCAGTCTCAAAATTACAAAGCTTCTGAAGCGTGATCATCGAACAATCAAGCGTTTCATTCAAAATAGTCAACAGGGTCACAAGAAGCGTGTGGAAAAACCAAGGCGCAAAATAACTGCCCATGAACTGAGAAAAGTCAAGCGTGCAGCTGCCAAGATGCCACTTGCCACCAGTTTGGCCATATTTCAGAGCTGCAACATCACTGGAGTGCCCAAAAGCACAAGGTGTGCAATACTCAGAGACATGGCCAAGGTAAGAAAGGCTGAAAGACGACCACCACTGAACAAGACACACAAGCTGAAACGTCAAGACTGGGCCAAGAAATATCTCAAGACTGGTTTTTCTAAGGTTTTATGGACTTATGACATGAGAGTGAGTCTTGATGGGCCAGATGGATGGGCCCGTGGCTGGATTGGTAAAGGGCAGAGAGCTCCAGTCCGACTCAGACGCCAGCAAGGTGGAGGTGGAGTACTGGTTTGGGCTGGTATCATCAAAGATGAGCTTGTGGGGCCTTTTCGGGTTGAGGATGGAGTCAAGCTCAACTCCCAGTCCTACTGCCAGTTTCTGGAAGACACCTTCTTCAAGCAGTGGTACAGGAAGAAGTCTGCATCCTTCAAGAAAAACATGATTTTCATGCAGGACAATGCTCCATCACACGCGTCCAAGTACTCCACAGCGTGGCTGGCAAGAAAGGGTATAAAAGAAGAAAAACTAATGACATGGCCTCCTTGTTCACCTGATCTGAACCCCATTGAGAACCTGTGGTCCATCATCAAATGTGAGATTTACAAGGAGGGAAAACAGTACACCTCTCTGAACAGTGTCTGGGAGGCTGTGGTTGCTGCTGCACGCAATGTTGATGGTGAACAGATCAAAACACTGACAGAATCCATGGATGGCAGGCTTTTGAGTGTCCTTGCAAAGAATGGTGGCTATATTGGTCGCTGATTTGTTTTTGAATGTCAGAAATGTATATTTGTGAATGTGGAGATGTTATATTGGTTTCACTGGTAAAAATCAATAATTGAAATGGGTATATATTTGTTTTTTGTTAAGTTGCCTAATAATTCTGCACAGTAATAGTCACCTGCACACACAGATATCCCCCTAAAATAGCTAAAACTAAAAACAAACTAGAAACTACTTCCAAAAACATTCAGCTTTGATATTAATGAGTTTTTTGGGTTCATTGAGAACATGGTTGTTGTTCAATAATAACATTATTCCTCAAAAATACAACTTGCCTAATAATTCTGCACTCCCTGTATTTGCTTTCGTAGCTGGTGGAGACGGATGGCATTGTCTGCCCTCACTAGGTCCACAACGGCAAGTTCCTGCTGTTGTGTGAACAGGCGTTGGCGTCCTGCCCCAGAAGGTCTTCGAGTCATTCTAGAGAATTCTCATAGTCAGGCCATGGTTGATGACATGGTCCACCAAAGTTGCTCTTATATCATCAGAAATATGGGTCTGTGCGTGGCCTCTTTGATGACCTCCTCCTCTTGCTCTCCCTCCATCCATGCTTGCAAAGTTCTTGAATTGGCTAAACTGAGGGCTTTTTGTAGTTGGCTAATTGGTGTTCAGTTTTTCAAGTACGTGCCTTCAGGTGTGTATTGAGTGGTTGCAATTACCCGATGTGCTTTGTATTTTGGATGTTTTCCAGGGTGGCACCCTGAAATTTCATTTTGTGAACGAAGTGTCTTATGTGTGAAATAGAGTGTAGTATGCAGGACCATGTGTGTTGCATAATTGCAACTAGGGTGCAAAGCAGTGCTTTTGTTTAAGGTATGGGTACATGTATTTGAGGTATGGTAACAAAAGCTTCAAGTTCAAGAGCAGACTGCAGCGGACTGTACGGGCAGCAGATAGGATCATCGGCACCCCCCTGCCCTCCATCCTGGATGGAGGGCAGGGGGGTGCCGCTCAAGAACCAGGAAACGGGCAGGGAAAATCATCACAGACCCCTCACACCCTGCACACAGACTTTTTGATCTGCTGCCCTCTGGCAGACGGTACAGAAGCCTGCAGACCAGGACCACCCGACACAGGAACAGTTTCTTTCCCCTCGCCATCTCCCTTCTTAACACTTGACCTGTCACACTGCTCCCACTGCCAGACTGCAGCTGCACCTTATGTACATTTGTAGTATTCATTCCACCTCATTCATTTCTGTATTTTATGTATATACGTTTAGATTCGTTATTTATAGTTGCTGTTGTGGATAAGGCGTAGCTTTGGGTCACGTGGTGTCGGTAATAGTGATTGCTATATCATCTGTTCACGTCCTGAGGGAATTTTTGTGAATGAGTGGGTGATGGGGGAAGTCGACTTTTGCTGACCGCTCAAGCTTGGAATGTTTTGATCACTGTTTTTCTACCGATTTTAAGGATTTGATAACAAATAAAGGAGTTGTTAGATTTGTATTGTTGATTGTCATTTATGCTTAGAAATATTTACTTATATATGCTTAGAGTTTTGTAATTAGTTGTAGATTGGTAGAGGTTTTGATCCTTGATAGTCTGCAAACTTTGTGTGTATTAGACAGCACTTTGGGAGCATGAGAGGTCATACCGTGTCTTATTATTTTATGGTAGGATTAACGTAGTTGCATCTGTTCTAGTCTAAGTGCTCTTTGTTTAGATGAACTGCAGGACTTCCTCACCGTGTTATCTAGGATGAACCATCTAGGGTGAGGGGGAGGCTACCCTCTTCCTAACCAAGGATGTTTGACCCTTTGATCAGCAGTCCTCTCACACACACACACACACACACACACACACACACACACACACACACACACACACACAGGCAAGGTACTCTTTGTTTGTATGTAGACGTCGTATGTTAATGAACCTATGCATATTCATGTAACCTCAATAAAAGGATAGTGTATGGGAGGACGGACGAGACCAACTGGAGTCAAGCGGTTGTCCGGTTCTCTCCCGTGCACAAGTAACATGAAGAACTTTGCCTATTTGTGTCTTGCTTAGCAGTGTAATTATATTGTCTTAACGTTCCAGCGAATAGGTTTATGCTACAAACCTAACAGGAGTTTTAACCTGGAACTTTGACTTACGTTTTAAACAGCGGGCGCGTCAACATTATTCGCCTATTCAGCTGCTCGGCGACTCAAAGGCTTGACAGTCGCCAATAGTTGCTTTACACAGCTTTGTGTATGTGTGTATATAGACACGTGTGTGTGTGTGTGTGTGTGTGTGTGTGTGTGTGTGCGTGTGCGTGTGCGTGTGTGTGTGTGTGCCCTCACAGAAGGAAGGTCACAGCAGGAGCTTTTCTCGAACGCATTTCCAATCAGTTTTTTACAAGAAGTGTAGCTCATACAACGGTATAAATGTATTCTTTGTGATACTTTATAAATATGAACCTCTAAAGATTTTGAGTTCATGCACATTGTGAAACAAGAATCTAAATATTTGTGTCACAATGATTTCTATAAAAGCATTTTGTTTATGGGGATAATGTGACAAATCTTTTGTGACCCTATTAATGATCAGTGATAATTGAAGAGGAACCCTGGCTCTGGACATTTTCATGACAAGTGTCAGCGCAGACATCTACTAACGAGAGAACATGTTTTATCATCATAAACACGGTGATGTGAAGCATCGTTAAAGTGTCACTTCAGTAATGCTGACTCATGTTTTTAATAATGACTTTAAAACACTCATTTCTGTGGTTTATTTTAAGTTTACAGAATATAACATGTGGTAAGACGACGAGTTTTACTTCTCACTGTCCGTGTTATGTGTATCTATTTATCATGTATGCTACTTTGCCGAAAATGTTTCATTGTGTTCATGAAATAAACCAGACTTTCACTGTCTGCATCTTTTACTGTTTTCTGCTTTTATTCACTCCAAGTTTGACAAACCTACAGATATCCAGAGTTAACTCACTAACAATGTGGAGCAGTCTCAGTGTATTTAGCTGCTTTTTCCCTGAACACAACCAACTGAGAGAAACGCCTGTAGGCCTCACTTTGGTCATTTTGAACGCTGAAGGAGATTTGTTCCATAGACACCTTATACTAGTGTTTCCTGCACTACTATGTTCTATTTAAATCCAGATTCCTTTTATAGTTTGCAGTGAAATTTGTTAAACCGTTGCTTAATGGGACAGAAGTACAAGTCACTCTTTACTAACACATTTGTAGATGAGTTTATTGCTGAACGACACAGCTAGCAGTCTCACACACTCTTTAGGTTTTTCAACTTTTGTGTGTAATGGTTTAGTCTATCAAACCTTACCCTTTTCTCCCCAGTATCACAACAGTGTGACTCCCAAAGTACAGATCAGTAAACAACCAATGATTCTAAATCCAGAACAGAAAGATACAGTTGGAAGATGAATGATTGCGTTTTTATGATGTGTAGTAAAACGACCCCCTCTTCTTCTTCTCTGTGTTGGTGTTGTTCTTGACTACAGAGAATTGTTTTTACTAAAATGAAACATTTTCATCTGAAAATGTTTCATTTTATTTCACTGTAACACCCCCTCAATGCCATTTTTAGGATATTCTAGGTGATCCCATGTTTTCATATTTATGCTTTTGGCACTGAGGGTATCTGATACGCACGTTGTCACTGTGTTTTGTGCTACCAGCTGTGAGGGCTCTGCTTTTGCTTTGAGCAGTCTGTTTTTATTTTGTCTCGCGAGTGTGTGTTTTTCAAACCAGATCCTCCTCAGTTTGATTTTGTTACCACAAACTTTGTGTGAAGTTCACAACAGAGGTAAAGAGATTTAAACACCCCAGTTTAAGGACGCAGCGATTGGACCAGCTGCACAGGGCTGGTGAAGCAGAGAGTGTCGGGGGAGATGTGCAACAGAAGCAGAGGGAACATTTTACAAGATGATAAATGGCACATTTAGGTGATTAAGGATTTGTTGACAAGATTAAAAGACACGTCCGTCAGAGTTCAACAACATTACAGTTTGATTAAATAAAAAGTTTTTAAACTACACAAGGTTCATTTTCTCCTCTGATAGTAATCATATTAAACATGTCAAGAAAGAAAGAGTATAAAGAAAAATAGTAAATGTGTCTAATTAAACTCTTCCTGTGAACCTTATATCATCCTTTAATATGTTCGGTGTTACAAACTTGAAGAAGCACAGAAAAGATCATCAGACATTAATCTAATCAGTTTTCAGCCTTCATTCATATTGAAAAGTTGAAATCTTCCCTGCTAGACCCAAGTGCAGCGTTTAACACCGTTGGCCAGAACATTTTATTACAGCTATTATTAAATGGAGAGTCCTCTTCACACACTGAGGTTAATTATGAAGCTCCACAGGCTTCTGTGCAAAGACCAGTTCTGTTTACATTATACGTGCTTTAGAAGACATAGCATACATTTTCACTGCTATGCATATGATACCCGCTTTTATTGGTTAAACTGCCGGGATGTCTTAGACACATAATGAGCTTTAATTTTCTGCTTCTAAGTTCAGATAGAACTGAGGTTATTGTAATGGGGCGTAAAAATCTTAGAAACACTGTGGCTAACAAGATCCTTACTCTGGATGGCATTGCCTTAAGCCGCCTGTTGCAGTCATTTGGCACATTATAAGTCAAATTGAAGCACACGATCCCAAAGCACAGCATCAACATTTATTTATATACAAAAATGAAAATTCTTTTTACAGAAAAGAATTGTAACTTCACAATATTGCATTAAGATGAGCAGACAGATTTTAATCTCAGCATCGTGCACACAGATTTTTCAGGACACTGGAAGAGTTCCTGCCGTGGATTTAGATGTTAGTGTTGTGTGGATGATCCCATTCTGTGATCTTTGTGTTACTAACACTGATGCTTTTACACTTTAGGACCCTCGAGACCTCTGCTGCTCAGCCGTCCTGATCGCTGCCTCCACTTTAACCAGAGGCTGTAACCTCTGATCATTTCACCTGCACCGACAGTAAAACTCTTCTCCACAACCAAACGTGCCATAAACCCATCACAGCTTCATCATCAGCTCAGTCTCAGCAACATGCAGACGACCGAGCAGCAGAAACTCTGCAGGGAACGTCTGAAGTCTGTTCTTCAGTTTTCCCAGCTCACTGTTTATTGAACATGAGACAGAAAAATAACTTCACCTTTAATGTGAAACTTTTATCGCCTGTGACATGTTTGCAGGAAGTTTTCATGCTGTGATTTAGTGTCACAGCCATAAATATCACACAAGGTAAAAACTACAAGTCCCAGCATCCTCTGTGTTTAGGGAGGAGCAGTGAAAGTGAAAGTGTTGATCCTCCGTTCAGAGCAGCAGGAGGAGGAAGGTGGAGCTGAGGCAGGTGAGTGTTAACATGAATATGTTTCTTCTTATGACATAAAATAATTCCACGCTGTTCGTGTCTGTGGGTGAAACGTGAGGCCGGTCGGCTCCTCTGAGCGCTGGTTTCCTGTAAGTAGAGAGGAAGTGAGTTTAGCTGAGAGAGCAGGAGGAGAGTGAGAGCTGTGCTGAGGCAGGTGAGTGTTAACACCGCTCTGACATTACTGTGTCTCTGTGGCGGGAACAACAGGCTCCGTCAGTGGAGGCAAAAATAATCAGACTTTGGTTTTTCAAAGGAAACTACTTTATGTTGGGAGAAGCCGCGCGCTCATTGGATAACGGCTTGTCAATCTCAAGTTATTAGCCAATGAGCGCGCAGGTTCACAGTAAGACCCGCCCTTATCACGACGGGTTTTAAAACTAAAATGGCGACAGAAACTCGGTGAGTGGAGTTCAGGCTGACTTTATGAAAGTGCGACGTTTGAGCCACTTCCTGTTCTCAGTCCCGGCGTCCTGATCACCGAGGTTTCTGTTGCTCTGATGTCTGATATTGATTATATCGGTAAACAGGCTGTAGGCAGAAACATCAGGTCTGATCTGAAAATCCCTTCAGAAACAAACTTTAAGAGTTTTATGTCCGTGAGGCTGTAAAACTGTAACGTGTCCTGTGATCCATAAACACTCTGTGATGAATAATCTGAAGTCATTTTGAGCCTGACAGTAGTTTCCTGTCACAGAGCAGAAGCTGCAGGCAGTTTTTGGCACCTTTTATATTTAATTTATTCCAAAATAAATCAATAAAGGTAGAAAAGAACTCTCAGTGACATTAAAAATCTATTTTTAAAGACAGATGTGACCAAGTGCAACAAATATAAGATGAGATGTTTACAGATATTTGAAGTATTGATCACATGTAGAACACAGAGCAGGTCCAATAACAGAGTCATCCTGCTCACAAACAGCAGTTTGGTTTCATGAGCTCACTTCCTGCAGTGACCCTCAGCTTCTCTCCAAAGGAGCCGTAACATGTGGGCTCCTCACCATGATGATGATCCCAAACACACTGAGTTCCTTCATCCACCTGATCATGTACTTATTAAATAATGTGATGGTTTTGGTGTTTTTTAAAGACTTTGAGCCTCTAAAATAACTGGTTTGGACTTTAGGGCCAAAGCTCCAACATTAGAAAGCCGTCAGTGTGATGCTTCCAGTACAACAGCACCTCTGAGTGTGTGTGTTTACCTCTCAGACTAACTCCACCCTGACATCAAGAAGATGGAGGAAGAGGACGGAGCAGCATCCAGCTGTGTGTCTGTGAGGAGTGACGGGGTTACACAAACACCTCCACCTTACAGTCATGGACCTGCAGCAATAATGTAAGAACACTACTAACTTTATTAGTCATTTCAACATAACCATGACAGAATCATTGATCTGTGATTGGTTCAAACTGTTTGATCTGAGTTTGATTTTTATTGACTTGTTTTCTTGCTAAGATCTGAACTCTGTAAGTTTAAGTGAAGTCAGTGCAGCAGAATCAGAGAGAAGAGCTGAGAACAAACTGAGTTCATTCAGAGACAGAAAAAACTGGCTGATGATTGGCTGACCTGTCAGCGTTATGAGGCAGACACAATATCACAGAGGGATCAGCTGATCATATGGCTGTCAGAGAGAACTGATCAGTTATTGATGTTTGTGTTTGCAGAGGTCAGAGGTCACAGTCTCCAGCATCCAGCTGTGTGTCTGTGAGGAGTGACTGGTCCAAAGAATATCCTCCATATTTCAGTCATGAACCTGCAGCAACAATGTTCTTCAATCATGGAGCTCAGCTGACCATGTAAGAGAGCTGCTGACTCAGAGTTCAAAGGTTGTTTCTATAAATGTTCTGCCAGTGACATCATAACTTAACCTAACACTGGTCTGTGTATGAAGTATCATTTAGTGGCAGTTGTTAAAGTTGTATAATGATGATGCTAGTTTGGGGTGTATTTTCCTGCTGATGCAAATGCATCTACTTTGCCCTTTGTCTGGTGCTTTGGACAAAGACGTCCAATGAAACTCAGAACAACACAGTTTGCACCACCAGCAGGCAGAGGAAGTGGCTGACATCCAGAAATCCTACCAGTGGCTGAACAAAGCTGGACTGAAAGACAGCACAGAGGCACTAATCATGGCAGCACAGGAACAAGCTCCGAGCACAAGACCCATAGAGCCCGGGGTCTACATGGCTCTTTTTGGGGGGGTTGTGTTGTATTAATAGTGACTTTGTTTCTTTGGACCAAAATCTTTTGTTTTTCAGTTCAGTTGCAACATTGACTAACACTAATGCAGGGGTCGGCAACCTGCGGCTCTTTAGTCCTTACAGTGCGGCTCCTCGTGGTTTGGGAAAATAAATTAGAAGTATTTAGCTGAAGTGTATTTTATTTATGTTCTTTTTTAACTTGTAGTTCTAAATTGGAAGATTATTGTGATATTGAAATATAAAAATAAAATTATATTTTATTATTTTTTCATCGTTCAAATAAGCGTCACACTCGTGGAAGCCGGTGTACCCGCCGAAACGCCGTGCATTTATCGAGACTTTCAGCCCCAGGTAGGCCAATTATGGATCTTTGGATCCACATTATGTCAGCAGCTGTTCTCCACCGTGAACTACGTTAAAAACAAACACCGCTCACGCCTCACAGACGACAGCTTACAGTCCTGTAAAGATGAAAGTGACTTCGTACAGCCCCGACCTGCAGACGCTGTGCGCAGAGGTTCAGGAGCAGAAGTCCCGTTGTAAACATATCACGGCAGACCCGACGATGTTTGCATGAACTCGCTTTTCAGCTTCTCTTTATTGACCACTTTTCACACACGGTTGCTGTACGCACACAGCCGGCTGTAGCTTTGCAGCTCACAGCCCGACACACACCAACACAACAGCACAGACGTTAAGGCGGCGAGGCGTGATTGCCGCTCAGGTGCGTCCACCTCGCCGCTGCAGACCACGCCCCGCCACACACATTAACCAGGTAAAATACATATTTAGGCAGAATTTTGCAAATATCTATTTTTCATCTTTCAGCAGCATAGAGCTTTTTTTCCAATTGTTTTTTAAAAGTCAGGTCAAGGCTCCAAAAGCCCAAAGGAGATATAAGGGTGGCGGCTCACAGCAGTTTTTGTTTGCTACATCATTTTAGTTCAGCTGGGTGTCTTTCCTTTGGTTATATTTCTTTAAGAGTTCAAATGTGTTCATTACATAAATAACATGTAATTTTCTCTGTAGCACTTCATGGATTTCATAAGCAACACACCTTAGTTGTTCACACAAAGCATAAAGGTAAAAAACAGTATATACAGTGTTATCTTCATTCTAGATGTCAAAAAGTATTTGTGGCTCCCAGTGTTTTCTTTTGCGTGGAAACTGGCTCCAAATGGCTCTTTGGGTCCTGAAGGTTGCTGACCCCTGACCTAATGGTATATTTTTTTTAGCTGGATCGTTCTATAAAAACATGAATCAAATCTGAGAAAAGTTTCCACCTGACCTGTTGAATGTTATTGAAGCCAGAAGTTTGCCTTCATACTGTGTTTCTTGCATGCCTTTTGTGGTGTACTAATTGATGTGAAATGAATGCAATGTGGTTGTGTTTGCAGAGGTCAGAGGTCACAGTCTCCAGCATCCAGCTGTGTGTCTGTGAGGAGTGACTGCTCCAAAGACAAACCTCCAGGCTTCAGTGATGAACCTGCAGCAACAACGTTCTTCAATCATGGAGCTCAGCTGACCATGTAAGAGAGCTGCTGACTCATTTACGGGTGTTTGAAATTCTGTGACCACTTTGTAATTTTAGTTTATATTTTAAAGTGTTTTTATTTGTAGTTGCCTGTATTTTTATTACACTGTGTGTAACGTGGTGGTTTGTGCTGTTTGGGATTGTTTTGGTGTATTTGTGTCAGAACATCAGATAAATGATTTCATCACATTTTAAAAGAAAGTATCAGGATAATAATCTGAACTGAGTCATCAGAAATAGAAAGATGGTCTCAACAGGCCACTGAGCTGATCTCCAAAGAAATGCAGAAGATTGAAGAGTCCGAGGCTGTTTATTTGTCACAGGCATCGTCATACACGTACAACACAGTGAAATGTGCTGAGCTGCTCCTGTGACTGGACAAAACATTAGAAACAATCATTAAATGAAATAATGAAACATTGTGCAGATGTAATGTTAAAGTGCTTTGTGCCACATTAGCACAGCATGTACTGACAGAGCAGTGCAAGCAGAACAAAGCAAATGAGCAAAGTGATGTAAACAGAGTAACTGAACAGAGTGAGCAGAGTAATATCAGCAGTAATGAAGCAGCAGGATCAGTGTAGCAGCGTGTGACGTCATAATGAATCAGGTATGATCTGAAATATGACAGTGAGACAAGAACATGATGTAAGGTCCTGTTTAAACCCTGATGGTGATGCTATGAGGGGAGCATGTTCTGATTTAGGACTTGGATGGTCTGAGGATAGAAGCTCCTCTCTGTTTGTGTCCTGATGGTGCAGAAGCTTCTGCCTGATTGTAGAAGGAGCTGAAGCCAGCATCATCCCAGAGGTGAAGCTCCTCTGTGTGCAGACCTGAGGTCAGATTCCTCCAGGCTGATGTTCAGGATCTACAGAAACGTGTGGTTGTAGTTATTGCTGCACTGTGTGCTGACAGCAGATACTCAGAACAAAGCGCTGCACACGTGTTCTTTACAAACATCTGTACATATAAAATATGGATCATGGCAGTGAATGAACACGTTTCTGTCATTTGTTTCATTGGCTTCTTTTTTCTGCCTGTGTTCATGTGATTAATGTCTAACACATAAACAGGTTTGTAATCAAACATCACATCATCAGGGAGGCATCATGAAACAAAGTTACTGCTGGAGGCTGAACTCAATTTGGTGGCAATGTTCAAAAATATCACTCAGATCATTTCAAAGCTTTTAGTTCTTCTTCTTCACTTCTGTAAAAGAATAGAAAGGAAATCAGAACCCAGAAGTTCACTTCCTGATGACTGAACTCTTTCAAAATAAAGCTGAAAGCTCTGAATGTGACACCGCTGCTCCACCACAGTTTTTAGAGGAGGTCAAAGGTCAGTTCAGAGTGATGGATCCCAAACTTCCAGTACATCCAGTGAAGGACATAATCAGCTCTGTGATGAAGGCTTTTACTGTGGAGTTTGTAGGCTGATCACTCTGTGTTTAATAAGACAGGCAGGAACAGCAAAGGAAACTTGGATTCTGAACTCAAACACAAGTTTCTCCACTTTGACTTTTCTCTGTGACCATCAGAGCTTCTGCACAGTGTCATCAAATCTGGATGTTTGTCACTGACAGTCAATGATTTTAGTGATAAAGAAATGTGTTCACAGAGGGAGGAAGAGGAAGAGGAGTGGTGTCTGTGAGGAGGAGCAGCTGTCCTGCTGTGCTTTGTGTCAGGACGTCCTGAAGGATCCAGTCTCTACCAGCTGTGGACACTGGTTCTGCAGACAGTGCATCTCCTCATACTGGGACCAGTCTGCTTCATCAGGAGACTGGTCCTGTCCCCAGTGTGGAGAAAGATCCAGAAGCAGAGCTGGACTGCAGACAGCCAGTCAGAGCAGCTGTGTACAAAGTAAGACTGAACATCTGTCTGCTGATGGACTCATTTCTGAAAACTGGACTTCTTGTTGTTGTTCAGACATTGAAGAGTTTTCTTTCTGTTTTTCTTTCTTTCAGCAGATGTTGGTCTGCAGGAGGTTTTAGATGAACATAAGATCAGTCTGAGGAGGAGATGTGAACGTGTGACTGAAGGAAGTGATGAAACAGGAAGTAGAACCCTCCTCAACAGGATCTACACTGAGCTCTACATCACAGAGGGACAGAGTGAAGAGGTTCATAGCCAACATGAGGTGAGGCAGCTGGAGACAGCTTCCAAGATGGACGCCCTCCATGACACTCCAATCAGGTGCCAGGACATCTTTAAAGCCTTACCTGACCAACAGAGACCCATCAGAGTGGTTCTGACCAACGGCGTGGCTGGTGTTGGAAAAACCTTCTCAGTGCAGAAGTTCACTCTGGACTGGGCAGAGGGCTTGGAGAACCAACATGTCAGTGTGGTGGTTCTGCTTTCATTCAGGGAGCTGAACCTGATCAGAGAGGAGCAGTACAGTCTTCTGGAGCTGCTCCATGTTTTCCATCCAACACTACAGAAGGTCACAGCAGAGAAGCTGGCTGTCTCTCAGCTTTTGTTCATCTTTGACGGCCTGGATGAAAGCAGACTTTCATTGGATTTCACCAACAGGAAGCAGCTGTCTGATGTCACACAGAAGTCATCAGTCAGCCAGCTGCTGACAAACCTCATCCAGGGGAATCTGCTTCCCTCGGCTCTCGTCTGGATAACTTCCCGACCTGCAGCGGCCAATCAGATCCCTCCTACATGTGTTGACAGGCTAACAGAAGTACGAGGCTTCACTGACGCCCAGAAGGAGGAGTACTTCAGGAGGAGATTCAGTGATGAAGAGCTGTCCAGCAGAATCATCTCCCACATGAAGACCTCCAGGAGCCTCCACATCATGTGTAGAATCCCAGTCTTCTGCTGGATCACTGCTACAGTTCTGGAGCACATGTTGACTACAGAGCAGAGAGGAGAGCTGCCCAAGACCCTGACTGACATGTACTCACACTTCCTGCTGGTTCAGACAAAGAGGAAGAAGAACAAGTACCACGAGGGACATGAGACGAGTCCACAGGAGCTGACGGAGGCTGACAGGGAAGTTCTTCTGAAGCTGGGGAGGCTGGCGTTTGAACACCTGGAGAAAGGAAACATCATGTTCTACCAAGAAGACCTGGAGCAGTGTGGTCTGGATGTGACAGAGGCCTCGGTGTACTCAGGAGTTTGTACAGAGATCTTCAAAAGAGAGTGTGTGATCTTCCAGAAACCAGTCTACTGCTTTGTTCATCTGAGCATCCAGGAGTTTCTGGCTGCAGTCTACATGTTCCACTGTTTCACCAACAGGAAGTCAGAGGTGCTGAAGGACTTCCTGGGAATAAAATACAAAGAGTCATCTCTGGATGATTTCCTTAAACGAGCCATGGAGAAATCCCTCCAGAGTAAAAATGGCCACCTGGACCTGTTTGTCCGCTTCCTTCATGGCCTCTGTCTGGAGTCCAACCAGAGACTCTTAGGAGGTCTGCTGGGTCAGACAGAGAACAGTCCAGAAACCATCCAGAGAGTCATCAAGAACCTGAAGAATAACAAGAAGTTTAATTCCTGTCCTGACAGAAACATCAACATCTTCCACTGTCTGATGGAGATGAACGACCTCTCAGTACATCAGGAGATCCAAGAGTTCCTGAAGTCAAAGAAAAGGTCAAAGGACCTCTCTATGATCCACTGCTCAGCTCTGGCCTTCATGCTGCAGATGTCAGAGGAGGTTCTGGATGAGTTTGACCTGCAGAAGTACAAAGCTTCAAAGGAGGGACGACTGAGACTGATTCCAGCTGTGAGGAACTGCAGAAAGGCTCGGTGAGTCCAGATGTGATCACTAACATCATTGATCAGTGTCGGTTAACAGTTTAATGTTTAAATTAAAAACACAGTCCTTGGTTATAAAGTGCTTTACAAACACCAACATTACGGCTAACAGCTGGATTCTCCTGTTTCAGTGCAGCTAGCCAAACAACAAAGAGCCACTTGCTGCTAAAGACAGAGTGAAAGTGGACGGTATATCCTCCATTCTTCATGTAAAACACATGCAGTGAATTGTAATGCACCATCTGTGTTTACCTTCATGGAGTTTTCTCTTTATGGTGGACTTGGATATTTAAATGTTTCCCTCCTGGAGAGTCTTGTTCACTTGATTAGTTTTTGTGAAGAGGATTCTCCTCACCCCGTCTCCAAGGGAGACACCAGCTACCCTTCAGAGAAAATTTTTTTGCCCCACTTGTAACCACGATCTGGTTCTTCCCGTCACTGCCCACAGCTCGTGACCATAGGTGAGGGCAGGGACGTAGATCGACCGGTAAATTTAGAGCTTTGCTGTCACGCTCAGCTCTCTCTCTCTTCACCACGACAGACCGGTACAGCGTCCACCTCACTGTTACCGCAGCAACAGTCTGTCTGTTGATTCCTGCTGCCCTCCCCCTTCTTTACACGACCCTGAGACTCCTCCACCTGGGGCAGGAACTTGTCTGTGACCCAGAGTGGGCACTCCACCCTTTCCCAGCTGAGGACCATGGCCTCAGATGCTGATCCTCATTCACACGGCTTCACACTCTGCTGAGAACAGCTCCACTGTGAGCTGGAGGCCATCACCTGATGAAGCCAACAGAACCACATCCTCTGTGAAAACAGAGACCAGACTCTGGCTTTATCCCAATTCAGGGTCTGCAGCCTTAAAGGCCGCATTTTAAGGCCGATTACATCACAGCGACGGGACGAAGGTCGCTGCTCGAAATGCGGCCCTCAAATGCGTCCTTAATTTCGCTGAATTTTAAGGACATGGCGGTGTAGACTTCATATAGTATACTACTATACTATACACTATTATTAGTGTAGTCTACTATTATACTATACATATCTGTTTTTAACAGGGAATCTTGATCCTGTTACATTTGACTTCTGTTGAGCTTCTTGAATTGTCACCTTCAGTTCCTTTCATTTACTCTTCCAGTGTCTTTGGTTTAAATGTATTTACCCTGATAACTGCATATGAAACAGTTCACCTCTTTTCACTCACTATTATCTGTTTGCCATAAAAGTGTTGGTGATGTGTTGGGAGAATCATTATTTTCAGTCTCTTCTTATAAACATAGTGAGGCAAAGATGTGGGTCGTGGTCCCTGATAATCAGACGTGTCTGTGTTCTGTTACATGTGACGTTAGAGAGGTTTTAGTGGAGATAAAAACAGGACCAACATCACTCGTGACTGCTTTCCTGTCTTCAGTGTGTTTACTGTTGGAGCTCGTCCTCCTGTTGCATCTGTCACAGCTGTTACGCTCCTCTGTGACTCCTCCTCTGTCTGCTGTCACACTGCAGGAGTTTTTGGTCATGGCGTGTGAATAACTGCCGAGGTCGGCTAGGACGACGCCACCACTCGTTGTCAGACCCTGTCACGCTGTCTGTTTTCATCTTTAGCCGAGGTTATTAAGTACTTCAAAATGAAACCAGTCTCTGTTTTCAGTCTCCGCCCTCTTTTGCAGCTTTGAGCCAGGTTGTAACACCTGTTAAAGTCACCACCTGTTGTGACCGGGGAGTGAGATGAGTGTGAGAAAGATGAAAACAACGTCTCATTCTGACTAGTTACTGGGAACTGATGTGTGATGATGCAATAACAAAGATGACTGTTTCTATGATTTTCTGTTTTATTAATTGTTTTTATTGATGATAAGGACAGGCAGAGGAGATTGGATGGATTTACTTCGTTTTATTCTTTTGCACTGAAATGGAGTCCAGTGTACAGTCCTTGGCGTTGCACATATGTTTTAGCTGAGACTGTAGTGGGCACTCTTTAAATGTCGGGTCAGTTTGTCACGTTAGAGCCTATTTGTGCCTGTTAGTGCTGACGATGACTTTAGACCGAGCTGACTGAGGGGTCTAAGCTCATGATGCCACCAGCAACACCCGGGTCATGCTGCAGAGTTTTCAAACCCCGCTGACACTCGACATAATTTACTCAGGTTATATCAGGTGATCTAAGAAAGGCCGCTTAGAAAGAAAAGCGAGTGCACTGCTTTAAGTTTCTTGAAGATGTTTAATCTGAACATTCAGCTTCTTCACTTCTAAAACCAAAAAGTGGAGAGTCCCAGATTTTAATCCTAGTGGGAGTGTCCCTTAAGAGGTCATTGACCAACTATTGATCATGTGGCTCATCACATGAGCCAAGCTGTGAAAAAGGGTGTGGGTGATTATCAGCAGAGGTTTCGAGAGATGAAACGTCTTCAAGAAACTTAAAGAAGTCACTTTTCTTTCCAGGCTCCTTAGATTACCATGACTTTATGATGAGAACCTACACAGACACATCAGGTGAAGGTTTCAGTGTTTTGGTTCAGTTTAATGTAAAAATGGAGATGAAACACATATAAAGGCTGGTTTACACCACTGAGCCCTGCTCTAAAACACTGACACAGATCTGTCTGTGAAGCTGGCTTTAACAAATAAGAGCTTAAAGTTTTAAAAACATGTTTAGCGCCGAACTGTCCACTTTACTGTCTGTAGCAGGAAGTGGCTGTTTGGCACTGAAACGGGAGAATCCAGCTGTTAGCCGTGATGTTGTGTTTGTAAAGCTCTTCATAAACGAGGACTGTGGAGGAGGAGAGCCTGTGTGAGTCAGGTGGTTCACCGGCCGAGTGTATCAGCGGCAGAAACAGCTGATCAGCGCTGTTTTATGCAGTAAAATAATCTTTCTGTTCCCAAACACATCCACACAGTTTGCAACATAACAGCCCACTACATGCACATCACACCACAAACATGCATAAACCTGAACATAAAATATGTCCTGTACCTGTGTGATCTCTTTAAGTAACTCACAGAATATCAACACTAACGCCACAAGTTTGCTGGTATTTTAACATTTTAACCATTGATTTTGAATTAAAACCAACAGTTAAAATATTTTTGCACCAGAGGAAAGAGCAGCAGAAATATTAGGACAGATAAATCGTTCTGTCTTCAGTCTCCATGAACAGCATCAACATCCTCTGGTGAAATTTCTCTTTCCTCCTTAAAATATATTAAATGTCAGTTTAATTCCAGATTAATGGTTAAAACATGTATGTCACATATGAACATCAGGAAATAAAGAAAAGTGACTGATTCAGTTCCATATATGCTCCAGGGAGGCGTTAAGGTTCATTAAAATTGTTCAGTTATTAAAGTTTAATCTGAGCCGAGCTGACTTCCTCAGGAACAAATAAACACCGAGATAAACTTCACCTTACAGATATAATCTAAATGAATCATATCCAATCTCAGAGAGTTGACAGTCAGCTGTGTGCTGGGAGACATGTCTGTCTGCAGTGTACGAGCTCTGACTGCTCTCCAAAAATGTCGGAGTGAATATATTAATATTAAAAGTGTAGCTGGTGACACAGAAACAGAGGATTTAAGAAGTTTAAGTGTAGGTCGGGTCCACACATGTCCAAACACCTGTGCGTAGGCCTGCTTGTTACTGAGAAACACACACTAATAAAATGGCCATAAGGCCAAAGCAATGGTTTTGACTGGTGTTGACCCCGCCCCCACCCTGAGTGTGGATGCTGAGAGAAGGGCCAGCTGTGAATATGAGGCTGTGGGAGCAGATGGAGAGAGAGTATGTCGGGGTATCCCAGTACAAGCTTTACTGGGGTCAGAAATTAGACAGACTCCAGTTCCTTTGTTTGATTTATCT
Organism: Copadichromis virginalis; assembly: GCF_057382275.1. NCBI lineage: Eukaryota > Metazoa > Chordata > Actinopteri > Cichliformes > Cichlidae > Copadichromis > Copadichromis virginalis. The sequence goes on from NC_140639.1 coordinate 49,801,431, forward strand.
AGTTTGATGTTAGGAAAGAGATTCATGAGATGGAAAAACCTCCCAGTCTACTGAGATTCAGAAATGATTTGTACACATGGAAACTCCCTGAGTGGGAACAAAGAGTGTCCTGTCAGGAAGAGCATTTGGAATATGGATGTTGAGGATGTGACAGTGCCTGAAATCCTGCTGCTGTTCTGAACCATAGTTTCTGATCTGAAGGTCAAACAGAGTCATGATGGTTGTTTCTATTTGTTCCTTTTTAGTTTAGTTCCCCTGAAATCAGATGTGATATCAGCAGCTCTGAGTTCATTCATCATTATTGTCCAGTGATGAGATTTCTGCTCCGTTTGGTGACAGTCAGCAGATTTTTCCTGCGTGTGGACGTGAACAGTCGTACCTGACAGCAGCAGGTAGCAAACAGAGATCGTCTTTCCAGCTGGAACTCTTCACTGAGCTGAGCTCATTCAAAATGTTCTAGATTCAAGACAGGAAACAGTCCAAATGTGTGTCTTCACTCTGACTCTGGATCAGATCTCACTGACAGACTGTGGACATTATGGAAGCCTAAATGTGACACCATCTTCCTCCTTCATCTGCAGATTAAAGCCAAACAAAGATTCTCATTAAAAGTCTGCAGGTCTGAGAGAGACTCAATCGTTGTGTCATGTCAAACACAGTAAGAGGAGCTGAAGCACAGATGTGAAGAGCAGATGTTCATCAGATTATGACCTCACTCTGTTTTGTCTTCATATACATTCAGTCTGTGTTTATAATGCAGACTTTCTGCTTTTATAATAACACATTTTGTATTTTCTATGATCACAGACTGACTCAGTGTCGACTCTCAGAGACTCACTGTGAAGTTGTGGCCTCGGCCCTGAAGTCCATCCCCTCCCATCTGACAGAACTGGACATGAGTGAGAACAAGCTGCAGGATTCAGCAGTGAAGCTTCTGTGTGCTGGACTGGAGAGTCCAAACTGTCGACTGGAGACTCTGAGGTGAGTTCACTGACTGCAGCTGTTGTTGTTTTTCTATATTTCTGATCTTTGATATTTGAAACGTTCTTTAGTTCCTAAATGTTCAGGATGTGTCTGAAGACAAATGTGAAGAAGTTTGAGTGCTTTCAGAAATGTTGTGTCTTTCCAAACGACTGAACAACAGTTTTCCTCTTGGCTCCAAATAGAAGTGACAAACTTGAGCAGGGTTCATTTAAAGGCTGACAGAAGTGGAGTGGTGACGGGGAGATGTGTGTCTGGACAGCTTTTCAGCCTCCACAGGTTCATGTTGTGCTCCATCAGTCAGTGAAGATGAAGTCAGTACTGGTGAGGCTGTAGAGTGTGTGATGGATGTGAATGAGGCTGTTGGAGATCTGATGATAGCAGATAAAAACAGGCTGCAGAGACTTTGAGCTTGTGTGGAAACAGACAGAGAAAAGAAAGACATGAATGTCAAAGCTAATAAAGGTGAAGTTAGGAGCTGTGATGATGTTCATGTATCAGAAGCTGATCGGGCTGCTACAGAGACGACCCACACAGCTGCTGTGGTGAGGTTTGTGTTAAAGCAGAGGAACACAGGCCCAAACATGACAGCAAAGCAGGTTTCAGGCTCTGTGAGAGGATTTCAAACAGAAGCTGGAGAAGAGAAAGGACTACAGAAAGAAGGCAGCTGAGACCAGTCCAAGTGTTTCCATGGAGCCCAGTCTAACATTCATTTATACACTAACGTACAGAAGTGAACGGGAAAATGAATCCATAGTTTCAAATGTAGAAATAGTTCTCAGTTCATTTACAGAGTTTAATACAGTTCATGAGGAAATGTTCAAAGCAGCAGCTGAGAAAAAATCTTCTTCACAAAGTTGGATCCAATTCCAATAGTTTGTGATGCACTTTAACGCAGCGTGAGCAGTTCACTGCCTAACCCCACAGAGACTGTCAGTCTGGACTTTTCTTTATTTCTATTGGCTGTCAGTGAGATTTCAGAGCAATCAGAGACTGTGGGTCTGTGTATGAAGTATAATTCATGTGCAGTTGTTGAAGTTGTAGAATGAGAAATGGCAGTTTGGGGTATTTCCTGCTTTCATTGTCCTGCTTGTGCTGATGAAAATGTTTATTGACGTGTGAATTCATTCTTCAACGCTCGATTCTGCCTGAACAACGTGAAAACTTTGCTTTGTGTAACACAATTCAAAGCACTGAAGCATCGACTTATTTCATTATCCAACAATGAAAACAGGAAACACAGACAGCTGGCCTTCAAAGTAAAAGCTGCTCCTTTTGAAACATGTTGGTGGTAAAATGTAAGAAGAGCTGAAGCACATAAATGATCTACGTGCCAAAATATTAAACACAGTTGATATATTTGTGTGAGTGTTGTGATTCAGGTGTAGATGTAATAATGTACATATAGCAGAGTTTCCTCTTCTAGATCAGCTGATCAGAGTCAGGCCAATCAGCTCTGAGCATGCTCAGTCTGAGTTATGGAGCCACATACTATGATTCACCATGGCAACGGCATGAGCAGAGGCTCCGTGTGAATCCAGAGGAGCAGAAACATGAATGATGACAGTAGATGATTGTGTGAAAGTGCTGGAAGCAAATGAGTGTGTGATGTTCTTTCAGTGTTGCACTTTGTAGACGCTCCCTGAGCACTGGTCTCACAGCCAGCTGCACATAGAGACCAGTGTTGTTAGTCCAGGTCAGAAGATGACTTGTTGGAATGAAAATGAGCTTGTAGTTTGTCTGCTTTAATAATGTGACTGGAAAAAGGTGTTGGACTTCAAATATGTCCATTTCTGTCACACTTCACCTTTAAAAGTGAAGCCATGTGGTTCCTGGAAGGAAAAACACGACTTTTTCAAGTCTTTGTCCTGTTTTTATGAGAAATGTACGACTTTAATGTGAAACATTCAGAGTTTTTTCTCTTGTTGTGTTTGTTTGAAGCTGCTTCCTGTTGGCTTCAGCTGTTTGGAGTTTCCATTTTCTAAACTTCTACATTCTGAACCTTCTTCAGCTCTGAACAGATGATGAAACACTGAATGATGTCAAGCACTTTGTCTAATAAACTTACATCTTTCATTCTTTATACAGATTGAAGAGCTGTGATTTGTCAGATATTGGCCTTGATTATCTGGCAGCAGCACTGAAGTCCAACCCCTCGTATCCCACAGAGGTGGACCTGAGTGGAACCTACAGCAACCTGAAGGATTCAGGAGTGAAGCATCTGTGTGGTTTCCTGGAGAATCCACGATGTCGATTTGAAACTCTGAGGTCAGTCAGCATGTTTTAGTTGTGCTGAGATGAATATGATGTGAAAGTTGTGCTGACACTAAACTGCAGACATCAGGCTGATATTATACTGATCCACACTGAGGATCTTCATGGTAAAGTCTGTTTTCTTCTTCTCTGGTTTAGTCCATTGACTGCAGCAGAACAATGTTCACATTTCAAACGGTGATGCTCAACGTATGGCCCGCGGCCCACACGCGGCCTGCCCACCTTTCCTGATTCAGAGAGGGGGGACCCTGATTAACTGTGTAGCTTCTTCCTCACAGTTCTAAGTATCAGACACAACAATGAATAATCCACAGCTGACTGTCTTTAGAGGGTCAAAGGTCACGGCACACAGCACTCTGTGAAACAGTTTGGAGCAGGAATTCTTGCACATTTACAAACTGACACTGCTGCACGGCATGCTGGGTAATGCTAGCTGCTCAGGTATGGGCGTGCTAACGGCTGTGAGGCTCTGTGGCTGCAGAACACTGAAGAAGAGAAAAGACAGGTGGAGGATGAAGAAAAGAGGCGGAGATGAAGCAGAAGTTAAGCTCCAGAGAGGAAATGTTTCTGTGTGGGTGGGTGATAGGTTTGTAGCTTGAACCTATTCGCTGGAACGTTGAAGACAATATAATTACACAGCAAGCAAGACACAAAGTAGGCAAAGTTCTTCTTGTTACTCATTCAATTCAATTCAATTTTATTTATATAGCGCCAAATCACAACAAAAGTCGCCTCAAGGCGCTTCATAGATACAGAGAAAAACCCAACAATCATATGACCCCCTATGAGCAAGCACTTTGGCGACAGTGGGAAGGAAAAACTCCCTTTTTACAGGAAGAAACCTCCAGCAGAACCAAGCTCAGGGAGGGGCGGGGCCATCTGCTGGTTGGGGTGAGAGAAGGAAGACAGGATAAAGACATGCTGTGGAAGAGAGACAGAGGCTAATAACAGATATGATTCAATGCAGAGAGGTCTGTTAACACATAGTGAGTGAGAAAGGTGACTGGAAAGGAAAAACTCAATGCATCATGGGAATCCCCCGGCAGCCTACATCTATTGCAGCATAACTAAGGGAGGATTCAGGGTCACCTGGTCCAGCCCTAACTATATGCTTTAGCAAAAAGGAAAGTTTGAAGCCTAATCTTAAAAGTAGAGATAGTGTCTGTCTCCCGAATCCGAACTGGAAGCTGGTTCCACAGAAGAGGGGCCTGAAAACTGAAGGCTCTGCCTCCCATTCTACTTTTAAATACTCTAGGAACAACAAGTAGGCCTGCAGAGCGAGAGCGAAGTGCTCTAATAGGGTGATATGGTACTACAAGGTCATTAAGATAAGATGGGGCCTGATTATTTAAGACCTTGTATGTGAGGAGCAGGATTTTGAATTCAATTCTGGATTTAACAGGAAGCCAATGAAGGGAAGCCAAAACAGGAGAAATCTGCTCTCTCTTTCTAGTCCCTGTCAGGACTCTTGCTGCAGCATTTTGGATTAGCTGAAGGCTTTTCAGGGAGTTTTTTGGACATCCTGATAATAATGAGTTACAGTAGTCCAGCCTGGAAGTAATAAATGCATGAACTAGTTTTTCAGCGTCACTCTGAGACAGGATATTTCTAACTTTAGAGATGTTGCGCAAATGGAAGAACGCAGTCTTACATATTTGTTTAATATGTGCATTGAAGGACATTTCTTGGTCAAAAATGACTCCAAGGTTCCTCACAGCGTTACTGGAGGCCAAGGTAATGCCATCCAGAGTAAGAATCTGGTTAGATACCATATTTCTAAGCTTTTCAGGGCCGAGTACAATAAGCTCAGTTTTATCTGAAATGAGAAGCAGAAAGTTATGCATGAGGGAGACCTGCCTGGAGCCAAGTGTCGTTCCCCATAGCACTCCTTTTATTGTGGTTACATGAATATGCATAGGGTCATTAACATATGACGTCTACATAGGTATACATGTGAACAAAGAATACTGTTTGTGTGTGTGTGTGTGTGTGTGTGGGGGGGGGGTCAGAGTGTGACCCCATAAATGACTTCCCTAAACCTGCTGGTCTGGAAGTCCAACAGTTCATCTAAACAAAAGGCACTTAGCCTAAAACAGATATAGATACGTTTATCCTGCCATAAAACAATAAAACAAGGTACGACCTCTTCCCATGCTCCCAGGATGTAGGTGTGCATTCCAGTGTGGAATACACACCAAGCCTTTGCAGCCTGCTAAAGATCACACATCCTATCAGTACGCAATTGATTATACACCTCTAAGCATATATGGTTAAATATTTCTAAGCATAAATGACAATCAACAATACAAAACCTAACAGCGGGGCTCAGGCAGCTCCGCCCACACAGTGACAGTGAAGCAGGTGAAGAGTAATAAATGAAGACAGCAGACAGGATTTGATAAGCTGATGTACAAACATGTAGAAACGGGTCCATACAGACTGAAGCGTGTCTCCTTTGCATCTTCCATATTTGATACTGAGAGTTTCCAGAAGAGCAAACATCAAACACGCCTCCAAACATGTGACGAGTCAGACTGACATCATTTCTACAGAGAACAGTGTGAGCTCTCAGCAGCTCACTTCAATCAGAAGGACAAAGTGCAGCAGGAATGACTAAACCCACTAACAGTCTGATATCCCCGTGTTCCTGTTGTTCTACAGCATCATCATTAATGCTGCTCCACCACCATCACTGCAGCTGACCAATCAGCTTCTGTCACGTCATGTGACGCTCTGTGACTCAGACTGGAGAAATGCTAAATGGCTAACCTGAAGCTAACCTGAGAAACAGTCAAAGTACTGATGATTCCTACAAAGTGTGTGTGTTCAGTATGAGATGAGTGTGAATGAAACCATGGAGGAGCGGGCCGTGGCTGCTCTCACACACGTTTGCTGCAGGGGCGGAGCTACAGAAATGTTCATAGGGGGCAAAATCAAAGCCATTATTGTTGACACATATGCAGCTGTTACATCCTGTAATATGCATTAAATATGGTTCAAATACATTAAATGCATTAAATATACATGTTTCATATAAATACAGTCTACAACGGTGTTTTCTTCAGCCCACATAAGGAAACAGTTGAGTCAGATAAAGACAGAAGGCCTTTTCCACGTCCCTCTGCTCAGTGTTAAAGTGCTGATGATGTTCAAGCTCAGGCAGCAGGAGGGATTTCTAAGCATCCTTCACTGATCCACAACAAAGGTCCAGAGTTTGATCCGTCCTAGTAGGACAGGAAACATACTGATAAGAGTTTCAAAGTGTCTTTGTAAGCAGACATGATTGAAATGAGCCAGTCTGAGTTTGGTTCCTGCAGTTTGTGCTTCATAAACAGAGCTGAAGCAGAGGCAGCGTGTGCCTGCAGGTGAATGTACACTGCTGTTATAAGAGCTGTGGAAACTCAGGTCAAAAGGACGTAACCACACTGCTGACAGTTCCAGGACATTCACAGAGTTACAGCATCATTTGTGACCATAAAGACAGAAAGCTCATCCAAATCCTGGGATTAAAAGTCTGTCCTGGTGGTGTCCAGTCAAACACGTCTCTGTGAAAGCTTCAATCCAACAGGCTCCAAAGTCCTTCTGCTCATTTCCTCGCCGGGTTCTTGATGCTCCTGTACCATCTCTCTGTCATCCTCCTCGCTCCCTCTTTGCACTCACAGTCTTTGTGCATCATTAACACTCACATGTGGAAAACCAAAGTTTTACTGGGCAGAAGATGATCATCAGTGACTCTGTCTTTAAAACACTCTTGTTAGAAATGTACGACTTTAATGTGAAACATTCAGAGTTTTTTCTCTTGTTGTGTTTGTTTGAAGCTGCTTCCTGTTGGCTTCAGCTGTTTGGAGTTTCCATTTTCTAAACTTCTACATTCTGAACCTTCTTCAGCTCTGAACAGATGATGAAACACTGAATGATTTCAAGCTCTTTGTCTAATAAACTTACATCTTTCATTCTCTATACAGATTGGAGAGCTGTGATTTGTCAGAGATCAGCTGTGATTATCTGGAAGCAGTGCTGAAGCTCAACCCTTCGTATCCCAGAGAGGTGGACCTGAGCTCCCACAAGCTGCAGGATTCAGGAGTGAAGCAGCTGTGTGTTCTTCTGGAGAATCCACAACATCAAATTGAAACTCTGAGGTCAGTCTCCACGTTTTAGTTGTGCTGACACTGTCGATCTGTGGAACTAAAACCTTTATACAGGAAGTCTGGTTCAGCTCTTTGTAGACCTTCTAATCTCTGATGCTCTGAGTCTTACTCAGTAGGTGATGCAGAGTTGTGAAGCCGATGTGGGTGAGGACACTCGCCCAGCTCTAACTACTTTGACGTCCAGGCGGCTTCCCTGCTTGTCCTGATACAAACAAACCTGAGTAACCTTGCAGGTCAGATCTCATCAGTCACACCTGTTATGGCAGCTCTCCTCTAGATTGTAGTTCTTGTTAACCTGGGATGGTTTTAGAAGCCTGGACCACAGACTGCAAGGGAAGATATTACTGGGAATCCAAGATGGCGCCGCGTATGGATGCCCTGGTGCTTCAGTGCGTTACTTTTGTCTTGTTTTTGTGCATTTCTTCTGTGTCTGGGCACTCCTCTGGATATTCTTACACCAGAGAAGAGCTCCTTAACTGCAGGACTACAACGCCTGTGGATTTATTTCCAATATTTGTCGCATCTGCGGCAGATTTACTGCTGACTCTGATCAGGAAAGTGAGACGTCGAAAGAGAGGTAAGCGAGCCGGCGTACTCGTGCGTTTGAGGAAACGCGGACTGAGAACGGCCCTTCCTGGGATCTTCCTTTCTAATGTACGCTCACTCTGGAATAAGATAGACGAACTGGCCCTGATGAGAAGCATGAACAGAGACTTTGCCTCCTCCTGTGTCTTATGTTTTATGGAGTCGTGGCTCAGTGAGGACATCCCGGACTGCGCGCTCAAGCTGGAGGGCTTTCATCTGCTGCGCGCGGACCGGCAGGCCGCTCTCTCCGGTAAAACCAAAGGTGGAGGTGTCTGCTTCTACATCAATAGTGGCTGGTGCACAGATGTAACAGTGATTGCTCAGCACTGCTCTCCCTCTCTGGAATATCTTTTTATTCACTGCAAACCGTTTTATTCTCCGCGGGAGTTTGCTTCATTCATCCTGGCCGCTGTTTACATCCCGCCAGACGCGGATGCGCGAGCAGCTCAGTGCGCACTCGCAGAGCAGATTCTCCACACGGAGCGGACATACCCGGACTCTCTCATCATTGCTCTTGGGGACTTTAACAAAGCCAATCTGAGCCATGAGCTTCCGAAATACAAGCAGTATATTAAATGCCCGACCAGAGAGGAGAGGACATTGGACCACTGCTACAGCACGATCAGCGGGGCCTATCGCGCGGTGCCGCGCGCTTCACTCGGACTTTCTGACCACGTCATGATCCACCTGATCCCTGCGTACAGACAGAGGCTGAAGCTCTCCAAACCTGTCGTGAGGACCAAAAAACTGTGGAGCAACGAGGCTGTGGAGGAGCTTCGCACGTGTTTGGAGACCACAGACTGGGACACATTGAAGGCTGCTTCTAACAGCTTGGACGAGTTTACGGACACTGTCACCTCCTATATCCACTTCTGTGAGGACAGCATTGTGCCATCACGCACCAGGGTGAGTTATAACAATGACAAACCCTGGTTTACCCCTAAACTCAAAAAGCTGTGGCTGGAAAAGAGTAAGGCGTTCAGAAGCGGAGACAGGGACTGCTACAGAGAGGCCAAGTACAAGTTCACTAAGGAAGTGGACATTGCCAAACATCAGCACTCTGAGAAGATGCAGCAGCAGATCTCAGAGAATGACTCGGCCTCTGTGTGGAAAGGTTTTAGGAATATTACAAACTACAAGCCTAAAACCCCCCACTCCACTGATGACTTGCTCTTGGCCAACACCCTCAACGACTTCTACTGCCGTTTTGACGAGCCATCAGGCAGCCTTCACACCTCCAACGACCCCAACAATAGAGGCACTTTGGACACTCATTCCCCCACCTCTCCCCCCTCCATAGAGCCATCACCACCTTCAAACTGTTCACCTACAACACCCCCCTCCTCACCCCACACAAAAGAGGATTTCACACCACCTCCTCCCACCACAACTCTTCATATTCATGAAGCAGATGTGAGGAAGCAGTTTAAGAGTCTGAATGCTCGGAAAGCTCCCGGCCCAGACGGTGTGTCTCCTGCCACCCTCAGACACTGTGCAAACGAGCTGGCCCCAGTGTTTTCTGGCATCTTCAACTCCTCACTGCAGGCATGTCATGTGCCTGCCTGCTTCAAGTCCTCTACCATAATCCCTGTCCCCAAGAAACCTAGGATCACTGGACTAAATTACTACAGACCCATGGCTCTGACATCTGTGGTCATGAAGTCCTTTGAGCGCCTAGTTCTCTCCCATCTCAAGACCCTCACGGCCCCCCTCCTGGACCCCCTGCAGTTTGCATATAGAGCCAACAGGTCTGTAGACGACGCCATCAACATGGCCCTACACTTCATCCTGCAGCATCTGGACGCCCCAGGAACCTACGCCAGGATCCTGTTTGTGGACTTCAGCTCTGCCTTCAACACCATCCTTCCAGACCATCTCCGAGGCAAGCTTTCCCAGATGAATGTGCCTGATCCCATCTGCCGGTGGATCACTGACTTCCTGACGGACAGGAAGCAGCACGTGAGGCTGGGGAAGAATGTCTCGGACTCCCGGACCATCAGCACCGGCTCCCCTCAGGGCTGTGTTCTTTCTCCTCTGCTCTTCTCCCTGTACACCAACTGCTGCACCTCCACCCACCAGTCTGTCAAGCTAATCAAGTTCGCAGATGACACCACCGTTATTGGGCTCATCTCTGACGGGGATGAGTCTGCCTACAGGAGGGAGGTTGAACGTCTGGTGTCCTGGTGCAGCCACAACAACCTGGTGCTGAATGCCCAGAAGACAGTGGAGATTATTGTGGACTTCAGGAAGCACACAGCCCCACTCCCCCCCATCATCCTGACTGACACCCCCATCACCTCTGTGGACTCATTCCGCTTCCTGGGTACCACCATCACCCAGGACCTGAAGTGGGAGCCCACCATCACCTCCGTCATCAAGAAAGCCCAGCAGAGGATGTACTTCCTGAGGCAGCTGAAGAAATTCAACCTGCCAACACGGACGATGATGCAATTCTACACTGCAATCATCGAGTCCATCCTCACCTCCTCCATCACCGTGTGGTACGCTGGAGCCACTGTCAGGGACAAACAGAGACTGCAGCGTGTTGTGCGCTCTGCTGACAAGGTGATTGGCTGCAGACTCCCATCTTTGCAGGACCTGTACACCTCCAGGACATTGCGGCGTGCAGCCCGGATCTCAGCTGACCCTTCTCACCCTGGACACAGTCTGTTTGACCTGCTCCCCTCAGGCAGGAGGCTCCGGTCCATTCGCACCAGAACCTCTCGCCATAAGAACAGTTTCTTCCCCTCTGCTGTCGGACACATGAACAATAACCACATGACTGTCCCCGCCACTCACACATGACCCTACGCTGTGTCACTGCATCATCTCATGTCTGGCACTGATCACCACCTGCACTCATGTATATATCCTTCTACGTAGCACTCTTAATTCTTATTCTCATGTATATATCTCATGCACATATCTTTCTTTCTACATAGCACTTTAATTCTTATTGTTTGCACTGAAGCACCGCAGCAAATTCCTAATGTTGTAAACCTCAACATCTGGCAATAAACCCATTCTGAATCTGAATCTGAATCTGAAAGGCCAAAGCAACCTATTAGACCCATTAAACACTAACATAGATGAATACTCAGATTTAAACCTTTATTGTTTCACAAAGGGTTAAAAAGGGAACGTCCACAGTTTAGACTGCAGCAGATTTTATTAAAGCAGTTTGACAGGAGCAAAGCAAAAACACAAAGAATAAGTGTTTCACATATTAATACATATAACATAATAATAAAAGAAAAGCAAAATAATGATAAAAAAGAATGAAAAAGTTGTCCAGAGCAGCAGGATGTCTGAGGTCTGCAGAAACACAAAAACACAGCAGCTAAAAATAGTTGTTGAAAGAAAACGAGGTGGGAGCTGCTGATTCCTGAGCTTTGATACTGGATTAGCTTCAGTAGTTATTCCCATCACTGCTGTAGGAGCTACATTTAGTCACAGCTGATTGTCTCCTTTGACCAATCAGAAGACTACTGTTGTAAAAACAAGCAGACAAAGAACCAATGAGAGTGAAGAACAGGATAAAGAGCTCGTGTGATGGAGGCAAAGCAATAATCAGCAGACTGTAGCAGTTTCTATCTGGATGAAAGTAGAAGGAGCTCAGCGGAGCTCAGTCCCATATCTTTGGTTAGAAACAACATCAGTGATTTCCTGCTGCTCGAGATGATTCCAGCAGCTCTCATTACAGCAGCTGATGAGAGAAACAGCTGATGGCTCACAGCTCGTGCACTGTTGGATCTCCAGATGTTCACGTGGCTGAAGTCTGTGAAGAAACTGTGGTCCACGTAGTTCACACGGCCTCAGATTGGACCGAGCTCCCTGGATCACTGCAGCATCCTCAGCTGGTACATGGACGTCTCTGCTCCTCAGTCTTGGAGCCCCTGCAGGTCCGTCCACACCACCGGGGTCTTCTCACTCACCTTTCCTTTGTCCTCGTCCTTCATCGGCCGTGCTGTGTCTTTGTTCCTGCGGTGTTGTTCCCACGATGCAGCGCTGATGTTCCCTCCTTGAATGCACAACAAGTACGGTGCTGGTCTTTCTCGGGTGGAGCAGAGACAGATTGAAGTCTTTCAGGCTTTAGTGCCGACTTCCCTGACAGAGGCTGGACTCCATGGTCTGCACAGGAGGCTTCTACACTGTGTGGAGGTGACTCCTGGACTCGAAGACAGGCTGCAGGTACATGTGTGATGAAGAGGAGCTACAGCAGTGTGATGGAGCTGCAGGTCTGAAGGAAGTCCTGCTGTCCTGTCCCACCCTCATCTTTGCTTCCTCTGTCTTCTCTGGACTTGTCCTCCTGTTTCAGAAACAGCACTGCTTCATGCCGAGGGTGGACGGGAGCGTTGGCTCTGATTCTTTTACCGTCCACCACAAGGAGACACTGATGCTGACCTCCTGATTCATCTGCATGTGTTCTGCTTCACACTGCTCACCTCCACCAAAGACTTCACAAACATCTTCTTTCTTTGAGTCCAGTTTGTCCCACAAACACTTCCAAATCTCCTCCTCTGAGATTCTGCAGCTTCTTGCAGTGTGACTCAGCTGACTTCTGACAGACCACAGACTGGCACAGCATCCACATGTGTCTCCTTTCAAACAGGCTCTTGATGTTTCCTCCCACATCATTCTGGCCTCTCAGTCTCCTTTGTTCTCCAGCTCTGTAGCTCCAGCTGGTGAAGCTTCAGTTTTCCATGTTGGTAACAGTAAACTACAGCCTCTGCTGTCAGCTGGGTAACTAAACAGAGCTGCAGCACGTCTCTGCGGTGGTGCTACATCCAGCCTGCAGACGGCCGTCTACATGTTGTAGTGGTTTACAGTCACCAGGGGGCGCTGTCCCAGCCATGCAGGCAGTGGGCTGCTCTGCTTGTGCTGTTGTTGGTGAAGCTGAAGTGAAAGTGATAGATTTGTAGTTTGAACCTATCCACTGGAACATTAAGGACAATCTGCTACGCAGCAAAAAGCAAGACACAAGGCACCAAAGTTCTCTGGTTTACTCATGCATGAGGGAGACCTGGCTGGAGCCAAGCGTCGTTCCACCACTTGACCACCATCAGACTCTCAGCCAGGCTCCCCATAGCACTCCTTTTATTGTGGTTACATGAATATGCATAGGGTCATTAACATATAGCATCTCACATAGGTATACATGTGAACAAAGAATACTGTGTGTGTGTGTGTGTGTGTGTGTGTGTGTGTGTGTGTGTGTGTGTGTGTGTGTGTGTGTGTGTGTGTGTGTGTGGTACTGCTGATCAAAGGGTCATATAACATCCTTGGTCAGGAAGAGGGTAGACCCCCCTTCACCCTAGATGGTTCACCCTAGATAACATGGTGAGGAAGTCCAGCAGTTCATCTAAACAAAAAGCACTTAGACTAGAACAGACGTAGCTACGTTAATCCTGCCATAAAACAATAAGAGAAGGTACGACCTCTCTCGTGCTCCCAGGATGTGGGTGTGCATTCCAGTGTGGAATACACACCAAGCCCCTGCAGCCTGCTAAAGATCACACATCCTATCACTACACAATTGATTATACACCTCTAAGAATATATGGTTAAATATTTCCTAATACAAATGACAATAATAAAATCTAAACCCATCATCACCACCCTGTATTGTCATTTTTTAAGGCTATACGGCATATATATATCTTCAGCTCTACACCACTTGTCAACATTTTCAGTGCAGGCTTCATTTCATACACACATATTAGCCTTAGCATCCATGTCACTCTGCTGCAACAGTATGAAATTGGTAAAGGTGTTAGCAATCATTTTATTCACCATCGATCTTACACATGGCAAAATGCAACCTGTAAACAAGCAAAGCAAAGCCAATAATGTAAGAATGGGAGTCAAAAACTTTAGAAACATATTCCACCATGGTCCAGATGTCAACCAGGCTATCCAGCCTTGTGACGTGTCTCCTCCTGATGTGTGGTCCGCCACATATTTCTGCAGAGCAGTTAAGTTCTGCAGTGCCTCATAGATGTCTCCTCCAGTCGTATATCCATCCGGAATAAACGTACAACATGTCTCTCCAATCAGCTTACACACTCCTCCTTGTGATGCTGTTATCAAGTCTAGGGTCAGCCTGTTCTGCAGTACCATCGTTCTGATGGCCTTTTGCTCCTCCGCTAAGGCTGTTCCCAGAGTCTTAGTGAGATTAATGTGTCGCAGTAAGGCATATCGGTTGATCTCCACATGATCCCGCACCTCTGCAACTCCGATGTTTGGGATCAAACTTTGGAAGAATTTAGCTCCTCCACTCCAAATGCGGAATTCTCGTGGCACTCCAGTGTCTACTGTCACTCCAAAAGAGTTAGGTGAGGCTATATTCACCTCACGCTTCCGTCGGTTGCTAGGGTGATGTTCAACTCTGTCCATGAAGAAGACATGATCCGATAACTTCACCACGGCACACAATCCTCCCCATCCCTCAGGGAGTGATAGATAGGCTTTATGTCCACACAAGAAATACCAATCAGCCAAAACTCTTGTTCCTTTACTGCTCGGCACCATCCTTGCACATCCTGTCCACTTCTGACTCTTTGCTTTTACTGGTATCCTGTAAGCCCGGTTGGACTTGCATTCAGTCCTCCTTAATGTCAAGTTCTCAGCTCACTTTGCACTGGTCAAGCATTTCATACACCTGCTCTCATTCTCTGGAGGGCAGTAGGTGTATATGTATCCACATAAACGAAGCGGCAGCTCCCCCACTGACAGTGATCCATTGTTCATCACACACAACGGCAGTTGAGCTGTATTCAGCTTGTTCAGCAATATTATGTCTGGCAGTGGGTCTGACACTTGAGGCCAGGCCAATAAGTCAGTTTGCTCAGAACAATTCACATCTATAAGTGGCGACTTACTCCAGGTGATGTTCAGAGGTGTACTATAGTTGGCCTGGGACCAGAGGACTCTGTTGCCAGGATGAGTTGCTAAGCCCAACAGACACCAACTCCTGTCCTCTGGTATGCTGTACGGCCACAGTCCAGATGTATATGCGGATAACGGCATATGAGCACACACATAGCAGTCCGTCCTATTGTTCAAGTGAGCAGTTGTATTCATAAACTGCCACCAAAAGTTTGTAGAATAGCCATGAGGGTATTGGGTGTGGTTTCCTTGGACATACAGGGTCTCCACAGCTGACCATGATGACATCAAAGCCATTACACCCAGCAGGGTAGACAACACTTTACCAGCCATTCTGATGAGTACCTGTGGCTCAGTTGGTTTCTTCACCGGATTGAGACGAAGGGCCCTAGAGGCTTTCCCC
Source organism: Copadichromis virginalis (assembly GCF_057382275.1). Classification (NCBI taxonomy): domain Eukaryota; kingdom Metazoa; phylum Chordata; class Actinopteri; order Cichliformes; family Cichlidae; genus Copadichromis; species Copadichromis virginalis. The sequence continues at coordinate 49,816,710 of NC_140639.1, forward strand.
CCCTTTGTACCCGGTCTTCCTGCCACTTACTCCGAGCTGGCCTGGATGTGTGTCACCTTTTTGCAGTGGCTTTGGTGTATCCAGGTGGGTCGTTCTGCAATCTTCACAGCAGTTGGTGTTGTCAGCAGAGCCTGGTATGGTCCGTCCCACCGTGGCTTCGACCAGCACTTCCTCTTTATGACCTTTATCAGTACCCAGTCCCCTGGCTTCAGACGTTCTTCCTGTACAGAAACAGAATCATCTGGCAGATTATTTGCACTCATGACTTCTTTGCTTTTCAGCATTTTAATCATCCAGTCTGCTAGTGTGTTTTCTTCTTCTGCTTTATCATTATCATTACAAAACACTGGAACTCTAAATGGCCTGCCATATATTATTTCAAAAGGCGTTAGGCCATTATCAGTTGGCGTGATTCTCATATACATTTTCACTAGCTCAATGCAGTCTACCCATGTTCTGCCTGTTTCCTCCATTGTTTTCCTGAGTCTCAGCTTTACTGTGCCATTAGTCCTTTCAACCAGCCCTGCACTTTGTGGGTGATATGAGCAATGGTTTTTCAGCGTTATCCCCAGATGTTGTGACATTTTCTCAATTACTTCATTCACAAAATGAGGACCATTGTCACTGTAAATAGTCTGGGGGATCCCATGCTCTGGGATCACATTTTTGCATATCACTTTAGCCACTGAAATAGCATCTGCTTTCTTAGTGGGGACAACTTCTACCCACTTTGAGAACGGGCACACAATCACCAGGCAGTACCTGTAGGTGTTACAGTTAGACAACTCAATGAAATCCATATGGATTACTTCAAATGGGTAGCTGGGTCTGGGAAACTTTCCTCTCCTAGGTCTGAGGTTTCCCTGAGCATTATGTTTACAACATATTAAACATGCTTTACAAAAATGTTTTGAATAAGCATTGAATCCCAGTGTGAAAAACTGCCGTTCGACTGCTGCCACCATCCCAGCTGTCGAGACATGGCAGAGCCCGTGGCTCAAACTTGCAGCAGTCCTATATAGGTTCTTAGGCAATATAGGTTTATCACAAAGATAGTAGACATCACCTCGCAGGCTTGCTCCTTTAGTGAGCCACAGCTGCTTCTCAGCTGGAGGTGAGTGTGACTGCATGTCTGCTAACACATCATGTGTGATGGGCGTAGTTTGCTCCTGTGACGCCAGAACATGAACCCCATGTGTTCCAAGGGCCGCTTCCTTTGCAATTTTATCTGCAAAGGCGTTGCCTAGTACAATGGGGTCAGTGCCACGTGTGTGTGCTGCACATTTACAAACCGCAACTTTACTAGGCAGTAAGACTGCTTTCAACAGGGCCTGCAACAATGTCGCATGCTCCACAGGTTTACCTGTTGATGTTGTCATGCCTCGTCTTGACCACTGAGCGGCAAAGAAATGAAGTGTAGCATATGCATACTGACTGTCAGTATATATAGTCACTGCCTCCTGTCTCTTCTGCGCCTGTTCTAACCACAATTTAGCGGACGCCACTTGTAACTCTCTCTCCTGTTTCAATTTCCCTGTCGCACAAGCTGCTTTCACTGTCAACTGGTCTACTAACATTTGACATTGTCCTACAACCAATTTACCTTCAAAATCATATTTCTTGCGCCAATGTCCTAAATACTTTGCGCTACCGGGAGCGAATTTCACCATAAACTTCTCGTCACCCTCTGACACACTCTTGGTTGCTTGGGAACCCATAATAACAACAACAGCTGCCGACGTCACAGACCACGTGTTCTGCTCCGCACACACTCACACAACAACAACGACAACAAAAAATATCCTCACACACAAACAACAAAAATTAGGCCTATTGTCTCAACGCAGTCTCACACAGTGACTGCGTGCTTTGTCGCACACAGTGGCAAAGACTTACATAGCAGTGATCACGCGCTTTATCGCACACAGTGATAAAGACTTTCAACGCAACCTCACACAGTGGATGCGCGCTTTGCTGCACACAGCGGCAAAGAATAGTCGCACACAGTGACTACACGCTTTATCGCACACAGTGATAAAGACTTTACAACTCAGCCTCACACAGTGGCTTAGATTTTTCACATACCTACTTGGTGTTCCTTATTGCGAGTAGCATCAGTCCCGAATCCCGTCAATCGTCATCCATCGAGGAGAAAAAACAGACGGCTAATCCACCGGCTCGATGACGAATTCTCACGCCTCGGGACTTTGCTGCAGGACCTCTGTAAGTCCTGGCTGACGTCAGTCTGTCGGCGTGTCTCTTTTCCCCTCCGTGAATGTCGACTCCAGGGATCCGGCTCTCGAAGGACCAATTAATGATAGGTTTGTAGTTTGAACCTATCCACTGGAACGTTAAGGACAATCTGCTACGCAGCAAAAAGCAAGACACAAGGCACCAAAGTTCTCTGGTTTACTCATGCATGAGGGAGACCTGGCTGGAGCCAAGCGTCGTTCCACCACTTGACCACCATCAGACTCTCAGCCAGGCTCCCCATAGCACTCCTTTTATTGTGGTTACATGAATATGCATAGGGTCATTAACATATAGCATCTCACATAGGTATACATGTGAACAAAGAATACTGTGTGTGTGTGTGTGTGTGTGTGTGTGTGTGTGTGTGTGTGTGTGTGTGTGGTACTGCTGATCAAAGGGTCATATAACATCCTTGGTCAGGAAGAGGGTAGACCCCCCTTCACCCTAGATGGTTCACCCTAGATAACATGGTGAGGAAGTCCAGCAGTTCATCTAAACAAAAAGCACTTAGACTAGAACAGACGTAGCTACGTTAATCCTACCATAAAACAATAAGAGAAGGTACGACCTCTCTCGTGCTCCCAGGATGTGGGTGTGCATTCTAGTGTGGAATACACACCAAGCCCCTGCAGCCTGCTAAAGATCACACATCCTATCACTACACAATTGATTATACACCTCTAAGAATATATGGTTAAATATTTCCTAATACAAATGACAATAATAAAATCGAAACCCATCAGAAAGCGAGAGTTAAAACACTGAACAGTGTCCACTGAGCTTCTCATGCTCTTCTCATGCTCAAAGAAGTTTAACAGGAAGGACGACTCGTCCATCAGGCGTCCAGCTGTCCGTGACCGTGTCCACAGCAGAGTGTGACCGAGGCTTCATGCTAACACGCACACATGAAGCTAATACCACCACGAGCAGCTGCTCAGTGGATTTGGAGGACAAATGTCTGCAGCTTCTCACAGGCAGTATGCAGAATGTGGATCTCCACAAAGACTGTGGAGAGCTCGTCCCACACTCTAAATCCAAACTTGTCTGCACAAAACTTCTCACACGTTCCCGTCACAAGTGTCTTCTAAGTGAAGCTACCAGGGTCAGGTCCAGCTTGTTTATCTGGAGCTGCAGGAGATGATCCATCCTCACAAAGCAACACAGACAGCAGATATGCAAACACACAACACAACCAAAGGATTCTCTCTGCATGTCTGTGGCTGATGCTGCTGGAACGAAGCTGTTTGAAACCTTGTTGTTCTGCACTTTGGGACCAGAAGAGGAAACTGAAGCTCTGTGCAGAGGGTCCAATGGAAGCAGCCAAGCGCTGTAAGTGTCTGCTGTACAGGGATGCTGGTTCAGCTGTGGCTCAGTTTCACAGTGTGACTCAATAAAAGCAGCAGGAAATCAAAGCTTGATGCTTTCATCAGTGTGGAAATAAGAAAGTTTCCTGTGACAGACGCTGGAGCTCTTTCACTCTCAGCTTCACAGTTTCAGCTTCAAACTTCTTCCAACATGTTTCTAACACGGCCACATTCCACCTTAATGGAGCTGATATCTTGTGCATCAGCACATTTTCTAAAGGCAGCGATCACATCTTTAGTTTTGGATGTTTAACTGCAGATTGTTTATGTGTTTATAGCACATTAATTACAGCAGCAGCGTTGACCACAGTGCTGTACAAGAATCCAAGATAACTATTAAAATAACTCCTAATATTAATATCACACATCAAATATCAAATAACTCTCATGCTGTATTAAAAGCCAGTGAATACAAATGTGTTTTCAGAGCAGATTTACAGAGACTGACAGCAGGAGCTGGGGCTGTTCGATAGAACGATGTATATATGATGACCATATGAAAACGTCTATCGTTTCATATCACGCTCTTTGTTTCCTGCTTATGTGTTTGTGTTTTCCAGATAAAGCTTTCAAAATAAATCTGAAGATCCTGTTGAGACTTTTCAAAATAAACACAATACATTACTGCGGTCGCTCGTTTATCGAGTTACGTTCTAAAAATAAGTCTCAGAATGAAGTAGCAGCTTTATGTTTTACAAGTATTATAGAAGTTTTAAGGCAGTTAAACCCTCACTGCACACTTTCTACACTTTTCTCAGACAGGCATGAACATTTTCACACTTTTCTCTCTTGTTTAAACAAAGTTCAAACCTTCATAGAAAAATAAGTTCATTATTAAAGAGTGAAAGCAAAGTGTTTCTGAAATGTGTCAAATCAGCCTTTGCTGGCATTAAATGAGCTTCTGTGTGAGGAGCACTCGTCCATGGCCTGGGCTCCTCGCTGTCAGGTAAAGTTTCATAAAGCTTTTGAGTTTTTCTGCAGATAATGTTGGTGTCCAGCACGATGTTCTTTTTCCTGCGGTCACTGAGCCACAAAGCCAAAGCTGACTCCATCCTTACGATGTTCTTGTTGTGGACAGTTACAACCTTTTTGCCTCCTTGTTGAAACTATGATGGTCAGCATCTTCCTCTGCCTTTGGCTGCTACCACAGGTGCAAAACGTCTCGTCATCATTGTTGTTTGTTGGGACAAAACGTACAAACATACAGTGCAGCACTGCAGAGTCACACTGCTGTAAATTTGAACACATTCTGTACTGTACAGGAGACACGGCACGAGATTGGCTGACAATGGTCTACAGCCAATCAGGACGCAGAACACAATGCGCTGTAAAAAACAAAAACATGCAAAATTGCACAAAAAAGATCAGCGAAACAGCGAGGCCGCCAAAGGTGAACTGTGTTACAGCGAGGGACCAGCGTATATGTGGTTGTTGGGACGATAAATGTCTTTGAGCTTGTGTCAGAAGACGAGCTGCAGCTTTCTGGACCAGCTGCAGTCTTGCCAGGCAGGTCCCACTAACTCCAACATATAAGGAGTTACAATAATCCAGCTGGGACGTCATGAAAACGTGGATCGCCCGTTCAAGGTTTTTAAAAGATAGAAATGATCTCACCTTAGATAAAAGCCTCAGTTTGAAGAAAGACCGCTGTACAACTGAGCTCAGCTGTTTTTCAAATTGCCGTCAAATATAAGCCCCAAATGTAATAATGCGATTTAATAAAAGAGCTGAACCAGTCTAATAGAGCGCCCTTGATGCCGCCATGCTCCAATGGTGAGGTCAAGATGCTGTGGTCAAGGCAGCGGTCAGATCCAAAAGCACAGCCGAGTCTCCTGATCAGTGGCTGATAAAAGATCATTAAGAATTTTTCAAAGTGCAGTTTCAGTGCTGTGAAGAGCTTTAAAACCAGACTGAAACCTTTACAACAGATTGCAGCTGAACAAATATAATCTTTTACAAAATCTTCGACAGGAAGGGAAGCTTTGAAATAGGCCTGAAGTTTGAGCAGACAGAGGATCCAGATCAGGTTTTTAGTACAGGCTGTACAACAGCATGTTTAAAACAGGCTGTACAACACCTGAACTAAGACTGCTGTTAAAAATCGCTAAGATGTCGGAACCGACAACCTTTAAAATCTTTTTAAACACGTGTTGGAACAACATCATTTGGACAAGATGATGTCTTTATAGCATCACATCGTTCCTCCACCTGATCAAACCACACAGGCTCAAACTGATCAAAAACAGCTGAGCAGGTGAATATTTTAGCCCCGGTGCGATCTCGGGCGAGAGTATCGATGATGGCCAAAGGGCAGCGTCCAGCTCTACGGCCGCTGAAGAGCAGACTCAACAGACGCGCGTGATGTGGATCCTACTGCTCTAAAACTGGAGCTTCTTCAATCCATTAAAGAGGACATTAGTACGCTGTTAAAAGAAGAAGTCAGAAATGCATTGAAAGAAGATTTTGACAATATAAGGGCTGACGTGCAAGGACTGAGAAATGAGATCGCTAACAGCATGGCGGCGACGTGCGGCGAAGTTGATGGAGTAAAGGTTAGAGTGAAAGAAGCTGAGGATGGGCTGTCAATGTGGAGCGATGAGGTGACCACCCTGCAGTCTACAGTAGAGAGTATGAAGGAGGAGCTGTCTGACCTGAAGGATAAATGTGATGAAGGCAGGAAGCGGAGAGCTAACATCCACATCATAGGGATCCCAGAGGGCCTGGACTCGAGCTCCTCCACGGCCGTATCCGTGCTACTACGTGAAGTGCTGGGTATGGATAAAGACGTTATTGTCGACCGCTCACACAGGAGCCCTATCCTGAGAAAGCCAGCTGGTAACCCGCACGCCATCATAGCCGAGCGTCACTACTACCAGGATTGTGTGGCTACGCCGTGCCAGGGCCCAAGCCCCGCTTGAGTTTAACGGACAACCTATTGCAATATTACGATTGGGCGATATGACCCAAAGATCATATCTCGATATTCTTTAGCTGGATGGCGATATACGATATATATCTCGATATTTTTAAAGCCAGAAAGTACGAACAAAAAGAGAGTTCTTAGTCAAAGCTGTGTCCCAAATCTCACACAGGCACATTTATTAACATACAGCGTAGATGTACATGAAACAATTACTCAGGAATAAATGATCAGCATTTATTAAATAATAATGCTCCATAAATAAAAGAAAACAATGTTGTTTTTGTGCATAACAAAAAGCTCACAATCGTGCAGTCAAAATGTAAACAGACGCTGAGCATAATAACAAGCAGCTGCTCTGTTCCCAGGTTCTACTGCGTGACTGACAGCCTGGAGTTTGAAACCCTCTTTGTAACCGTGTCTCTTACAGGTGCCATTTATGGTCCTTATACACACTCAATACAGTAATATTACGTTGAAGCAGAGTACGTATCACTCCGCGAGGCTCCTCGTAGCTGTAATGCTCCAACAATCCATCAAGCGGTGCGGCCTCGTAGCTGAGCAAAGTCGTACCAAAACATCTTTTGAAAGGTTTCTGAGCGCCGTGTAGCACATAAAATCGGTTCGAGGTCAGTAAGCACAACCAGAATTCATCCATAAGGCGCACTGTCGATTTATGAGAAAATTACAGGATTTTAAGTGCAGAAAATATAGTTTATGGTTTTCCTTTGATCTTAGCAAATATCTACGCCTCTAATTGGGACGATCACAGATTTTTCACTAATGTCTTTGCGCGGCTCCCCAATATGTCATCACACAATATCATCTTTGAGGGAGACCTAAACTGCTCATTATCTGCTATGGACCACAGTTCACACAAAAGTACACTTAGTCCAAAGTCAGCATGCGTCATTCAGAGCTTTCTTGATAATTATGGGCTGGCTGATGTATGGAGATTTCATAATCCTGCTTCAAATCAATACTCTTTTTTCTAATGTCCATAAAACATATATTTGTATAGAAAAACGTCTCCCTTTAGTTACAGAATGTGATTATAAGACTCTGGTGATTTCTCCTCTTGTTTTTTCAATGTGTATTCCTGATGCCTGCTCCAACTATCAGCCATGGAGATTCAACTCAGTGTTGTTAGCAGATGAAGAGTTTGTCAGTTACAAAAGGTCTCAAAGAGATTTTTTTTCTATTAATCAGACCCCAGAGATGTCATCATCAGTTTGTCTGCTTTAATAATGTGACTGGAAAAAGGTGTTGGACTTCAAATATGTCCATTTCTGTCACACTTCACCTTTAAAAGTGAAGCCATGTGGTTCCTGGAAGGAAAAACACGACTTTTTCAAGTCTTTGTCCTGTTTTTATGAGAAATGTACGACTTTAATGTGAAACATTCAGAGTTTTTTCTCTTGTTGTGTTTGTTTGAAGCTGCTTCCTGTTGGCTTCAGCTGTTTGGAGTTTCCATTTTCTAAACTTCTACATTCTGAACCTTATTCAGCTCTGAACAGATGATGAAACACTGAATGATTTCAAGCACTTTGTCTAATAAACTTACATCTTTCATTCTTTATACAGATTGGAGAGCTGTGGTTTGTCAGAGATCAGCTGTGATTATCTGGCAGCAGCACTGAAGTCCAACCCCTCCCATCTGAGACAGCTGGACCTGTGGGGAAACAACCTGCAGGATTCAGGAGTGAAGCATCTGTGTGGTTTCCTGGAGAGTCCAGGATGTAAACTTGAAACTCTGAGGTCAGTCAGCATGTTTTAGTTGTGCTGAGATTAACATGATGTGAAAGTTGTGCTGACACTAAACTGCAGACATCAGGCTGATATTATACTGATCCACACTGAGGATCTTCATGGTAAAGTCTGTTTTCTTCTTCTCTGGTTTAGTCCATTGACTGCAGCAGAACAATGTTCACATTTCAAACAGTGATACTCAACGTATGGCCCGCGGCCCACACGCGGCCTGCCCACCTTTCCTGATTCAGAGAGAGGGGACCCTGATTAACTGTGTAGCTTCTTCCTCACAGTTCTAAGTATCAGACACAACAATGAATAATCCACAGCTGACTGTCTTTAGCAGGTCAAAGGTCACGGCACACAGCAGACAGTCAGAAATATTCTAACTCTGATCATTTATCAGTTGTGACACTGTGAGACTTGATCAGAGGTGTGATCATCACAGCAGAGGCCTTTGTGTCAAAGTCACTGAGGATCAAACAGAAACACATGAAGCAGATTTTCCTCTTCTGGCTTTTTATAGCAGATAACCTTCAAAATATTCTGCAGTCGATCAAAAACTGAAGCAAACCATGAAGCAACATGTGAACATGAGCTGATGCTGCTGAAGTGAAGCAAAGTTACAGAGGTTTGATTACAGACACAGCTGAGAGTTTGTAATCTGTCATCATTTTAAAAAGTTTCCATGGAACAGCAGAAATGAGGCTTTACTGTCAGAGGCCGACAGCACTGAACACAACAGCAGACTGGTGGCTAATAAACAGTGAATGATGCAGAAACAGATGTTTGAAGCTGTTCTTGGAGTACACTGAGAGAGAGAGAGCTGTGCAGGCAGGAACAGCCAAAGTCAGAGAGAATTCATGAGCATATTGATCAAACGTGAAGCAGAGTTTGGATCTTCTTTTGCTGCTGCTTCACTCAGTTTTGGTTGGAGACAGATGAAACCTGCAGCTTCAGGATCTGTGAGCTGTCCACTTTCAGCCCCGACGGCGTGTCCGTGTACGTGCCGTCGAGTGAACGATCCACGCTCTGTGTTTCCATCTTTGTGTGTTTAGCTGCTCTCATTTACTGTTTTATCTGTTTGCTGCTTGTTGAAATAGTTTGTGAGCTTTAACCTGAGATTCTGGCAAAATACATTTATATTAAACATCGATTCAGGATTGAATGAATCAACATCGTTTTATTCAAATTAAAACCATTTAAATGGGAACATGAATTTTTTACAGCCGCCTCTAATGCTGGGTAATGTCAGCTGGTCCATGTGCAGCTGGCTGTGAGGCTCAGGGAGCGTCTACAAAGTGCAACACTGAAAGAACATCATCCATAAATATTGAGTAAGAACTGGACTCTCATACAGCGAGACTCAAATGCCTTTAAACATCAGCTTATCCTGCTGATCCGAGTCCAACACTGAGTTTGTAAAAACATGTTTGTCAATCATTTTGTTTGGTTTCTGAGGAAAAAGATTCAATAAGTTGCTGCTAATACACAACATTTCATCATATTTCCTCATAACCCTCTTTTGTCTGACCATTTGATCCCATTTGAATTTGCAATAAAGGATCCACAGAGTTTGGTGACAATAATGACAGTAGATGTTTGTGTGAAAGTGCTGCAAGCAAATGAGTGTGTGATGTTCTTTCAGTGTTGCACTTTGTAGACGCTCCCTGAGCACTGGTCTCACAGGCAGCTGCACATAGAGACCAGTGTTGTTAGTCCAGGTCAGAAGATGACTTGTTGGAATGAAAATGAGCTTGTAGTTTGTCTGCTTTAATAATGTGACTGGAAAAAGGTGTTGGACTTCAAATATGTCCATTTCTGTCACACTTCACCTTTAAAAGTGAAGCCATGTGGTTCCTGGAAGGAAAAACACGACTTTTACAAGTCTTTGTCCTGTTTTTATGAGAAATGTACGACTTTAATGTGAAACATTCAGAGTTTTTTCTCTTGTTGTGTTTGTTTGAAGCTGCTTCCTGTTGGCTTCAGCTGTTTGGAGTTTCCATTTTCTAAACTTCTACATTCTGAACCTTCTTCAGCTCTGAACAGATGATGAAACACTGAATGATTTCAAGCACTTTGTCTAATAAACTTACATCTTTCATTCTTTATACAGATTGAGGAACTGTGGTTTGTCAGAGATCAGCTGTGATGATCTGGCAGCAGCACTGAAGTCCAACCCCTCCCATCTGAGAGAGCTGGACCTGAGTAATGACTCCTTGTCTTTGAATAAGAACAACAAGCTGCAGGATCCAGGAGTGAAGCATCTGTGTGGTTTCCTGGAGAGTGCAGGATGTAAACTTGAAACTCTGAGGTCAGTCAGCATGTTTTAGTTGTGCTGAGATGAATATGATGTGAAAGTTGTGCTGACACTAAACTGCAGACATCAGGCTGATATTATACTGATCCACACTGAGGATCTTCATGGTAAAGTCTGTTTTCTTCTTCTCTGGTTTAGTCCATTGACTGCAGCAGAACAATGTTCACATTTCAAACAGTGATACTCAACGTATGGCCCGCGGCCCACACGCGGCCTGCCTACCTTTCCTGATTCAGAGAGAGGGGACCCTGATTAACTGTGTAGCTTCTTCCTCACAGTTCTAAGTATCAGACACAACAATGAATAATCCACAGCTGACTGTCTTTAGCAGGTCAAAGGTCACGGCACACAGCAGACAGTCAGAAATATTCTAACTCTGATCATTTATCAGTTGTGACACTGTGAGACTTGATCAGAGGTGTGATCATCACAGCAGAGGCCTTTGTGTCAAAGTCACTGAGGATCAAACAGAAACACATGAAGCAGATTTTCCTCTTCTGGCTTTTTATAGCAGATAACCTTCAAAATATTCTGCAGTCGATCAAAAACTGAAGCAAACCATGAAGCAACATGTGAACATGAGCTGATGCTGCTGAAGTGAAGCAAAGTTACAGAGGTTTGATTCCAGACACAGCTGAGAGTTTGTAATCTGTCATCATTTTAAAAAGTTTCCATGGAACAGCAGAAATGAGGCTTTACTGTCAGAGGCCGACAGCACTGAACACAACAGCAGACTGGTGGCTAATAAACAGTGAATGATGCAGAAACAGATGTTTGAAGCTGTTCTTGGAGTACACTGAGAGAGAGAGAGCTGTGCAGGCAGGAACAGCCAAAGTCAGAGAGAATTCATGAGCATATTGATCAAACGTGAAGCAGAGTTTGGATCTTCTTTTGCTGCTGCTTCACTCAGTTTTGGTTGGAGACAGATGAAACCTGCAGCTTCAGGATCTGTGAGCTGTCCACTTTCAGCCCCGACGGCGTGTCCGTGTACGTGCCGTGGAGTGAACGATCCACGCTCTGTGTTTCCATCTTTGTGTGTTTAGCTGCTCTCATTTACTGTTTTATCTGTTTGCTGCTTGTTGAAATAGTTTGTGAGCTTTAACCTGAGATTCTGGCAAAATACATTTATATTAAACATCGATTCAGGATTGAATGAATCAACATCGTTTTATTCAAATTAAAACCATTTAAATGGGAACATGAATTTTTTACAGCCGCCTCTAATGCTGGGTAATGTCAGCTGGTCCATGTGCAGCTGGCTGTGAGGCTCAGGGAGCGTCTACAAAGTGCAACACTGAAAGAACATCATCCATAAATATTGAGTAAGAACTGGACTCTCATACAGCGAGACTCAAATGCCTTTAAACATCAGCTTATCCTGCTGATCCGAGTCCAACACTGAGTTTGTAAAAACATGTTTGTCAATCATTTTGTTTGGTTTCTGAGGAAAAAGATTCAATAAGTTGCTGCTAATACACAACATTTCATCATATTTCCTCATAACCCTCTTTTGTCTGACCATTTGATCCCATTTGAATTTGCAATAAAGGATCCACAGAGTTTGGTGACAATAATGACAGTAGATGTTTGTGTGAAAGTGCTGGAAGCAAATGAGTGTGTGATGTTCTTTCAGTGTTGCACTTTGTAGACGCTCCCTGAGCACTGGTCTCACAGCCAGCTGCACATAGAGACCAGTGTTGTTAGTCCAGGTCAGAAGATGACTTGTTGGAATGAAAATGAGCTTGTAGTTTGTCTGCTTTAATAATGTGACTGGAAAAAGGTGTTGGACTTCAAATATGTCCATTTCTGTCACACTTCACCTTTAAAAGTGAAGCCATGTGGTTCCTGGAAGGAAAAACACGACTTTTTCAAGTCTTTGTCCTGTTTTTATGAGAAATGTACGACTTTAATGTGAAACATTCAGAGTTTTTTCTCTTGTTGTGTTTGTTTGAAGCTGCTTCCTGTTGGCTTCAGCTGTTTGGAGTTTCCATTTTCTAAACTTCTACATTCTGAACCTTCTTCAGCTCTGAACAGATGATGAAACACTGAATGATTTCAAGCACTTTGTCTAATAAACTTACATCTTTCATTCTTTATACAGTGTCTGTGGTTTGTCAGATATTGGCCTTGATTATCTGGCAGCAGCGCTGAAGTCCAACCCCTCGTATCCCACAGAGGTGGACCTGAGTGGAACCTACAGCAACCTGAAGGATTCAGGAGTGAAGCATCTGTGTGGTTTCCTGGAGAATCCACGATGTCGATTTGAAACTCTGAGGTCAGTCAGCATGTTTTAGTTGTGCTGAGATGAATATGATGTGAAAGTTGTGCTGACACTAAACTGCAGCCATCAGGCTGATATTATACTGATCCACACTGAGGATCTTCATGGTAAAGTCTGTTTTCTTCTTCTCTGGTTTAGTCCATTGACTGCAGCAGAACAATGTTCACATTTCAAACAGTGATACTCAACGTATGGCCCGCGGCCCACACGCGGCCTGCCCACCTTTCCTGATTCAGAGAGAGGGGACCCTGATTAACTGTGTAGCTTCTTCCTCACAGTTCTAAGTATCAGACACAACAATGAATAATCCACAGCTGACTGTCTTTAGCAGGTCAAAGGTCACGGCACACAGCAGACAGTCAGAAATATTCTAACTCTGATCATTTATCAGTTGTGACACTGTGAGACTTGATCAGAGGTGTGATCATCACAGCAGAGGCCTTTGTGTCAAAGTCACTGAGGATCAAACAGAAACACATGAAGCAGATTTTCCTCTTCTGGCTTTTTATAGCAGATAACCTTCAAAATATTCTGCAGTCGATCAAAAACTGAAGCAAACCATGAAGCAACATGTGAACATGAGCTGATGCTGCTGAAGTGAAGCAAAGTTACAGAGGTTTGATTACAGACACAGCTGAGAGTTTGTAATCTGTCATCATTTTAAAAAGTTTCCATGGAACAGCAGAAATGAGGCTTTACTGTCAGAGGCCGACAGCACTGAACACAACAGCAGACTGGTGGCTAATAAACAGTGAATGATGCAGAAACAGATGTTTGAAGCTGTTCTTGGAGTACACTGAGAGAGAGAGAGCTGTGCAGGCAGGAACAGCCAAAGTCAGAGAGAATTCATGAGCATATTGATCAAACGTGAAGCAGAGTTTGGATCTTCTTTTGCTGCTGCTTCACTCAGTTTTGGTTGGAAACAGATGAAACCTGCAGCTTCAGGATCTGTGAGCTGTCCACTTTCAGCCCCGACGGCGTGTCCGTGTACGTGCCGTCGAGTGAACGATCCACGCTCTGTGTTTCCATCTTTGTGTGTTTAGCTGCTCTCATTTACTGTTTTAGCTGTTTGCTGCTTGTTGAAATAGTTTGTGAGCTTTAACCTGAGATTCTGGCAAAATACATTTATATTAAACATCGATTCAGGATTGAATGAATCAACATAGTTTTATTCAAATTAAAACCATTTAAATGGGAACATGAATTTTTTACAGCCGCCTCTAATGCTGGGTAATGTCAGCTGGTCCATGTGCAGCTGGCTGTGAGGCTCAGGGAGCGTCTACAAAGTGCAACACTGAAAGAACATCATCCATAAATATTGAGTAAGAACTGGACTCTCATACAGCGAGACTCAAATGCCTTTAAACATCAGCTTATCCTGCTGATCCGAGTCCAACACTGAGTTTGTAAAAACATGTTTGTCAATCATTTTGTTTGGTTTCTGAGGAAAATGATTCAATAAGTTGCTGCTAATACACAACATTTCATCATATTTCCTCATAACCCTCTTTTGTCTGACCATTTGATCCCATTTGAATTTGCAATAAAGGATCCACAGAGTTTGGTGACAATAATGACAGTAGATGTTTGTGTGAAAGTGCTGGAAGCAAATGAGTGTGTGATGTTCTTTCAGTGTTGCACTTTGTAGACGCTCCCTGAGCACTGGTCTCACAGCCAGCTGCACATAGAGACCAGTGTTGTTAGTCCAGGTCAGAAGATGACTTGTTGGAATGAAAATGAGCTTGTAGTTTGTCTGCTTTAATAATGTGACTGGAAAAAGGTGTTGGACTTCAAATATGTCCATTTCTGTCACACTTCACCTTTAAAAGTGAAGCCATGTGGTTCCTGGAAGGAAAAACATGACTTTTTCAAGTCTTTGTCCTGTTTTTATGAGAAATGTACGACTTTAATGTTCTTCTTTTTTTTTAACTCAATTTTTATTATAATTTACAACATTGCAACTTGTACTTGTCAATGTTCACAAGTAGGACAGTTACAGGAACCGCAATGCAGAAATGTAGTTTAAAATAAGAACTGCAATTAGGAAGCACAAAACAAAACCCAAGCAAAACAAACAAACAGACAACAACATAACAAAAAGAAAACAAAACAAAAACTTTATGTAATATTAAATAACATGTGATAGGGCTGGGCGATATATCAAAAATTTATCGTTACCGAAATTTATGACTCTCATCGACGTCATTTTGCCCATGTCGGTAAATTCGGTATTTAAAAAAAAAAAGGAAAGGCATGTGCAGGTTGGCGATGTTCATGTCCCTTTAAGACGCTGTGCTACGTTACAGACTTGACGGGGTGGAGTCACATGACTCTACTACCTGTAACAAGACGAGACACGGGTGAACAAATGGAGGACGATTTAAATGTTGAAGCAGCAGCGACGGAGGTAGGCTGGTGGAGGAGGAAGAGGAGACGCTTGTTAACAAAAAAAATGCATCATCAATCGTTTGGCAACATTTTGGATTCAACAAGGATGATATTGATCAAAAAATTGTTAAATGTAAACTCTGCAAAAAGACTGTTGCGTCAAGTCAAGGTAACACAACCAACCTATTAATAAATAATATTTATTATTAAACTATTTTGTTTACAAGGGATATACATTTTTTAGAGAGCATGGTTACATATTGTATCCGACACTTTTTATTTTGTTCAGTTAATAAATCTTAACCACTAAAAGTACTTACTACTATTGTCTTCATTTATTTTCAGTGACATTTTACAGTCCTTTAAAGTGGTAATAATATAATTGCAATGAATAGGTCTAGGGGGAATAATATTATCAAAATAACTGGAGGAACTATGCTGCCTGCCACAGCCCCATCAAATGAAAAAAAAAAAAAGTTTGTTTTTTGGCACTTGGGGTGGTTATCGTCCATTTATCGTTATCGAGGTTAACTGCTCAATTTATCATGATATTGATTTTAGGCCATATCGCCCAGCCCTAACATGTGACAAACTTAGCCGTAAATGGACAAAACGAAACAGACCTATGCTAAATTATTGAAACAGTAAAGCATGTATGGGTTGCCAACGCTCAGTAAACAATTCTCTCTGAATCTGCAGAGCAGATGTTATTTCCTCCATCTGGTAAATTTCTCTTGCTTTATCGATCCACATTTTGTATGAAGGTGGGTCAAGATTCAGCCATTTAATAGTGATACACTTTAGTGCTGCTGTAAGATTCTTAAGAGATACTTTTTATTGTTTCCCGCAAAACCCTTTGGTAAGACTCCTAAAATGGCTAACTGTTGGTCTTTTGTTAATGGTTGTTGGAAAACTGTACTGAGAACTTTAAATATGTCATTCCAAAGTGAGCAGAGTTTTGGGCATGACCAGAATATATGTGAGTGGGTTCCTAAAGAAGTACCACAATTTCGCCAGCAGGTGTCAGGATTTGTAGGCTTCATTTTGGCCATTATCTCTGGGGTTCTAAAATATCTCATGACCACCTTCCATTTAAATTCTCTCCACAGCCCAGAATTAGTCACCAGATGGGCTTCACCGAACACCTCTTCCCAGGTGTCCTCTGAGATTTGAGTGCCAGTCTCAGCTTCCCACCTTGCCTTAATATCCAAAGTTGCATTTGTATTGAAACTCATAAATGCGTTATAAAAATGACTGATTAATTTTGGGGAGGAATTACTTTGAAATATTTTTAGAAATATTTCCTCAATGGGTGAGGGCTCCAAAACTTGCCTCCATTCTTTATGTTTTGTCAAAAAGCTTCTTAGCTGCAGAAATCTAAAAAAGTCAGAAGAAGGAAGCCGAAACTGACCTCAACTGTTCAAATGAGCTCAGGTGCCCATTCCTCACAACATGACAAAGTTTATGAAGCCTGCTATGTGACCATGCTCTGAAGCCAGAGTCTTCCACAATAGGAGAAAAACCCTGCAGGGAGGAGAGGCTTGATAGAATTGAAATTTCTTTTGGAAGACCAAATGATTGTTTGATTCTACGCCAAATCTTTAGTGTGACCCTCGTCCGTTCCCCCATATGCACATTTTTAATTGAAATGTTAGAACAAAGCAGGGATTCCAATGATCTTTCGCACATTGTCTTCTCAATGTTTAGCCACTGAGTTTAAGACAAATCCCGCACCCATACAGTCAGGGGTCTCATCTGAGCTGCCCAGAAATAATATTTCAGGTTTGGAACAGCCAATCCCCCCTGCAGGTTTGACAGTTTTAATGTTTGGAACTTGATCCTTGGGCGTTTGCTTTGCCATATAAATTTGGAAAAAAGTTTATCTAAATTATCAAATGTAGAGTTGGGAATGTTAATAGGCAGCATTTGAAAAAGGTCTAGAAGTCTTGGCAATACATTCATACGTATACTCTCGATCCGACCCAAGAAAGACAGAGGCAGGACTGTCCATCTCTCTAAATCTTTTTTTATTTTTGCAACTATAACTTCATAATTTACTTTAAACAAGTCTGATAATGAGTGAGGAATTTGAATTCCTAAATACTTGATACCTTCGTTTGGCCATTTAAAGCCACATCGCTCCTTGAATGTTAGTGAAATGTTTCCTCCTATATCCATTGCCAATGTTTTGTCAATATGGCACTATATTGCAGGAAGGCAATATAGTGCCATAGTTGTCATGGTCCTGGGTCGTTGACCCAGCGTTTTGTGTTTTTGTGACTATTTCCCTCTGTTCTAGTTATTCTGTGTCCTCCCCCCTTGTGTCCGGTTCGGGTTCTAGATTTCCTGTTTTACTTTGTAGGTCTGTGTCTCGTTATGCCCATTAAGTTCCAGCTGTGTCCCCTCCTGTGTGCCATTTCCTCATTACCTGGTGTGTGTATTTATAGTTGGTGTCTGCCTGTGCTCCTCGTCGGCTCGTCTGCGTTCATCCATGTATCACTGCATTCCTCTGTGTAGCTCTGCATTCTATGGTGTTTCGTTCCTGTCTCTGCGTCTCTCTGCCCCGCACCCCTTTTGTATGGTCTCAGGTTTGTCTTTAGTTTCTCCCAGTTTAGGTTTGTAATTGCTCATGTTGAGTTGCCTGTTTTTGCCACCACCACCACCTTGTAAATAAACATCACTCTGTCATCAGTTCGCTGCATCTTGGGTCCTCCTTTTCCTCCACACCACACGGCTCCCTCCGCCAGCCGTGACAATAGTGCCTTCCTGCAATGAACCCCGTTTGATCTGGATTTATAACCTGTGTAATAATTTTACTAACTCTTTTGGCTAAAATCGTGGTGAGAATGCACAAATCAGTATTAAGTAATGAGATTGGCCTGTATGATTGACAGTTTGTGGGGTCCTTGCCCTCTTTATGGATTACAACAACTGTAGCATCGTTCCAGGACGACGCGCACACACATACACTTACACTGATAAGCACGCACTCATCCCCCTCCCTTTCCAAACGCCTTCGATGCTTGTTTCCTGTGGGGGAAGACGGCGGGTCCGTGTGCCACGCTGGAATGGTAGCGCTGTGTAGGACGACTGCTGTGTTCCTTCGTATTACTCCTCACCCCCTACCCAACCCCGGTGGCTTGTCACGTGCTCCAATGTTGTAATGTGGACATTTATGTGCTCTCTGTGCAGAGGAGTTTTTTTTGTTTCCTGTTCTCATGCTGTCCTCCCATAGGTGCCAAGCGTGAGAAGAGGTCTCTTTTTTTCCTCATGTACTTTTCCCATTGTTGTGTACTTTTTCAGTTTTTTTTTTTTTTTCTGTAACGCTGCCGATCTCCGACTGTATTCCCATGTGATGTCTTTGTTGTGTGTGTAAGTCGGGGGGGAGGGGTCCTATTCCTCTGCGGGGCAACCTGCATATGGCCAATAAAGCATTCATTCAATTCAATTCAATTCATAGTCCCAGTCTCCAGAGCGCAGTGGTAAGCTTTCAGTAATAAGGGTGCGACTTTGTCCTTAAGTTTTTTAAGTGCTAAGCCTTTTAAGTGTTAAGGTTTGAAATCACCTGTAAAATTTCTTGTTCATCTAACTCCTTTGCTACAGACTCTGGCAGTGTTTTTAAATTGATCTTTTCTAAGAAATCAGATAGTCTATTGTTATCTTTACATGTATCTGAATTTTTATATAATGACTCGAAAAAATTGGCAAAACAACTTGCAATTTGATTTGGTTTAGTAATTAGGGTTTGATCTGACTTCAACTTTTGGACCATATTACAAGTTTGCTGTTTCCTGAGTCTTATTGCCAGCAATCTACTAGCCCTACTACCCTGTTCATAGTACTTTTGTTTAGTGAATCTTAAATTGCCCTCAATTTTCACGTTCATTAAACTATTACGCTCACTACGTAACATTTTAAGATCGGAAAGCAAATTGGCTGTCCGTGCTTTTTTGTGTTGTTGCTCTAGGTGTTTTATTTTGGCCTCCAATTCACACCGCCTAGCCTCTTTTCTTTTTTTCCCGGCACTTGCAAATGATATTATGCGACCTCTAATGTATGCCTTGGTGCAATCCCAGAGAGTTAAAGGCGATATCTCTGGAGTTGTGTTCAACTGCAAGTAAGTATTTAGTTCAGTATGTATGAACTCAAAAAACTGCCAATCATTTAGGAGTGAGGCATTTAATCGCCAGACTTTAATGTTCTTGATGCTCCTGTACCATCTCTGTGTCATCCTCCTCGCTCCCTCTTTGCACTCACAGTCTTTGTGCATCATTAACACTCACATGAGGAAAACCAAAGTTTTACTGGGCAGAAGATGATCATCAGTGACGCTGTCTTTAAAACACTCTTGTTAGAAATGTTCGACTTTAATGTGAAACATTCAGAGTTTTTTCTCTTGTTGTGTTTGTTTGAAGCTGCTTCCTGTTGGCTTCAGCTGTTTGGAGTTTCCATTTTCTAAACTTCTACATTCTGAACCTTCTTCAGCTCTGAACAGATGATGAAACACTGAATGATTTCAAGCACTTTGTCTAATAAACTTACATCTTTCATTCTCTATACAGATTGGAGCGCTGTGATTTGTCAGAGATCAGCTGTGATTATCTGGAAGCAGTGCTGAAGCTCAACCCTTCGTATCCCAGAGAGGTGGACTTGAGCTCCAACAAGCTGCAGGATTCAGGAGTGAAGCAGCTGTGTGTTCTTCTGGAGAATCCACAACATCAAATTGAAACTCTGAGGTCAGTCTCCACGTTTTAGTTGTGCTGACACTGTCGATCTGTGGAACTAAAACCTTTATACAGGAAGTCTGGTTCAGCTCTTTGTAGACCTTCTAATCTCTGATGCTCTGAGTCTTACTCAGTAGATGATGCAGAGTTGTGAAGCCGATGTGGGTGAGGACACTCGCCCAGCTCTAACTACTTTGACGTCCAGGCGGCTTCCCTGCTTGTCCTGATACAAACAAACCTGAGTAACCTTGCAGGTCAGATCTCATCAGTCACACCTGTTATGGCAGCTCTCCTCTAGATTGTAGTTCTTGTTAACCTGGGATGGTTTTAGAAGCCTGGACCACAGACTGCAAGGGAAGATATTACTGGGAAAGGCCAAAGCAACCTATCAGACCCATTAAACACTAACATAGATGAATACTCAGATTTAAACCTTTATTGTTTCACAAAGGGTTAAAAAGGGAACGTCCACAGTTTAGACTGCAGCAGATTTTATTAAAGCAGTTTGACAGGAGCAAAGCAAAAACACAAAGAATAAGTGTTTCACATATTAATACATATAACATAATAATAAAAGAAAAGCAAAATAATGATACAAAAGAATGAAAAAGTTGTCCAGAGCAGCAGGATGTCTGAGGTCTGCAGAAACACAAAAACACAGCAGCTAAAAATAGTTGTTGAAAGAAAACGAGGTGGGAGCTGCTGATTCCTGAGCTTTGATACTGGATTAGCTTCAGTAGTTATTCCCATCACTGCTGTAGGAGCTACATTTAGTCACAGCTGATTGTCTTTGACCAATCAGAAGACTACTGTTGTAAAAACAAGCAGACAAAGAACCAATGAGAGTGAAGAACAGGATAAAGAGCTCGTGTGATGGAGGCAAAGCAATAATCAGCAGACTGTAGCAGTTTCTATCTGGATGAAAGTAGAAGGAGCTCAGCGGAGCTCAGTCCCATATCTTTGTTTAGAAACAACATCAGTGATTTCCTGCTGCTCGAGATGATTCCAGCAGCTCTCATTACAGCAGCTGATGAGAGAAACAGCTGATGGCTCACAGCTCGTACACTGTTGGATCTCCAGATGTTCACGTGGCTGAAGTCTGTGAAGAAACTGTGGTCCACGTAGTTCACACGGCCTCAGATTGGACCGAGCTCCCTGGATCACTGCAGCATCCTCAGCTGGTACATGGACGTCTCTGCTCCTCAGTCTTGGAGCCCCTGCAGGTCCGTCCACACCACCAGGGTCTTCTCACTCACCTTTCCTTTGTCCTCGTCCTTCATCGGCCGTGCTGTGTCTTTGTTCCTGCGGTGTTGTTCCCACGATGCAGCGCTGATGTTCCCTCCTTGAATGCACAACAAGTACGGTGCTGGTCTTTCTCGGGTGGAGCAGAGACAGATTGAAGTCTTTCAGGCTTTAGTGCCGACTTCCCTGACAGAGGCTGGACTCCATGGTCTGCACAGGAGGCTTCTACACTGTGTGGAGGTGACTCCTGGACTCGAAGACAGGCTGCAGGTACATGTGTGATGAAGAGGAGCTACAGCAGTGTGATGGAGCTGCAGGTGTGAAGGAAGTCCTGCTGTCCTGTCCCACCCTCATCTTTGCTTCCTCTGTCTTCTCTGGACTTGTCCTCCTGTTTCAGAAACAGCACTGCTTCATGCCGAGGGTGGACGGGAGCGTTGGCTCTGATTCTTTTACCGTCCACCACAAGGAGACACTGATGCTGACCTCCTGATTCATCTGCATGTGTTCTGCTTCACACTGCTCACCTCCACCAAAGACTTCACAAACATCTTCTTTCTTTGAGTCCAGTTTGTCCCACAAACACTTCCAAATCTCCTCCTCTGAGATTCTGCAGCTTCTTGCAGTGTGACTCAGCTGACTTCTGACAGACCACAGACTGGCACAGCATCCACATGTGTCTCCTTTCAAACAGGCTCTTGATGTTTCCTCCCACATCATTCTGGCCTCTCAGTCTCCTTTGTTCTCCAGCTCTGTAGCTCCAGCTGGTGAAGCTTCAGTTTTCCATGTTGGTAACAGTAAACTACAGCCTCTGCTGTCAGCTGGGTAACTAAACAGAGCTGCAGCACGTCTCTGCGGTGGTGCTACATCCAGCCTGCAGACGGCCGTCTACATGTTGTAGTGGTTTACAGTCACCAGGGGGCGCTGTCCCAGCCATGCAGGCAGTGGGCTGCTCTGCTTGTGCTGTTGTTGGTGAAGCTGAAGTGAAAGCGAGAGTTAAAACACTGAACAGTGTCCACTGAGCTTCTTATGCTATTCTCATGCTCAAAGAAGTTTAACAGGAAGGACGACTCGTCCATCAGGCGTCCAGCTGTCCGTGACCGTGTCCACAGCAGAGTGTGACCGAGGCTTCATGCTAACACGCACACATGAAGCTAATACCACCACGAGCAGCTGCTCAGTGGATTTGGAGGACAAATGTCTGCAGCTTCTCACAGGCAGTATGCAGAATGTGGATCTCCACAAAGACTGTGGAGAGCTCGTCCCACACTCTAAATCCACACTTGTCTGCACAAAACTTCTCACACGTTCCCGTCACAAGTGTCTTCTAAGTGAAGCTACCAGGTTCAGGTCCAGCTTGTTTATCTGGAGCTGCAGGAGATGATCCATCCTCACAAAGCAACACAGCAGATATGCAAACACACAACACAACCAAAGGATTCTCTATGCATGTCTCTGGCTGATGCTGCTGGAACGAAGCTGTTTGAAACCTTGTTGTTCTGCACTTTGGGACCAGAAGAGGAAACTGAAGCTCTGTGCAGAGGGTCCAATGGAAGCAGCCAAGCGCTGTAAGTGTCTGCTGTACAGGGATGCTGGTTCAGCTGTGGCTCAGTTTCACAGTGTGACTCAATAAAAGCAGCAGGAAATCAAAGCTTGATGCTTTCATCAGTGTGGAAATAAGAAAGTTTCCTGTGACAGACGCTGGAGCTCTTTCACTCTCAGCTTCACAGTTTCAGCTTCAAACTTCTTCCAACATGTTTCTAACATGGCCACATTCCACCTTAATGGAGCTGATATCTTGTGCATCAGCACATTTTCTAAAGGCAGCGATCACATCTTTAGTTTTGGATGTTTAACTGCAGATTGTTTATGTGTTTATAGCACATTAATTACAGCAGCAGCGTTGACCACAGTGCTGTACAAGAATCCAAAATAACGATTAAAATAACTCCTAATATTAATATCACACATCAAATATCAAATAACTCTCATGCTGTATTAAAAGCCAGTGAATACAAATGTGTTTTCAGAGCAGATTTACAGAGACTGACAGCAGGAGCTGGGGCTGTTCGATAGAACGATGTATATATGATGACCATATGAAAACGTCTATCGTTTCATATCACGCTCTTTGTTTCCTGCTTATGTGTTTGTGTTTTCCAGATAAAGCTTTCAAAATAAATCTGAAGATCCTGTTGAGAGTTTTCAAAATAAACACAATACAGTACTGCGGTCGCTCGTTTATCGAGTTACGTTCTAAAAATAAGTCTCAGAATGAAGTAGCAGCTTTATGTTTTACAAGTATTATAGAAGTTTTAAGGCAATTAAACCCTCACTGCACACTTTCTACACTTTTCTCAGACAGGCATGAACATTTTCACACTTTTCTCTCTTGTTTAAACAAAGTTCAAACCTTCATAGAAAAATAAGTTCATTATTAAAGAGTGAAAGCAAAGTGTTTCTGAAACGTGTCAAATCAGCCTTTAGCTGGCATTAAATGAGCTTCTGTGTGAGGAGCACTCGTCCATGGCCTGGGCTCCTCGCTGTCAGGTAAAGTTTCATAAAGCTTTTGAGTTTTTCTGCAGATAATGTTGGTGTCCAGCACGATGTTCTTTTTCCTGCGGTCACTGAGCCACAAAGCCAAAGCTGACTCCATCCTTACGATGTTCTTGTTGTGGACAGTTACAACCTTTTTGCCTCCTTGTTGAAACTATGATGGTCAGCATCTTCCTCTGCCTTTGGCTGCTACCACAGGTGCAAAACGTCTCGTCATCATTGTTGTTTGTTGGGGACAAAACGTACAAACATACAGTGCAGCACTGCAGAGTCACACTGCTGTAAATTTGAACACATTCTGTACTGTACAGGAGACACGGCACGAGATTGGCTGACAATGGTCTACAGCCAATCAGGACGCAGAACACAATGCGCTGTAAAAAACAAAAGCATGCAAAATTGCACAAAAAAGATCAGCGAAACAGCGAGGCCGCCAAAGGTGAACTGTGTTACAGCGAGGGACCAGCGTATATGTGGTTGTTGGGACGATAAATGTCTTTGAGCTTGTGTCAGAAGACGAGCTGCAGCTTTCTGGACCAGCTGCAGTCTTGCCAGGCAGGTCCCACTAACTCCAACATATAAGGAGTTACAATAATCCAGCTGGGACGTCATGAAAACGTGGATCGCCCGTTCAAGGTTTTTAAAAGATAGAAATGATCTCACCTTAGATAAAAGCCTCAGTTTGAAGAAAGACCGCTGTACAACTGAGCTCAGCTGTTTTTCAAATTGCCGTCAAATATAAGCCCCAAATGTAATAATGCGATTTAATAAAAGAGCTGAACCAGTCTAATAGAGCGCCCTTGATGCCACCATGCTCCAATGGTGAGGTCAAGATGCTGTGGTCAACGCAGCGGTCAGATCCAAAAGCACAGCGGAGTCTCCTGATCAGTGGCTGATAAAAGATCATTAAGAACTTTTCAAAGTGCAGTTTCAGTGCTGTGAAGAGCTTTAAAACCAGACTGAAACCTTTACAACAGATTGCAGCTGAACAAATATAATCTTTTACAAAATCTTCGACAGGAAGGGAAGCTTTGAAATAGGCCTGAAGTTTGAGCGGACAGAGGATCCAGATCAGGTTTTTAGTACAGGCTGTACAACAGCATGTTTAAAACAGGCTGTACAACACCTGAACTAAGACTGCTGTTAAAAATCGCTAAGATGTCGGAACCAACAACCTTTAAAATCTTTTTAAACACGTGTTGGAACAACATCATTTGGACAAGATGATGTCTTTATAGCATCACATCGTTCCTCCACCTGATCAAACCACACAGGCTCAAACTGATCAAAAACAGCTGAGCAGGTGAATATTTTAGCCCCGGTGCGATCTCGGGCGAGAGTATCGATGATGGCCAAAGGGCAGCGTCCAGCTCTACGGCCGCTGAAGAGCAGACTCAACAGACGTGCGTGATGTGGATCCTACTGCTCTAAAATTGGAGCTTCTTCCATCCATTAAAGAGGACATTTGTACGCTGTTAAAAGAAGAAGTCAGAAATGCATTGAAAGAAGATTTTGACAATATAAGGGCTGACGTGCAAGGACTGAGAAATGAGATCGCTAACAGCATGGCGGCGACGTGCGGCGAAGTTGATGGAGTAAAGGTTACAGTGAAAGAAGCTGAGGATGGGCTGTCAATGTGGAGCGATGAGGTGACCACCCTGCAGTCTACAGTAGAGAGTATGAAGGAGGAGCTGTCTGACCTGAAGGATAAATGTGATGAAGGCAGGAAGCGGAGAGCTAACATCCACATCATAGGGATCCCAGAGGGCCTGGACTCGAGCTCCTCCACGGCCGTATCCGTGCTACTACGTGAAGTGCTGGGTATGGATAAAGACGTTATTGTCGACCGCTCACACAGGAGCCCTATCCTGAGAAAGCCAGCTGGTGACCCGCACGCCGTCATAGCCGAGCGTCACTACTACCAGGATTGTGTGGCTACGCCGTGCCAGGGCCCAAGCCCCGCTTGAGTTTAACGGACAACCTATTGCAATATTACGACTGGGCGATATGACCCAAAGTTCATATCTCGATATTCTTTAGCTGGATGGCGATATACGATATATATCTCGATATTTTTAAAGCCAGAAAGTACGAACAAAAAGAGAGTTCTTAGTCAAAGCTGTGTCCCAAATCTCACACAGGCACATTTATTAACATACAGCGTAGATGTACATGAAACAATTACTCAGAAATAAATGATCAGCATTTATTAAATAATAATGCTCCATAAATAAAAGAAAACAATGTTGTGTTTGTGCATAACAAAAAGCTCACAATCGTGCAGTCAAAATGTAAACAGACGCTGAGCATAATAACAAGCAGCTGCTCTGTTCCCAGGTTCTACTGCGTGACTGACAGCCTGGAGTTTGAAATCCTCTTTGTAACCGTGTCTCTTACAGGTGCCATTTATGGTCCTTATACACACTCAATACAGTAATATTACGTTGAAGCAGAGTACGTATCACTCCGCGAGGCTCCTCGTAGCTGTAATGCTCCAACAATCCATCAAGCGGTGCGGCCTCGTAGCTGAGCAAAGTCGTACCAAAACATCTTTTGAAAGGTTTCTGAGCGCCGTGTAGCACATAAAATCGGTTCGAGGTCAGTAAGCACAACCAGAATTCATCCATAAGGCGCACTGTCGATTTATGAGAAAATTACAGGATTTTAAGTGCAGAAAATATAGTTTATGGTTTTCCTTTGATCTTAGCAAATATCTACGCCTCTAATTGGGACGATCACAGATTTTTCACTAATGTCTTTGCGCGGCTCCCCAATATGTCATCACACAATATCATCTTTGAGGGAGACCTAAACTGCTCATTATCTGCTATGGACCACAGTTCACACAAAAGTACACTTAGTCCAAACTCAGCATGCGTCATTCAGAGCTTTCTTGATAATTATGGGCTGGCTGATGTATGGAGATTTCATAATCCTGCTTCACGTCAATACTCTTTTTTTCTAATGTCCATGAAACATATATTTGTATAGAAAAACGTCTCCCTTTAGTTACAGAATGTGATTCTAAGACTCTGGTGATTTCTCCTCTTGTTTTTTCAATGTGTATTCCTGATGCCTGCTCCAACTATCAGCCATGGAGATTCAACTCAGTGTTGTTAGCAGATGAAGAGTTTGTCAGTTACAAAAGGTCTCAAAGACATTTTTTTTCTATCAATCAGACCCCAGAGATGTCATCATCAGTCATTTGGGAATCTCTAAAAGCATCTGAGAGGCCAAATAATTTCATTTTGTGCCAAACAAAGTGCAACACTGAAAGAACATCATCCATAAATATTGAGTAAGAACTGGACTCTCATACAGCGAGACTCAAATGCCTTTAAACATCAGCTTATCCTGCTGATCCAAGTCCAACACTGAGTTTGTAAAAACATGTTTGTCAATCATTTTGTTTGGTTTCTGAGGAAAAAGATTCAATAAGTTGCTGCTAATACACAACATTTCATCATATTTCCTCATAACCCTCTTTTGTCTGACCATTTGATCCCATTTGAATTTGCAATAAAGGATCCACAGAGTTTGGTGACAATAATGACAGTAGATGTTTGTGTGAAAGTGCTGGAAGCAAATGAGTGTGTGATGTTCTTTCAGTGTTGCACTTTGTAGACGCTCCCTGAGCACTGGTCTCACAGCCAGCTGCACATAGAGACCAGTGTTGTTAGTCCAGGTCAGAAGATGACTTGTTGGAATGAAAATGAGCTTGTAGTTTGTCTGCTTTAATAATGTGACTGGAAAAAGGTGTTGGACTTCAAATATGTCCATTTCTGTCACACTTCACCTTTAAAAGTGAAGCCATGTGGTTCCTGGAAGGAAAAACACGACTTTTTCAAGTCTTTGTCCTGTTTTTATGAGAAATGTACGACTTTAATGTGAAACATTCAGAGTTTTTTCTCTTGTTGTGTTTGTTTGAAGCTGCTTCCTGTTGGCTTCAGCTGTTTGGAGTTTCCATTTTCTAAACTTCTACATTCTGAACCTTCTTCAGCTCTGAACAGATGATGAAACACTGAATGATTTCAAGCACTTTGTCTAATAAACTTACATCTTTCATTCTTTATACAGATTGAAGAGCTGTGGTTTGTCAGAGATCAGCTGTGATTATC
The DNA here is from genome assembly GCF_057382275.1 of Copadichromis virginalis. Lineage (NCBI taxonomy): Eukaryota > Metazoa > Chordata > Actinopteri > Cichliformes > Cichlidae > Copadichromis > Copadichromis virginalis. Next base: position 49,844,622 of record NC_140639.1, read on the forward strand.
TGGCAGCAGCACTGAAGTCCAACCCCTCCCATCTGAGAGAGCTGGATCTGAGTAAGAACCACCTGAAGGATCCAGGAGTGAAGCATCTGTGTGGTTTCCTGGAGAGTCCAGGATGTAAACTTGAAACTCTGAGGTCAGTCAGCATGTTTTAGTTGTGCTGAGATGAATATGATGTGAAAGTTGTGCTGACACTAAACTGCAGACATCAGGCTGATATTATACTGATCCACACTGAGGATCTTCATGGTAAAGTCTGTTTTCTTCTTCTCTGGTTTAGTCCATTGACTGCAGCAGAACAATGTTCACATTTCAAACCTTCAAAGAAGAAGAAAAATCCTCCAGTGGAAAATTCACTGTGAAACTCTCAAACTCTTCATTGCACCTTAAAGTCTGTCTGACACTGAAATCCAAAGCAAAATGTGCGTTTGCTTTACAGACAGCAGTCCAACACAAACATACACACATCATCCAAAACACAGTCCAACATCCAAATCTCCTCCACTGCCAGCATGAATGATGGGAAAGAGAAGGAGCAACACTCTGACATTCAGGGTTAGAATGAGTTTCATCAAGCAGACTGTGAAGATCAAAGCTGCATTAGAAAGCTTACATGAATGAATGAGTGGACAGAAGTGGACAGAGATCATCTGAAGCACTTCAAAGGCTTTAAATCAGCACATTTCTCTTTATTCTTTATCAACTCTGTTAGTTTCTCTCAGTTTTCTGTGGAATGAAGCTAACAGCAGGCTAATAAGATGCTGACCAATAGGTTTCTATTAAAGGTTGTAATTTGTATATGAAAAAGTGCTTTGGCTCAGCAGGGATCAGCTTACAGGTAGAATACAGCTGCTGGATGGGATTAGCATGTCATAGCTATCTACCAAACTGCTAACTGGGGGATTTCAGGCCATCTATGGATCATTTTTGCTAACTGTTTATTCAGCTTAGGCTCACAGGGCTGCAGCCTGTGCCCTAGCTGTCATAGGGCAAGAGGCGTGGTCCACCTGCACAGGTGAGCAGTCCATCACAGGGCCAACAGAGAGAGACAGAGAAGCACTCCCTCACATCCACACCTACAGCCAATGTAGAAGCACCAATGAACCTAAGCAGCATTTCATTGGACTGTGGGAGAACATCCAACCTCCACAGAAAGGCCCAGCTGACCAACAAGCTTCAACCTACAACCTTCTTGCTCTAAGGCACTAGTGCTAACCACTTTTGCCCATTTCAGCCCAAATCCTGCATCTTCCTGTTTCTGACTCCAGGCCAGCTCCACTAACACTTTCTCATCAGACACTGCCACCTAGTGGAGGAAGTCTTAGTTCCATTTGAAGCTTCAGATTACAGTTAGTTCCTTTACAAAGAGGTGGAGGTGGTGGGGCCACAGCACCATCATCACTGAGTGCCATAGGACACTTAACCTTTGTTTCCATATGCTGGGAACTTCCTGTTGTTCCAAGGAGGACTGGAAAATGTGTGAAAATCTCCCAGTCAGTTCCTCACAGCACACTTCAATCATTTCCCTCCCACAGCATCAGGACCAGGGCTTTTTCTCTCTTTGGTCCCACTAAGAGATTTCCACACAAACACCTCATCAGTGGGACTCTCAGAGCTACCAGCCCTTTGCTACAATCACAAAGCTCTTCATTGAAATCAATGATATCAAAGCTGGAATCAAATGAGTCCAAGTCTTCTGCTGATTCAGCATCACATTCATCTTTGCTCCTTGTTCTGCATCCCCACCATGGACTTCATTCCTTTCCAAGCCAGCCTTGAGTGTCCTTTATTCAGCTCATCCTCTGCTTTACTTTTACACCTGATTTTAGCTGCTTTATCTCTCTTTCAACAGGTTTCTGTGCCTCAATCTTTTTCTTCTCTCCCTCATAACAAGACAGCTTCTTCTGCCTGAGAACATGTTGGAGTGATTTACTAATCCAGGGCTGCTTATTGGGGAAAATACTTCCTGTTTGCAAAGTAATCCCCATTTTTCCCAGAAAGAAATGTCAGTAGAAATCGATGATCTAAGTGAGAACATGAGCCTTTAAAAAGTCCCAGTGGGTGCAGTCAAAGCAGTCCCTCAGTCCCAGTATAGAGTCTTTGGTCCAGACTGGAACAACTGTGTGCCCAGTTTGAGCTCTCTTCAGTGCTGTGACCTGACAGACCCAGAGGGGCCATCACATCACATTTAGAAGCTCCCCTGATGGAGCCACAACACATGTCCAATACTTAGTCTGTCTTGTTGGACCAACTGGAAGAAATGATTCAAGGACTTAGTCACAGAACAGAGATTCAAATCTCCAAAATCCAACTGGCTGCATCAGGACATATAGTCTGAAACTCTGCACAGTTTCCTGTTTGAAGCTACTTCCTGTTGGCTTCAGCTGTTTGGAGTTTCCATTTTCTAAACTTCTACATTCTGAACCTTCTTCAGCTCTGAACAGATGATGAAACACTGAATGATTTCAAGCACTTTGTCTAATAAACTTACATCTTTCATTCTTTATACAGATTGTGGGGCTGTGGTTTGTCAAAGATCAGCTGTGATTATCTGGCAGCAGCACTGAAGTCCAACCCCTCCCATCTGAGACAGCTGGAGCTGTGGGGAAACAACCTGAAGGATCCAGATGTGAAGCAGCTGTCTGATCTTCAGCAGAGTCCAGACTACAGACTGGAGACTCTGAGGTCAGTAGAGTGATGGAGTGAGTGGGTGGTGCTGTCAGCAGTATTGTACTAAACACAGTCAGTATGAAACAAAGATCCAGTGTTTCCTGTAAAGCTGCAGCTTCTCAGTGAAGCTGTGAGAGGAGAACGGTGACAGGCTTCAGGATTGGACACAAACACTTCCTGTTTCTCACCTTTATGGTCACCATAGTAACGGCTGACACGCTCTGATCAAACACTGTCAACAGCCAATCAGCTCTCTGAACAAAGCAGCACGCAGACCAATGACTGCATTGATTTCCAAGTTTAAAGCAGTGAAGAACACAGTCTGTAGGTGAGGAAGAATTTAGTGAGAGCAGATGTTTGGATGGAATTCCTCCAGTTAACAGCTGGAACCGTCCATCTGGATTGTTGGGCTTGTTGTTGGGGTTCCTACAGAGCTCAGAGTGGACACACCAAGGTTCTTCTAATGAATGAAAGTCCAAACTCAAACTAGGAGGGAAAAACATTTTCAGCAACTTCAATAAAAATCCAAAGATTAGAAAAAGTGAAGCAACAATGAGTCCTAGTACAGTCCCAGCACTGACGTCCCTGCTGCTCTTTATACTGGATGTGCTGCATCACTGACTGACAGCTGATGAAGAGTCTCTGGAAACACTCGTTTATCTCCTCTGCTCTTCCTCCTTCTCTCTGCAGGTGGAGGTGATGATGGTAAACAGGACGGTGTGTGTGCTGAGAGAGGAGCAGCTGTGTCCTGATGATCCAGAGAGGTTGAAGCAGCAGCAGCTTGTGTGTAGAGACGCTCTGACTGGGCCATGTTACTGGGAGGTGGAGAGGAGAGCTTCATCCAGCAGTGACTGACAGAGGAATGAAGTGCAGATGACTGTCAGTGCTGCAGAGTGAACTGCTCTGAGAACAGCTCCACTGTCAGACACAATGTAGAGTCCAGCATCAGCCCTGTGTGTCCCTCTGGATCTGACAGAGGATCATCAGTGTATCTGGACTGCTCTGCTGCTGCTCTGTCCTTCTACAGTGGGCACACCGTCGGTGCACATCCGCTCGGATGCTTTTTTCTATTCATTTATTTCCCTGTTTATTTATCGATGCACAAAAGCAATTATCTCAGAGACACCATCCTCTTAACAGAGACTCAAATCAGGAACCTGCAGATTATTAGTCAGCAGCTTTAACTTCCTGTCTTTGTCTCACTAAACCTTCCACGTGGAAACTTGAGCTGCCCACTCAAGCACAGTAGGCTTTAACTGGCTCTGCTCAAGTCACTTCAGTATCTGAGAAACTGTCTCGATGCATGCCAAAGAACACTTTGACAATACGCTTGTGTTGAGTCAAATCCACCACAAGCATATTCTATGGCAGTTTGATTCCACTCCACATAAAAATAGTCACGTATTATTTCCCCCCACCACACTTCCTGCCAGTAGCTGGTGCCCCCACCCACAGTGCATTAGTGGTTCTCTGTGTTTAGTGGCTCACTCTGGGCGGCTGCTCGGTGGGGCCCGGCCCCCTGGCTCTGTTGGGCCTGTGCTGCGGGTGGGGTGCCCTCAGGTCTCGGCCCTCTGGGCCCATTTACTGCTCAGTAACATTTAATATCTATTATTTACTACTACTTACTAGCCTACTTACTGCATATTATTGGTTGTTGCTGTGGGTTCCCCACTGTGTTGGTTTTTCCTTGTGTTTTTCAGCAGATGATGAAATAGATTTTCAGTATTTTTTCTCTCTTCCTCTCCATCTATTTCTCTTCTTCTCTATTTTTCCCTCTTCTTCTGTTAACTTTCTCCCCAGCTTATCTTTTTTCTTCTTTCCTGACCCCCGTTCTGATTCTAATGACTCAAAATAAAGTAAAATCAGAATCAAATTCTAATAAAATATGACTATCAAGTGGACCAGTATAGCAAAAACCATAATGATCGCAGAGGCCACAGAGCCAAGTGGCAGGATTTTCAACGTTCAAACCAGATAAAAAACAGAAATTAAATGGTGTTAAAAGCCATGAATTCAGGCAATTCATTCACAACATCATTACAAGTTTTACTGGACGTTAATATTTTTCTCTTTTTTCAGTGCAAAACAAACTAACAGTACACATGATGCTGGCAAGTTAAAATGTCAGTGTCTTTTATAGATAGCATGTCTAGCATCATAGTTTTATAGATCACGTAGTCAGGATAAAAACTCCATCTCTGATTATTATTGTACATGACTGTGACATGCAGTGGCCTCAGCATCATGATGAAGGCGACCGGAGGAGATAGTTTGGTAGACATCGATGTTTTGCCGATGAAGGCTCATGTAGCGGTCCTCTTTGTCCTAAACAACAATTTACACTGTCATTTACATTTAATTAAAGTGCAGCTTAAAAAACAGACATAATGCACTGCAGCCTCGGCACAATTAAGTGTAAAACAGAACTATGGAAAACTCACAAACATCTGGCGAGTTTCAGATCCTGTTAAGTTAGTTAGACCTGATCTGTTTTCTCTGTTAGGATAAAAACATCAGAGGTCATGGGGTGAAAAATACCTCCAACACAAGACCAGCTATGTGTACAACTAATGTGTGGTGTTTGAAAAGAACCTATGAGATACTTTGAACACCACAGTGGCTGCTGTATGCAGTAATGTGCTCAAGTGATTTCAAAGGGTCATTTCATGAGTTTAAGTGCGTCAGTAAAAGTTTTCACCTGCGAGGATTTCTCCTCAGGCTGTAACCACAGGTTATCACAGCCACACTGATGAGTGAAGCAGCAGCAGAAATGATGGGAACTGTAGCCATGAACTTCATGCCAGAAGAATCTCCATCGTCTGTTGAATGTTGCCACACACACAAAAAAACTTCATTTTGAAAACATGAAAAGTCACGAAATTTGCATTAACCTGTTATATGAAGGTGGAAAACATGTTTATCTTTTCATTACATTAGAGTTTCAATTGCATCATTCAAACACTTCACTGATGAAATAACAACAAAGTTGTGATTGGAGCAGTTTTATAATGAAATTTTAAACAAATTAGCCAGAAGAAGAGCTTAAAAACATTCCAGATGTTCATCTCCTGACTGAAACCTTTCATTAAGCCGCTGCAGGCGGGAATGACGACCTCAAACCATGTATGACAGAAAAGAAAGTGTTAACGCAGTTCCAAACATCCACCTTGAATCTGCGGTGTGGGTATAAATAGAAAATGTTTTTACCTCTCACAGTCACACTGAGATGGAGAACATACAATCCACCACGAAATCCACACTCACAGGTGTAGTTCCCACTGTCTTCAGATGTTAAGTTGAGCAGGTGGAGAAACACAGTCTCATTTTCTTTGATCAGTGTGAACCTGGAGTCACAGCCATGAATAAAGCCTCGGTCGTAACGATAGAGCAGACGACACTGTTCTCCTCGGCTCCTCTCTGTGCTGATCTCACACAGTATCATCACAGTAATATTCAGAGTTGTTTTGCTGCATATTTGAGTGGAATCGGGTTTCTTTCCAATTGTCTTCACAAGAGTCTCTATAAATTGTTCCAGTTAAAATGAAACAAAATCGGGATTATAGTTTCTATATATTTGTTGTTGTGGGAAAATCAATCACATATATTATTTCACTAACCTAACTAAAGCTTTCTTCTTAAACACCTGGCTTTACAGCTTTTCTTTTTTAATTATATATATTTACCTTCACTGCTAAAAACCACAAGCAGAAGCAGGAGAAAGCAGAGTTTCCGTGCAGTCATGCTGGTGAGGAAGTAACTGTGGCTGACAGTGTGAGGTAGACTATAGTGAAAGCAGGAAGACTTGCACCCTCCTTATTTCACCTCTTGTGTCTACACTGAAACTTTTACTATGTCTAAAATAGAAGTGCATAAAAGTGGAAGGACAGTAGAAGGTAAACCACCAACATTGTTTAAGCCAGACTGATCTCTCTGTTTATCTGGATGGACATTGTGTTCAAATTATGATGAGATGTTTGTTCAAAAACAAAACTAGTCTGATACAAAGAGTCATGTTTGCCACAGTTTATTGTGTTTGTATTGTATTAAATCTGAGAGCCTGAGTTGGAGTATTATGACTGAATGGTCTCCATTACTGGGAAACAACTATCCAGTGTGAAAAGATGGACGTTTATTATAATATATGAATATTATTATATTAGTATGTCACCTAAAGTTTTATATACTTTAAAATGTTTCATAGAGCTTTATTATCCACTCCCACAGTTCCTGTGCTTCTTGCTGAGCGTGTCTTGTTGTCGTGTTGATGGTTCACTGAGATGATAGTCTGGTAGGAATCACTCGATGGCTGCTGAAGGTTTGTATAGGGCTGATCTGGCTCATCGTCATCCTTTAGAAAAGTGAAATATTTTAGGTATTAATCAAGTTCAACCCGGTCTACCCACACACTCTATTGATCTTTAAATCTCTCCATCTGTTGCCTGGATTATTTAATGTTTCTGCTCATTTCTGTAAGAGCTTCTTCACAAAATAAAGGACACTGAAGTTGGCACTAATAGTATTATAACACTAATCTGTAATTATCTATATAAGTAACATCCTAAAACATAAATGTACATGTTTTACCAAGTCTGCCAGAGCTCATATTATATTTTTACATGCTGTAGTGCCATTTTTGGGAGCATTTCAAGTTGATATACATCAATACAACCATTATAGCCCAAATTCTAATAATATGTCTGCATTAAGTGCACAGTAATTACATAAATTGCAAAAAAAGATGCAATAAACTACCAAAAAATTGAAAATCGTTTTTGTTTTTGAACATATATTTCTAGTTAGAGAAATTTAAGAGGCTTATCTCTCAAAACTGTAAATACAAAATAGTTGCACAAAATAGTTTCCCACCACAGGAAATTTATTTTGAGTGTCTTCATAGTTTTATTTCTGAAATACACCAATTTTTATATAATGCAGGAAAAACAAAAATAAATATTATAATGCAAAATTAATCATCAAAATAAACTATTTCCAGCAGTGCAATTTGAGTTCTAAGCATCCCAGAAACGACACAGAAAGTCATAAAGTCAAACATAACTTTTAAAAACACCAGTATAGGCTCATAAGGCCCTGATGGTAAAAAACTACATTTCTGCAAACTTTTAACTAGCTGCTGTAGATCGTAGCAATAAATTGCTCACCAAACCGTTGGGATTTTCAGGTACAGACACTCCAGATGTTCCTGACCTTAAGCAGCCACGTTGATAAGAGAGGATGTCAGCATTAGTGTAACACTATTCACATTCAAACAGAGAAAAATCAAGTAAGAACATCTACATTTATATTATCTTCTCTCTTAATAATGATAATTATTTTTGGAAGGATAAAAAGTGTTCATTCTAGACATGATGTTTAACATACACCGAATTCTCATTTATTGAAATGTGATGTTTCCTTTTACTTTCTCTACATCTATATCATCTTTGAATTACTGCAGCAAAAATAGTCTCACCCATTACTTTTCCTCCAGTAGATAAATCCCACGATAACTCCAGTTATAAAGATGATCACAACACCGGGCAGATAAACGGAAAAAGATTTGTCTGCTGAAGTGTGCGCCTCGTTTGTGTCTAAATCATTGAAAAGATGCATTTGTCAGTAAAATCATTTACTTTCATTTCCTGGAAATCAAAACACAAATCAAACACAGTTTACGTCTACTGAAACTCTGAGTGAAGTAATGAAACCCCAGTTTTATAACCACAGAGCTTTAAATATTGTCACTGTGCTCTTTTCTTTTGTCTTCTTCTTCTTCTTTTGCATCTTTTCTGAATATTACTATGAACTGAAATTGGTCCAACTGCTTATATACATTCACTGGCCACTTTATGAGGTATACTTGTTCAGGGTGTAACACAAATATTTCAGTGTTCATTTCATTTGTCAATCACATGTCAGCTTCATCTTCCTGGTTAAATAAAGGTTAATAAAATAATAAAATGTCAGCAAATCAATGCTCAAACAGAGCAACATGGCACATGTTACTGGTCCCAGTGCTTCACAAACTGCTGATCTGCTGGGATTTTCCCACACAATCATCTCTGTTCACAGACAATGGTCTGAAAAGTAGAAAATATCCAGTGAGCTGTGATTCTCTGGGTAAAAATGCTGTTTACACATCAAACCTTGAGGCAGAGCGGACCACACTGGATATCACTGCTGTCCTCTAACAACAGCAAGCTGAGGCTACAGTTTGCAAGTCTGGACAACAGAAGACTAAAAAAACGATGCCTTGCCCGATGAGTTGATTTCTAACAGTTCAGACTGCTGGTGGTGTAATGCTCTGTGGGGGATTTTCTTTGCAAACTTTGGACCCTGTAGTGACCACTGAGCATCATTTAAACACCACAGCCTGCCTGAAGGTTGTTGCTGACCACATTCATGTCTTTATGCCCAAAAAATACCCATCGTCTGATGGCTGCTTCCAGCAGGATACCACACCATGTCACGGCGCTCAAATCATGTACGGCCTGCGCAGTCACCAGATCTCAATCCAGCAGAGCACCTTTGGGATGTGGTGGAACGGAAAGTTTGCTTCAAGTAAGAGCAGCTGACGAATCTGCAGCAACTGTGTGATGATGTAATTTCAATATGTCTTGAGAATCTTTGAGGAATGTTTTTAGCGCCTTGTTGTGCCACAAAAAATGAAGACATGTTTGATGGCTGAAGGTGGTCCAACTCGGTTCAAAGCTGTACCTAATAAATGAGTCAGTGAGAGTATTTAAACTGCTGTCAGTGAAAATAAGAAGAAAAGAAATGAACAAATTACAAGAATAAAAAACACATAAGCAGGTCAATACAATGCTAACACAGTGCTGAATAACTGTGTCAGATAAAGAAACCAAAATGCATTTACCTTCCACAGTGACACTGATATGGACAATATATGTCCCTTCAGTGTTTGTACACTCACAGGTGAAGTTCCCACTATCAGCTGGTGTTAAACTGGTCAGCTCCAGAAAGGCAGTCTGATTTTCTTTTGTTATTGAGAACCTGGGGTCACATTCCTGAGTAACGTTCTCTCCGTGTCGATACAGCAGATGACACTCTCCTCCTGTGTCCCTCTGTCTTTTGATCTTACAGATAATCAAAACAATAGTAGTCTGACTTTCCTTGTTGCAAATCCGAGTGACATCGTGTTCTCTCCTGACTGTCTTCACAACAGTCTCTGTAAACAGGGACAGCAAAATACGGTAAATACAAGATTCAGCCTGTGTCAGAGAGGACTTTAGTTTCTATATTTTGTGAATGTTAAACCATCTTTTTAATCCCATAATAATGTGTTTAGTTTAAACTAAAAGCAAGGAGGTTATAAATTTAAAAATATTAATAATGCATAATGAAAATAGTTTCCTTGTATTACCTTCAGCATCATGGGACACAGCTAGTGGTAACAGCAAAATCAAGCAAACTTTTGATACGTCCATGCTTGTTAACATGTCTGTAAGCCACCGACAGTGAAGAGGAAGATGTGCGGAAAGAAACAAGCTGAAGCTCTCCTGGCTAAGCAGACGTCAGACTGTTGCCCTTCACGGGGCAAGTGTGAAATGATGTAAAAAGGAAGTGTACTGACAGGACTTTCATATTAAAAGGCTGTAAAGTTGAAACACTGTGCGAGCTCCCACACAAAAAGAAAACAAGCTAATTTTTCTTTATCACAGAGGAATTATTACACTGCTAACTGTCATGTTCGCTGAAGCTGAAGGATGGATAATATTGTAAAAGTAACAACAAAACTACCATTTATCATAACATTATAAGTATTTTAAACTAAAATAGCGTGTTACGTCATCAAACCGCTTCATCCAATCACTCAGATACTTACAAAGTTTTGACTGCATTACCTTTAAAATTTGTACGAAGATGAGCATAAAATGAATAAAACTGACATGCTTGCATTTGTTGTGTAGTGCAACAGGTGTATGTGGCTGAGGGATTCCCATGATGCAATGCGTATTTCTTCTTCAGTCACCTTTCCTACTCACTGTGTGTTAATGCAGCTCTCTGCATTGAATCATACCTGTTATTAACCTCTGTCTCTCTTCCACAGCATGTCTTTATCCTGTCTTCCTTCTCTCATCCCAACCAGTCGCAGCAGATGGCCCCGCCCCTCCCTGAGCCTGGTTCTGCTGGAGGTTTCTTCCTGTTAAAAGGGAGTTTTTCCTTCCCACTGTCTCCAGACTGCTCACTCATAGGGAGTCATATGATTGTTGTGCTTTTTCTCTGTATGTATTATTGTAGGGTCTGCCTTACAATATAAAGCGCCTTGAGGCACTTTATATTGTTGTGATTTGTCGCTGTGCAAATAAAATTGAATTGAAAATTGAATTGTGAAGGCCACACCAGAAGCCACACAATTGGGAAGTCAGTAACGTCAGACACCAGCATCTTTATTTTAATTTTAATGCACATTTCCACAAACATAAATAACGACACATGTCCCATAAACAATTTCTGGTTAATGTTTTACTGGTGCTGGAGGTCTGTTGGACTGCTGAGGGTAACTGGAGAGAAAATGATGTGTTGTTTTCATTGGACGTTAAGGCGTCTGGGAAGGGATCTCAGACCATTTACATCCTGGGCCATCTGACCTCAGGAAATCACATGATAAGGTGGGGCCAGGTTTCACAATGAGCTCACCCGAAACCCTGGCTGATTAGGACCCACACCCGCTTTCACACCTTGGCTCATGTGATTAGGTAGAGGATCATCAGGGGTCCTTTGTCCCTCTTTGGGGGGAAACTCCCACTGGTTTTAAGTCTGGGACTCCCCACCATTGACCCTTAGAACTGAAGAAGCTTCTCGGATGAGAGGTGAAACGTCTTCAAGCAACTCAAGAAGTCCAGACGCTTTTCCTTCCAAGCTCCTTAGACTACGATGACCTGGATGACTGAGAACCTTCACAGACTTAAGTATTAAATTAATAGTTGGTTTTCATTCTTTGTTTTTAGATATATTTTTTTCTATTCGTATCCCCTCGTGTATTTAACTGGCCAGTTCAGTCCAATTTACTTTGGGAAATATTTAATCTGAGGTAGGGTTGCACCAATACCGGTATCTGGTATCGGCCTCGATACCACATTTTCTAAAGTACTCGTTAAAAGTTCCCCGATACCGAGGACTGATACCACGGTCTGAGACCTGTCTATGTTTGAGCGGCATGTAAGGGGTTAATCACAGGCGCCGAGTGCCCGCCCCACAGGCCCCGGCTGCATCTCAGAGCTGGGAGAAGGCGAGGCGAGACAAGTCAGCCGTGTGGAACTATTTCAAAGTGAACGAAGACACGAAAACAAAGGCGGACTGCAAATTATGCTCATCGAAATTGTCCAGAGGAGGCTCTAAAGGTAGCGCATTTAACACAAGTAATTTAAACAAGCACCTAAAATCCCAACACGACAACGAGTACAAAGAGTTTGCCCACGCTTATTTACCCACGCTTATTAGCACAGAGGAGCATAGCTGATGCTAAAGCAGTGGGACGGAAAATAGTTGGGCATTTTAAACATTTTAAACGCCTTAGCCTACTCCCGCCTCGAGGACATTCAGGGACAGCTCAACCAGCCAATAAAGAGACTGCAGCAGGACATACAGACACGCTGGAAGAGCACATATTACATGACATCAGTCCTATTTTTCCACATATTAATACATTTATGAATTTTGTGCAGGTATAAAGAGCGCTTCTTCTCCAACAACACTGCTCCAGAGGCCAAGCTGCACCTGAAGCAGGAGCTTCTAGAGGTGAGGCAGAGGGGAGTCGGGCAGAAGCTGCAGAACCTCCTGCTAAACTGTTCCTCAAGGCCCAGGCTGCCGCTGGCAGCAGGTGCTGCCATTGAGCTCGACACATACCTCGGAGAGGCCCCAAGCCCTCGTGAAGACAGTCCTCTGAAGTACTGGGGTGTCAACAAAATCAGGTTCCCCACTTTGGCTAAAATAGCCTGTAAATAGCTCTCAGCCCCATGTAGCAGTGTGGACAGTGAAAGGCTTTTTAGCTCAGTGTCACACATTATAGATGAAAACAGAAACAGTCTGACTGCTGATGATGCAGAAAAGCTACTTTTCTTAAAAAACCCTGCCACTCACTGTTTCTCTCCATTTAGTGAGTCATCTTAGACTTGATGTTAATACCTACCTCAGTTGCACTGACTGCCACAGTTCTATGTCAGTGGATGTTGTTAGTTTATTCACATATTGTGCACTAAATGGCAAAGATGTTTATTAATGCCCCTTGTGTTGTCCAAAGCGGCAGAGTTTAAAATAAACTGAAAAATACTTGAGTTGCACTGTCACTGTTTACATTTTTTTTATAATTATTTATTCTGTAATATGTTGCATACAACATGCTTTTATTTTAAATAAATGTTCTTAATTCCAAACCAGTCCCTTGTTTGTTTGTTGTTAAATTATAGGACTAAAGCTGTTACCTGTAAATTTAAATCATGTTTTTATTAAGTACTCGGTATCGGCGAGTACTGAAATGCAAGTACTCGTACTCCTACTCGTTTCCAAAAAAGTGGTATCGGTGCATCCCTTATCTGAGGTAAACATTTTGCTTTTCATTTGACCCCTGACCTGTCTGCTGTAATGCAGGAGGCAGGTTTATGACCCATACTGCAGACAGACACCACAGGAAGCCTTCCTCCATGTTTTCTTTACAGTAATTGATTCAGCCAGTTTAAGTCTCCTTTGTTTTTGTGCATTAGATCACTGTGTGGGTTGTGTTGAGTGCTTATGTATTTGTAAGTAGCCATTATGACTTGACTAGTGGTGTTTATCTCTTTTAAGGGTCTAGTATCATCAGTTAATTAGTTTTTACACTTTGCAGGCACTTTGCTGTAAATACAACAACACTGCTGAAAACTCTAATTTAAATAATTACTACTGATGCACCTATCAAATAAACTAACATTTGCACAGGTGTTGAAATGCTGGACTCTTCCTCTCCTAAATCTGTGGCAGAGAAAAAATGTTGCAGGAGTGGTTTTTTTACATGATATGTAAGAAAAATAAGAAAAAGAAAGAAACCCTGTGATTTTAATGTGAATGCATTACTGACATCTTATCCAAACACACATTGTGCACACCACTTTATCCCCTATTACAACTGCAGCTTTTATTAGTGCATGTTCACGGGACTTCTGATTCTATAGGGTCTTGACAAAAGTCTCTGCAATCAATTCATTACAATCAAGTGATTCAATTGAAACATGGAAATCAGCATTTCACCATTTTATACTATACATACATGTTTTGCTTTCAAGACTGGACAGGAGTGGCATGTGGGCGGCATTGTAGAGTGTGTTGACAGGAGGAAAACTTACACGCTCAGTAAATCACCCCCGTCACTACCTAAACCTCAAAGTCTCTAAACAGGAAGTGCATCTGCATGAAAGCTTCTGTTTTATATGCAGACAGATGACCTTTTGATGTAAAACCTTTCTCTGTATCTAGAGAAACACTTTAACTATATTGTCAGGGTCCCTGTGCCTACCCGGTCGGCTCAGTACGGCTACATATGTTTTGTATTCCTTTATTCTTTTCCTGCTCTCTCCTTTCCCCTCTTTCCCTCCTCCCTCTGCCTGGGCGGAGCTTACCTGCGGGCTCCTGCCCTTGGCCCACGCACCTGTGGCTCATTACGAGTGATCCAGCTCCTTTATAAGACGGCAGCCCTGTGTTTCTCGTCGCTGGACCGTTGCCGACTCTCGTTAGTGTTAACCCCAGCTCAGTTCGTTCTCGTGTTTCCCTAGCGATCTTCTTACAGTAACCTTTTGCTTCTCTGTGAATAGATTTCCCTGGACCTGCCCCTGTGTTACCTGAGCGATCAAGTGTGTGAGGATTGGAGCGAGCTTTTGTGTTTCTTGTGGAGTGTGAAGAGGAGCGTGGAGCGTGGATGGAGTGAGGACTTTGGAGCGTGTGTGGACTGCAAGTGTCTTTCCCCCCCCCCCTGTTCGTGTGTGGATTCCTGGAACCCGTCTTTTCCCCACTGTGTAAATAGATCACCTGGTGCTTCTGTAAATAAAAAACCTTTATTGTTCCCTACTCAGAGCCTGCGCGTGAGTCCGTTCAGTCCCGTTGTGACAGAACGGTCCAGCCACGATGGACTCAGCAGGCTCGGCGTCACCCGCCCCAGCCCCGGTCTCGTTGGATGAGCTGTTGCAGCGACACGAGCATATGTTGATGCGGCTCAGTGGAGACGTTGCCGCTTTGTCCCTGGCTCTCGCCCAGCGGACCCCGTTGACTGACTCTCCGCCCCCGCCAGCCTCTCCGGCAGACGAACCCATCCCGGGCGCGAGCGCGTCTCAGCCCGCGAGCGCGTCTCAGCCCGCAAGCGCGGCCCAAACTACACCTGTGGTCGTCGGGCATCAGCCTCCCTCTCCTGAACTGTTTCATGGTGAGTTGGATAAGTGTGCAGGATTTCTCACACAACTCACTTATTTTTTTCGTCAGCAAACTCACTGGTACCCTGGCGATGGAGATAAGATTTCCTTCTTTGTGCAACTGTTACGTGATCGCGCTCTACAGTGGGCCCAGGCAGTGCTACGATCCCACCCCGACATCTCCTACCCCGAGTTTTTGTCTAAGTTTAAGAGCGTTTTTGATAAAGGATCCGAGGCTGCCGCCGCCGCTCAACGCCTGTTAAATCTTAAACAAGGTAGACGCAGGATGTCGGATTATTCTGTCGATTTCTGGGTTTTGGCTGAGCAAACGGGGTGGGGGCAGGAGGCGCTAAAGAGTGCCTTGCTTAATAACATCCGTGAGGAATTAAAAGGCGAACTAATAATGCATGACCTGCCTGCCTCTCTTGACTCTCTAATGACTCTGTGCATTAAGTTAGATGATCGCCTTCAGGCTCGCAGAGACCTCCGGGGGCGGGCCTTTCAGGAGCCGCGGGCGCTCTTGGGCCCACCAGCGGGGGAATGGAGGGCTAAACCCAGTACTGCCCACAGTGACCAGCTAAGCGAGGAAGGCGAGCAGCCCATGCAGCTGGGTCGCTCACGGCTAACACCCGCGGAACGTCAGCAACGCATGGTCTCTGGTGAGTGCCTGTACTGCGGCCGTAAGGGCCACTTCATTGCCACCTGTCCATCTCGACCAAAAGGGGGCGCCCGCCCGTAGTTAAGGGAGTACTGGTGGGCGACCTGTCAAGTAAAAGCTCCCTTCCACGCTTAATGTTACCGGCCAAGTTAACAGTTCACACAAAAACCCATTCTGTGATGGCGTTAATTGACTCTGGCGCGGAACAGAGCTTTATCGATTCAGCCCTCGCGAAAAAATTAGGGGTTGGGTCTGACCCTCTACCTCATCGTTTACATGTCACCGCCTTATCTGGGCAGCAGCTGCCTGATATAACCCATGTCTCAGAGCCCGTGTCACTCACACTCTCCGGCAACCACACCGAGGTTCTAAGCCTATTCGTGTTTAAAGCTCCTCAAACACCGCTTGTCTTAGGTCACCCCTGGTTGCGACAGCATAACCCTCATATCGACTGGAAATCTGAATGCGTGGTAGGCTGGGGAGTGGATTGTCACATGAACTGCCTCCGGGCTGCAACTCCGTCCTCCGCGTCTCCTCCAAATAACCTGTCTGAGCCTCCGGATCTCACCTCTGTTCCACCTGTGTATCACGACTTGGCTGAAGTTTTTCGTAAAGATCTTGCACAATCGTTACCACCTCATCGGCCGTATGACTGCGCCATTGATCTTCTCCCAGGCACCACACTCCCCACCTGTCGCCTTTATAGTCTCTCCCAACCTGAGAGAGCGTCTATGGAGAAATACATCACGGACTCACTGGCAGCAGGCATAATCCGGCCGTCCTCTTCCCCTGTGGCAGCCGGCTTCTTCTTTGTAGAAAAGAAGGACAAGTCTCTCCGGCCTTGCATTGATTACCGCGGCCTTAATAACATTACGGTTAAGAACAAATACCCCCTACCGCTCCTTTCCTCGGCTTTTGAACTTCTGCACGAGACAACGATCTTCAGTAAATTAGACCTCCGCAATGCCTACCATCTAGTTCGGATCAGGGAGGGCGACGAATGGAAAACAGCTTTTAACACCCATCTGGGGCATTTTGAGTACCTGGTGATGCCCTTTGGGCTGACTAACGCCCCAGCAGTTTTCCAGGCCCTCGTGAATGACGTCCTCCGGGACTTTATCAATCGGTGCGCGTTTGTCTACTTGGATGATATCCTTATCTTCTCTAAAACAGTGGCGGAGCACGAGACACACGTCAGACAGATTCTGCAGCGTTTGCTGGAAAACAGACTGTTTGTGAAAAGCGAAAAGTGTGACTTTCACGTGGACTCCGTGGCCTTTCTCGGATACATAATAGAGCGGGGTGATCTGAAACCCGACCCGGCGAAGGTCCAAACAGTGCTTACCTGGCCCGAACCCCCAAACCGTCGACAGCTCCAGCGCTTTTTAGGCTTTGCCAACTTCTACCGCCGCTTCATCCGAGATTTCAGTAAACTCGCTCTGCCTTTAACCAGACTCACTTCTCCTAAAGTGTCTTTTCAGTGGGACCAATCCGCGCAGGAGGCCTTCCTACGTCTCAAAGAACGGTTCGCTACAGCACCTATCCTCTGCCAACCCGACCTCCAGCAACAGTTCGTCGTTGAAGTGGACGCATCGGATTCCGGGGTCGGGGCGGTGTTGTCCCAACGGAAGGAGGGTAAGCTCCACCCATGTGCCTTTTTCTCTCACCGTCTCTCCCCAGCAGAGCGCAATTATGATGTTGGAGACCGGGAGCTTCTGGCTATCAAGTTGGCACTGGAGGAGTGGAGACATTGGCTGGAGGGAGCCACTCAACCATTCATCGTGTGGACAGACCACAGAAACCTTGAGTATCTCCGAGCTGCAAAGCGACTCAATCCCCGGCAAGCGAGGTGGGCTCTCTTTTTCACGAGATTCAACTTTTCAATTACGTACAGGCCCGGGAGCCGCAATGTGAAGCCAGACGCCCTCTCCCGACTGTATGACTCCTCGGAAGCGGAACCCGACCCAGGTCCGATTCTTCCTGCCTCCTGCTCCATCGGCACGGTGACCTGGGAAATCGAATCTCAGATTAAAGAAGCTCAGAAAACAGAACCAGATCCCGGGACCGGGCCCCCAGGTCAGTTGTTTGTGCCCTCCTCTGTTCGTTCTCAGGTACTGCTATGGGCACACGCCGCCCGGTTCACCTGTCACCCGGGAGTACACCGCACCATACGATTCCTCCAGCGTTACTTCTGGTGGCCCACTTTGGCTCGGGATGCACGGGAATACGTCACCGCCTGCACGACCTGCGCCCGTAACAAGTCGTCCAACCAACCTCCCTCCGGTTTGCTACAACCGCTGCCCACTCCGGGACGGCCTTGGTCCCACATAGCCTTGGATTTCGTCACCGGATTACCGGCTTCAAAAGGTAACACAGTCATTCTAACCGTTGTGGACAGGTTTTCTAAAGCGGTCCATTTCGTTGCCTTGCCCAAGCTGCCTACGGCCCTGGAAACCGCTCACCTCCTCACCACGCATGTATTCCGCCTCCATGGAATTCCGGAGGACATCGTGTCAGACCGTGGCCCCCAGTTCACTTCACGGGTCTGGAGGGAGTTTTGCTCCGCCCTCGGCGCTAAGGTTAGTCTGTCCTCTGGCTTCCACCCTCAGACCAACGGACAGGCTGAGCGGGCGAACCAAGACCTGGAGGCTGCTCTGCGGTGTGTGGTGTCCACAAATCAAACGACCTGGAGTGACCAGCTGCCATGGGTTGAGTACGCCCACAATTGCCTGACTTCCTCAGCCACTGGAGTTTCACCTTTTGAGGCGTCATTAGGATTCCAGCCTCCGCTCTTTCCGGCCGTTGAGGGTGACCTCTCTGTGCCATCCGTCCAACACCACCTGCGTAGATGTCGCCGGGCGTGGAGAGCCACCCGAGCTGCCCTCCTCCGGACGACGGCACGTAACAAACAGCTCGCAGACCGCCATCGGACACCGGCTCCTGAGTATGCGGTCGGACAAAAGGTATGGCTGTCCACCCGCTATGTGCCCCTCCGGGCGGAGTCCAAGAAACTGTCTCCTACTTTTATTGGGCCATTCGAAATCGGTGCGCTTGTGAACCCTGTGTCTGTTCGGTTGAACCTTCCGCGCAACATGCGTGTCCACGACGTTTTCCATGTCTCCCAGATTAAGCCCGTGCTCTCCAGTCCTTTGTGCCCTCCTTCCGGGCCCCCGCCTCCCGCCCGGATCGTTGATGGGCTGCCGGCGTATGGGGTCTCCCGCATTATGGACTCTCGGCGCCGGGGGCGGGGGGTCCAGTATTTGGTCGATTGGGAGGGCTACGGGCCGGAGGAGCGCTCCTGGGTGCCTCGCTCGGCTGTTTTGTGTCAGCGCCTGCTCCGTGACTTCCATCGCCGGCACCCTGGTAAGCCCGGTGGGTCGCCAGGTGGCTCCCGTTGAGGGGGGGGTACTGTCAGGGTCCCTGTGCCTACCCGGTCGGCTCAGTACGGCTACATATGTTTTGTATTCCTTTATTCTTTTCCTGCTCTCTCCTTTCCCCTCTTTCCCTCCTCCCTCTGCCTGGGCGGAGCTTACCTGCGGGCTCCTGCCCTTGGCCCACGCACCTGTGGCTCATTACGAGTGATCCAGCTCCTTTATAAGACGGCAGCCCTGTGTTTCTCGTCGCTGGACCGTTGCCGACTCTCGTTAGTGTTAACCCCAGCTCAGTTCGTTCTCGTGTTTCCCTAGCGATCTTCTTACAGTAACCTTTTGCTTCTCTGTGAATAGATTTCCCTGGACCTGCCCCTGTGTTACCTGAGCGATCAAGTGTGTGAGGATTGGAGCGAGCTTTTGTGTTTCTTGTGGAGTGTGAAGAGGAGCGTGGAGCGTGGATGGAGTGAGGACTTTGGAGCGTGTGTGGACTGCAAGTGTCTTTCCCCCCCCCCTGTTCGTGTGTGGATTCCTGGAACCCGTCTTTTCCCCACTGTGTAAATAGATCACCTGGTGCTTCTGTAAATAAAAAACCTTTATTGTTCCCTACTCAGAGCCTGCGCGTGAGTCCGTTCAGTCCCGTTGTGACATATATATTCAACTATATAGTTTAACATTTGGTCCGTAACTATCATTTAAAAACAATAAAAAGGTTTAAAAGAATATACATAGGCGGCTATAAAGACTGCAGGTCAAACATCGTGCAGATACAGAAGGACCTCCTGGGGTCCAAAATGTCGCACTATTACAGAGCAATGCTTACAATAGTCTTGCATGGTTAGCCAGTTAGACAGATGCAAATGTTAAAGTGCTAAAACAGACATGTAAATAAAATACAACATCATGTTAGCAGCTTATTGGTATTAATGTCTCTTAAAGCTCTCCATGACCTAGCTGCATCTTAACTCTCTGAGCTGCCACAGTCTTATAAACCCACCCGCTGTCTCAGGTCAGCTGATCAGCTGTTCCTGAATGTTCCCAGGACTGAGCGTAAACTTAGAGGACATCGTGCTTTTGCTGCAGCATCTCTGAAACTGTGACACGATCTGCCTTTAGAGATTAGACAGGCTTCTTCTCTGCCTGTTCTTAAATCACTCCTGAAAACTCATCTCTTCACCCTGACCTTTGACACCTTGTAAGATGTTGGTTTTTAGTTTGAGTTTTTTAGTTTATTTTTGCTGTTTTATCTTGTTTTGAAATATAGGGCTGTTTACATTTTTTATGTATTATGTGTTTTATTTTTTTACTGTTATGTTTTATTCTATTGTTCTTAACTCATTTACTGTACAGCACTTTGGTTTTGTCCTGGGTTTTTTAAAGTGCTTTCTCAATAAAGATGGATTGGATTGGACTGGAAGATAAACACTTTAGTTTGCAGTACTGTGGTGAGTTCACAGTAAAGCACTGTGTTGGACTGGCGCACAGTGATTGTGGCGTTCATGGTCAGTGTTAGGTTACCTCAAGTACAGTGGATTCATTTGCATTTAAGCTGATGATGCTTCGATTAAGTCATCAAATTTCACCTTTATATCAGCTCTATAAGCCAATTCTCAGGATACTGTTAGTGTAGGAAATGGAAAGACAACCAAGATATCTGTGAAACGTCTGCTTACATCTTGAATTCAGCTCCGGCGTATGTGGTAAGTTGTTAATGAGTGACTTTAATTTATTATTTGTTCACATGTGGCTATACACTCTACTGAGAATAAGCATACTGTCATGATATGAGTGGATCTTCAAAATAGACATCAAAATAGGTCATGGAGAAAATAAGTAGAAAAAGTAAAGATCTTATTAGGAATAATACTGTTTGGATAATTATAACCATCATAATCAACCAAATCATCTCAACACGTATTTGCTCAAAAATGTATTTATTACCACAAACATGTATTTAATTATCAACAAAAGCAAAATCAACAGTTTCTAGAACTCCAACAGGGGCAGGACTTGGAGGTACTGGGATTTCAGGAGGCAGCAGAATGGTACACTGGTCAGTGTCATTATTATTGACCTGTGATGGTGGATGGCCTTGGAGGGAGCTGAGAGGTAACTCAGACCTCTTGTCTTCAGGACACGTAAAGCAAACATACTCCTTCTCAGCAGCTGGAGACTTAGAGACATCCCAACTCATCAGCCTCATGCGTTTGGGCATCAAATGTTCCTCTTCATCATTAACAGAAAAAGCAGTAGAATATCTGCGCTTTCTGCAGAGACCTAACTCTGCAGTGGGTGGAGGTCTCGGAGGCAGAGGAACATCGCTAGGACACATGAAAAATGTCACTTCATCATCCAGGGATGTATGATCGTTTTTCAAATCTGGATTAATGATCTTGTCAGTGTACTTTGCATGGAAGCTGGCATCAGCAGGTGGAGGATTTGAAGAAACTGGAACATCAGAACTCATCAGCCTCATGCGTTTGGGCATCAAATGTTCCTCTTCATCCTCCACAGAAAAAGCAGTAGAATATCTGCGCTTTCTGCAGAGACCTACCTCTGCAGTGGGTGGAGGCACTGGGATTTCAGGAGGCAGCAGAATGGTACACTGGTCAGTGTCATTATTATTGACCTGTGATGGTGGATGGCCTTGGAGGGAGCTGAGAGGTAACTCAGACCTCTTGTCTTCAGGACAAGTAAAGCAAACATACTCCTTCTCAGCAGCTGGAGACTTAGAGACATCCCAACTCATCAGCCTCATGCGTTTGGGCATCAAATGTTCCTCTTCATCATTAACAGAAAAAGCAGTAGAATACCTGCGCTTTCTGCAGAGACCTACCTCTGCAGTGGGTGGAGGTCTCGGAGGCAGAGGAACATCAGTAGGACACATGAAAAACATCACGTCATCATCCAGGGATGAACGATCGTTTTTCAAATCTGGATGCATGATCTTGTCTGTGTCCTTCGAATGAAAGCTGGCATCAGCAGGTGGTGGACTTAGGAGCTCACATGCAGGTGCGCTGATAGGTCGGAACATGAAAGCGGGAACTTCATTGTCCAGAGCACAACGGTCTGCACTGGATGAGCGTGGGAGCTTCTCCTTTGCCTGTGGAGGAGGCAGACTTTGACTTTGTGTTGCAGAGGAACATTCAAGTCATCTGACGTTTTGCTCTGTTACATATTATTATTGTTGTTGTTGGATTTTTCTTTAAAAATTCACACGATTTAATGTTTAGAAACAGACACAGTGAAGGGTAACTTACCACAGCTCGAGCCATTTTAGGCGTCTGTCAAGGCAAAGACTCAGGATTTGGTTTCTCTGTGTAAAATTACAGGACAGTTGTCAGTTTCATTTTCAAGTCAGTTGGATAAATTCATATCAAACTTCTCAAACTGTATCATTAAAGCATTGTTTAGGTGGACAAATATGAAAGATATGAAGATAAAAACAGTAACAGCTGGCAATCAAGGGAAAACAACCTTACGAAAAAGGTCTTAATCATTATTGTTTTAAAGTAAATCTTTCAGTGCTTACTTCAGTGATTGTTTGAAGTCTCTGTGCTTGTTGTCAGTCGCAGATTTGTGTAAAATATTTGCAGTTTGTGAATAAAGTTTGCAGGAGCTCCAAAGTTTGTCTGTTCAATACCAAAGTAATGAGGAGACTGAGTGCAGGTTTGGAATCCTCAGTGACAGAAGAATGCAGCAATGTTTGAATTTGAATTTGTTATTGTTTTATTAACAACAACTACCAGGATCATACCATAGCAACACAGTGATGCCCAATCAAATGTCAGGTACAAGGGATAGCCCACATACACATCCAACAGCACAGTAAAGCAATGGGCACCAATGCCACCAGTCAGGCCTTAAAAATACCTGAGTTATATAACAGCACACTGACAGTGTCTCATCCAAAAATATAAAATGTATAAATACAGTTAATATCATTTTCATTTAAATTTTATTTAATTCTCTTCATATAGTGCCAAACAGATGTCTCAAGTCGTCACTGTTACAACATAGATAAACATGAACATGAAATCCATTATTTAATTCTCTTCCATTCACTCCAGTTCAATTCAATAGCTATATAGATGGATAGACAGATACTGTATTATATACTATATTGATTCCAAATGGAGAATTAATGTGTTATATCACCAGGATAATGAATTCAAGTAGTACAATCTCCAATAAACAGACAACACAGTTCAAGTTCAAAGTGCAATATGTGCAGGATCCAGGCTTTATATTGTAAGATGCAAAATGTTTATATATACATAATATTGTTGAAAAAATAAAGAAAGTTAAAAATCAAAATAAGTTTATTGTCACTGTGGCTGATGTGATTGCAATATGAACCCGGAAGCAGACAAGGGAGAGATGGAACTGAATCTTAACAAAAAAACAAACCATTTATTAGGTTGAAAGACACGAACACAAAACAAGGCCCAGCAAACAGGGGCGGAAACTAAAACCTATACTGGGAATAACTCGGTATGACTATGACAACTATGACAAGAAAAACATGAACATGAATCCGAGGAGGTGCATGCGAGAAACTCTGATGAAAAAACATGAACATGAACATGGACCTAAACAGAATCAGGAGATAACCTGAAACCCGGAATAACGTGAACGGAGGAAAACGCACCAACACTGCCCAGAGGAAGACAGCGGACTTAAATACACAGAAGAGAAAGGAGGGAAGTGGAAACACAGCTGACACAAATGAACCTGACACCACAGGGGAAGCAAAATGAAACACACTGAACATGGAAACACAACCCTTTCATAATAAAAGACGAAACAAGGAGAGACGTGGACGTGTGATGGGCTGAGTTGCCAAATGGCTGGTAGGCTTTTAGCTAGGCTTTAGCTTCAGCCAAGTGGAAGCTAAATTGGCTAGTCATTCATATGTAAATTAGGTTGTTACCTGAGAATTCTGGAGGGGAGTGGGGGTGTGTGAATGATTGCTGATTTCTAACTGCCAACTGCCTCTTTGTTTGTCTGGGGGGGAGCTGCTAAAAGCGGTGAACTTCCTTTTGTGTTCGTCTTGATGCATTCTCAATCACCCAGGAAATTAAATCTCCAAAAGTCACCAACTTGGAGTGGTTAGTTTCCTGAGCCACAAGGAAACTTGTGTTTCAGTTTGCCATCTTAGGGAGAAGGAGGATCATCACAGTTTTGGTGGTTGTATGAACTTAGAATGCATAAACTAATAATTTGTTTTAATTAAAAAACTTTCCCTCTGTCATTTCCTGAGTGTTTCAAAATAAAAGTCCTCTCTTTCATGTTTTGAATGTGAGGCTGTTCCTGTGATGCCTTCAAATCTGTTTCAGTCTGCAGATTTTTACATTTCAGACCCAAAGTGACTCAAACATTTACTTAAAAGAGGTTTTTGTTCGTCTGGGTTTTCCTGCTCAGCAGCTCTAAACAGGCAAAAGCAGAAACACACAAACAGAAAGAAACAGGAAAATATGTGTTTCTGTGAACAATGCAGCAGCAAAATGAAAGACCAGGATTTATTTTTAATGATTGACCAGTGTTGGGTAAGTTACTTTAAATTAGTAACTTAGTTACATTACTAGTTACTTCTATCAAAAGTAACTCAGTTACTTCAAGTTACTCGTTACTTTCAAAGTAACTAGTTACTAGGGAAAGTAACTTTGGTTTTACTCAGAATTCTCTTGTTAATGTGTTGCTTCCATAACTTTGCCAGTCTTCTAGCTTGCTTACTTGCCACAAGTGCACTGTGCCACCTACCAATAGAAAGGAAAAGATAAGGTGCATATTTCCACGAGAGAAATCCCACGCCTGGACCGCCGTTGACCGCCACCATGATTCTAGCCTACGTCACAGCATCATGTGCGCCTTTTACATCCAACACAAGAACTGCAGTCGTGGTGCTGTCGATTATACTCAGAACTCGGAAATTCTGCCTTCTGAATAGGAAGATGTAGGTAACACCAGACTGCAGATGAGCTGCATACAGGGCTGGACTGGGACAAAAAAATCAGCCTGGGCATTGTGACTAGAGACCGGCCCACCATTATAGGAAAAATCCTAAAGCCTTTGAATGAAAACAAACGCTGTTGTGACAGTGATGCTCACTGTCTTGATGGTGTATATGCATCAATCTATCAATCGTTTGTTGTAAGATTCAGATAATTATTTTTTAAAAGCGAGACACTTTAAATGAGAATAAGAAAGAAAAGTATTTCCTTGTGCCCCCCTCTCCCTGTTAATGCCCTACCTGGCCCCCCTGGCAAAACTTTGCTAGACCCGCCCCTGCACAGTTACCAGCTGTCAGCTACCTAAAAAAGGATCCTGGTGTTATTTGTCTCTCAGAAACAGTTCATAACTTCCCTTCAACTCATCCATGTCACCTAAAAGGTAAACCTGTTTCTCCATCGCAGCTCTGATGATTCAGTAAGGACATCTCCTGGTTTCATCTTCATGTTTCCCTCTCATCACATAACCAAACCGACATCATGACCAGCAGCTTTTTTGCAGCTGTGGCTCCAGCAAACATCAGCTGATACTAGAAATTAATATGAAATAAATTCTAACAACAGCTGATCAAGCTTAAACGTGCTGCTGTTGTTTAACGTGAACTCCGCTGGTTTCCTCTTTCTGATGCAAAGTGGGCGATAAACAAACAAGAGAGACGATCAGCTGATCATTGATCAGTTTTCATGATTGAAGTAGAAACGGGAGAGGGAGGGGGAGAGAATGAGAGAAGAAGAGGCAGCTGTGCAGCAAAGACACAGAATAAATCCAGCTTTGTGCCTTTTTCATTGTAGCTGAATTACGGGACTAACTGTTCCTTTTCACCTCAATAAGAAATGCGTAATATTTTCTCTGAATACCAGATGAGACGGTTGGCAATTCTAATAACTTATGAACAAAATAAAGTTCAACATCATTAACTTCATAGCACCCACCCAGCTGTATAGAAACTCTGTCATGCTAGCTAGTATGCAGTACGGAAAAAGTCAGCATAACGAAAATAAACTCCACCTAAACTTGGTTTATATCTGACCCAGAGAGACTGCAGGTCATAACTTCTTACCTGAAGTTCAGTTCACACTTGGACCGGCGGCCGCCTCGGGTCTCTTTTCCTTCTGAGTCCCCCTTTCCCTCCTCCACCTGCTGGCTTCCACCACTTGCTAATGTTACTGAATCTGTGGAAGCTCCGCGATAGCCACCACACGAAGTAACGAATAACGAGCCTATCTAAATCCCAGTAATGACTAACGCGTTCCTGATTTTAGTATAATAACTAGTTACCGTGCTCGTTACCACAATAATAACGTAGTTACTGTAACACGTTACTTAATAACGCGTTAGTCCCAACACTGTGATTGACAAAAACATTAAATGATCATGTTTATTTTCACATAAATGTTCCATCGGTCCTTCTTTTAGAATAAGTTTAGAAATGAAAAATACTAATAACACACCAGGAAAAAGCCAACAGCACGAGTCCTGAAAGGCTTAAAGAGAAAATAAACGCACAAAGAATGAAACAAAAAGGCACAAAACCTCAAAACAAGAGTGAATTAAATCTGAGCGACACACAAAGATGCTAAAAGCCCCAAACATGACCCTGTGAGGTCATTAATACCTGTGTGTGTGCATGTTTACATGTCTTTGTGGGGACCAAAATGCCCGTCCCCACAAGTTTGAAGACATTTGTGAGACTCAGAATGTGGTTTTAGTGTCAGGGACAGTCAGGTCAGGGTTAGGCATTCAGTCTTAATGGTTAGAGTAAAAGGCTGAGGAGAGCATGATGTCAAATAGATGTCCCCACAAGGATATGAAAACACAACCGTGTGTGTGTTACTGTGAATTTGTGAGACAAGTGAAGATTTCAGAATCAGTGAGAAATGTTTCACTTCCTGTTGGTGAAGAAGAGCAGACTCCTCTTCAGCCACAGAAATGAAGAAGCTTTTATTTTGTCAGCCTGACAAACACGAGCTCAGCCACGAGCAGAGGCGACCCTGCAGAGGTGAAGGTCACAGTCAGAATCAGCGCCAGAGAACCGCACAAGGACGGCCTCATTGGTCACGGCTGAGTTCATTATGTGATGGTAACAAGCTGATTATTACAGAACAGGAAACACACGTCTGCTCATCAAACACCAGCTGCTGCTGCTTTTATCAGTCTGACAACAAAACCTCACAAGAAAGAAGTTTTTGTGAGTTTGCAGCGTTCCTCTAAACTGAAAACTAAAACAGCCTGAAAATGGGAACACGCACCCACACTCGAGAGTCAGGCAGCTTAAATGTGTTTGTCTTCATCTGTAGTTACGTTTCATTGGCTGGAAATGTGCTAACTGGAATCATTCATGAGTCCAGATGAACAAAAACAAGTGTTTACTGCTCCACGCTGCACGAATCTGAATCAAAATCACTCAGACGCGCCCACGTAGGCATTCCACTAAAACCATGTGACCACCTTCACCTTTAAACCTGTCGTGAATATAATTTTAGACTCTTCACTTTATTTTGAAAGAACAGATTTGCAGGAAGTGCGGCTGCTGCAGAAACTCTTCACTTTTCACTGGCTTTAATCTTGAAGGTTTCTCCCAGAGGTGGGACCAAGTCTCAAGTAAGTCTCAAGTCTTTATCCTCAAGTCTCAAGTAATGTCAGGCAAGTCAGAGTCGAGTCTCAAGTCACTGGTGTAAAAGTCCGAGTCAAGTCACAAGTCTGAAATTTTGAATTTCAAGTCCTTTCGAGTCGTTAAAAAAAACGAAAAAAAGCATGTTGCAGTTATGCTAAATGTAAATATTAGACCATGTAATTTTTAAATCTGTGTTTTTCTCAACACATGACAAAATAGTGAACTTAGAAAATATACACAAATTGTGAAATTGCACCTCTTTAAAATGCAGCTCAATTAAACCTAGCTCCAAGAATAATTTTCACCGACAGTTCTGAGATAAGCTGCATGTTATTCTTGGATGCGGTTGTAGGACCGGCTTTAAAATCGCATGACAAAAATATCATACATAAATAAATGATATTTTTAAAAAAAATATCATAAAAAAAAAAACTGCATCACCAACGTAGCCTGGAAAACATTTGCTAGTTAGATGAAGTCAGCTATCTCATCGTAGCATATTTATATGCATATTTATAATTATACGGTTCTTGGAGTGAGTGCATACACTCATGAAGTTTAGTAACTTCAGGTCACTGCAACAAGCCCAGGTACAGTTTACCGACGGATGGGTACAGGACCTTGAAATGCACCGTGTAGAACGAAAGACCATCGTACGTATCATAAGTTTACCAGTCTCACAAATCGTCGTCATAAATACACATTCGTTAACCGTTTATTAATATAACCTTTGAGCTCAACGGTAATTAATTAGTAGTGGAAATAATTTCTGGTAGCATCACAGAAATGTAGCAGTGACAATAATATTGTATGCTGTAATCGTACTGGGCAATTAGTGATACAAAAAACCTGTTTTATCCTGTGAATAAAAGTATATGTTTTTGTCAATGTACCATAATAACAGAAGAGAAACGCAATATTGTGTCAGGACAATTCACTATTTATGCACAATAAATAAAGGAGCATAGCGCGACAATTTCTGTTCAGCGCCAGACTTGCTTGTAACCTATATCACCAATTATGTTATGAAAATGACGTATTAACTACAACAGCAGACTGACCTTTGTGTAAATGCTTGGAGCAGACTAACCTGTGAGCTGGAGTGTTCTGGGACGTTATATTTGATCTTTGAATGGCTGCAATCCAGGCCATCCGTCGCGTCTTTGTTACTTCGGAAACATGGCTCGAACAATTTCTCCTCAATGACGTAATCCGATAACAACCGATCTCTTTACCCGTCGGCTTCCCGTGGCTGTCATGCGACCGGCTATTGCAGTTAATAATACAACAGCTTCTTGCCATTTTTGTGTTTCTTTTTATCGCTGTATAACTGATTTTAATTGAAAGCCTGCGTGCGCTAGTACCGCTTGCCACGAGTTCCCAGAATCCTTTGCGGTTCTACCCGTGAATGACGTCACATTTTCAATCTCTATATAATATGCATGTTAAATTTTATATTTGGGGTAAAATATCAAGTCTTTTCAAGTAAACCGGTTCAAGTCCAATTCAAGTCCCAAGTCATTGGTGTAAAAGTCCAAGTCAAGTCACAAGTCTTAGAACATTTTTTCAAGTCAAGTCTAAAGTCATAAAATTAATGACTCGAGTCTGACTCGAGTCCAAGTCATGTGACTCGAGTCCACACCTCTGGTTTCTCCAGATGTGGAACTTTCATGCTAAACATTCAACATCTGACGACCGTCTCCGTGTAAAACACTGACAAACTCAAACTTTATACGGTAACTGACAGATTTATTCCTCCATTTTCAGGCATTTCACAATGAACTTGGATTAGTTTGATGATTTTATTCACGTTGGTGAATAAAACCAGCCAAGAGGCTGATTCCTGCAGAGGAGGAGGCAGAGTGGAGGAATCTGCAGGTTCTGTCTCTAACACACAACCAGAGCTTCAATCATAACGAGCACATAATAAAACCATGATCCCCCTGATCGACTCTTTTAGCCTGTTTCCTCTGGATCGAACAGGATCTAACAAACCCCAGCTTCTGCTGGGACACTGGTCATCATGGGAGGAAAAAGATGGCTGCCGTGTTGCTGTTTCCTGTCTTACACCAGGGTTATACTTCCTGTATCTATGGGTCTGAGTTTTTAATCAGAGGATGAACTTAAAGCTTTCAGTCTGCTCTACAACCCACCACCTATCCACACGTCTTCTAAGTGGACTGGAAATCAGTAAAACTTCTACCAGACTTTAGTAAATATTGCATTAAGATGAGCAGACAGATTTTAATCTCAGCATCGTGCACACAGATTTTTCAGGACACTGGAAGAGTTCCTGCCGTGGATTTAGATGTTAGTGTTGTGTGGATGATCCCATTCTGTGATCTTTGTGTTACTAACACTGATGACACCACCGTTATTGGACTCATCTCGGACGGGGATGAGTCTGCCTACAGGAGGGAGGTTGAACGTCTGGTGTCCTGGTGCAGCCACAACAACCTGGTGCTGAATGCCCAGAAGACAGTGGAGATTATTGTGGACTTCAGGACGCACACAGCTCCACTCCCCCCCATCATCCTGTCTGACACCCCCATCACCTCTGTGGACTCATTCCGCTTCCTGGGTACCACCATCACCCAGGACCTGAAGTGGGAGCCCACCATCACCTCCGTCATTAAGAAAGCCCAGCAGAGGATGTACTTCCTGAGGCAGCTGAAGAAATTCAACCTGCCAACACGGACGATGATGCAGTTCTACACTGCAATCATCGAGTCCATCCTCACCTCCTCCATCACCGTGTGGTACGCTGGAGCCACTATCAGGGACAAACAGAGACTGCAGCGTGTTGTGCGCTCTGCTGAGAAGGTGATTGGCTGCAGACTCCCATCTCTGCAGGACCTATACACCTCCAGGACACTGGG
Organism: Copadichromis virginalis; assembly: GCF_057382275.1. Taxonomy (NCBI): domain Eukaryota; kingdom Metazoa; phylum Chordata; class Actinopteri; order Cichliformes; family Cichlidae; genus Copadichromis; species Copadichromis virginalis. The sequence continues at coordinate 49,875,215 of NC_140639.1, forward strand.
GCGTGCAGCTCGGATCTCAGCTGACCCTTCTCACCCTGGACACAGTCTGTTTGACCTGCTCCCCTCAGGCAGGAGGCTCCGGTCCATTCGCACCAGAACCTCTCGCCATAAGAACAGTTTCTTCCCCTCTGCTGTCGGACACATGAACAATAACCGTATGACTGTTCCCACCACTAACACATGACCCTATGCTGTGTTCACTGCATCATTCCATGTTTGGCACTGATCACCACCTGCACTCATGTATATATCATGTATATATCTATCTACTTAGCACTTTTAATTCTTATTCTTATTTTTATTTTCATGTCTATTTAAGCGTAATTTATGGCAGTATGTTTGCACTGAAGCACCGCAGCAATTTCCTAATGTTGTAAACCTGCTCAACATTTGGCAATAAAACCCTTTCTGATTCTGATTCTGATGCTTTTACACTTTAGGACCCTCGAGACCTCTGCTGCTCAGCCGTCCTGATCGCTGCCTCCACTTTAACCAGAGGCTGTAACCTCTGATCATTTCACCTGCACCGGCAGTAAAACTCTTCTCCACAACCAAACGTGCCATAAACCCATCACAGCTTCATCATCAGCTCAGTCTCAGCAACATGCAGACGACCGAGCAGCAGAAACTCTGCAGGGAACGTCTGAAGTCTGTTCTTCAGTTTTCCCAGCTCACTGTTTATTGAACATGAGACAGAAAAATAACTTCACCTTTAATGTGAAACTTTTATCGCCTGTGACATGTTTGCAGGAAGTTTTCATGCTGTGATTTAGTGTCACAGCCATAAATATCACACAAGGTAAAAACTACAAGTCCCAGCATCCTCTGTGTTTAGGGAGGAGCAGTGAAAGTGAAAGTGTTGATCCTCCGTTCAGAGCAGCAGGAGGAGGAAGGTGGAGCTGAGGCAGGTGAGTGTTAACACCGCTCTGACATTACTGTGTCTCTGTGGCGGGAACAACAGGCTCCGTCAGTGGAGGCAAAAATAATCAGACTTTGGTTTTTCAAAGGAAACTACTTTATGTTGGGAGAAGCCGCGCGCTCATTGGATAACGGCTTGTCAATCTCAAGTTATTAGCCAATGAGCGCGCAGGTTCACAGTAAGACCCGCCCTTATCACGACGGGTTTTAAAACTAAAATGGCGACAGAAACTCTGTGAGTGGAGTTCAGGCTGACTTTATGAAAGTGCGACGTTTGAGTCACTTCCTGTTCTCAGTGCCGGCGTCCTGATCACCGAGGTTTCTGTTGCTCTGATGTCTGATATTGATTATATCGGTAAACAGGCTGTAGGCAGAAACATCAGGTCTGATCTGAAAATCCCTTCAGAAACAAACTTTAAGAGTTTTATGTCCGTGAGGCTGTAAAACTGTAACGTGTCCTGTGATCTATAAACACTCTGTGATGAATAATCTGAAGTCATTTTGAGCCTGACAGTAGTTTCCTGTCACAGAGCAGAAGCTGCAGGCAGTTTTTGGCACCTTTATATTTAATTTATTCCAAAATAAATCAATAAAGTTAGAAAAGAACTCGCAGTGACATTAAAAATCTATTTTTAAAGACAGATGTGACCAAGTGCAACAAATATAAGATGAGATGTTTACAGATATTTGAAGTATTGATCATATGTAGAACACAGAGCAGGTCCAATAACAGAGTCATGCTGCTCACAAACAGCAGTTTGGTTTCATGAGCTCACTTCCTGCAGTGATCCTCAGCTTCTCTCCAAAGGAGCCGTAACATGTGGGCTCCTCAACATGATGATGATCCCAAACACACTGAGTTCCTTCATCCACCTGATCATGTACTTATTAAATAATGTGATGGTTTTGGTGTTTTTTAAAGACTTTGAGCCTCTAAAATAACTGGTTTGGACTTTAGGGCCAAAGCTCCAACATTAGAAAGCCGTCAGTGTGATGCTTCCAGTACAACAGCACCTCTGAGTGTGTGTGTTTACCTCTCAGACTAACTCCACCCTGACATCAAGAAGATGGAGGAAGAGGACGGAGCAGCATCCAGCTGTGTGTCTGTGAGGAGTGACGGGGTTACACAAACACCTCCACCTTACAGTCATGGACCTGCAGCAATAATGTAAGAACACTACTAACTTTATTAGTCATTTCAACATAACCATGACAGAATCATTGATCTGTGATTGGTTCAAACTGTTTGATCTGAGTTTGATTTTTATTGACTTGTTTTCTTGCTAAGATCTGAACTCTGTAAGTTTAAGTGAAGTCAGTGCAGCAGAATCAGAGAGAAGAGCTGAGAACAAACTGAGTTCATTCAGAGACAGAAAAAACTGGCTGATGATTGGCTGACCTGTCAGCGTTATGAGGCAGACACAATATCACAGAGGGATCAGCTGATCATATGGCTGTCAGAGAGAACTGATCAGTTATTGATGTTTGTGTTTGCAGAGGTCAGAGGTCACAGTCTCCAGTATCCACCTGTGTGTCTGTGAGGAGTGACTGGTCCAAAAACACACCTCCAGTCTTCAGTGATGAACCTGCAGCAACAGTGAACTTCAATCATGGAGCTCAGCTGACCATGTAAGAGAGCTGCTGACTCAGAGTTCAAAGGTTGTTTCTATAAATGTTCTGCCAGTGACATCATAACTTAACCTAACACTGGTCTGTGTATGAAGTATCATTTAGTGGCAGTTGTTAAAGTTGTATAATGATGATGCTAGTTTGGGGTGTATTTTCCTGCTGATGCAAATGCATCTACTTTGCCCTTTGTCTGGTGCTTTGGACAAAGACGTCCAATGAAACTCAGAACAACACAGTTTGCACCACCAGCAGGCAGAGGAAGTGGCTGACATCCAGAAATCCTACCAGTGGCTGAACAAAGCTGGACTGAAAGACAGCACAGAGGCACTAATCATGGCAGCACAGGAACAAGCTCCGAGCACAAGACCCATAGAGCCCGGGGTCTACATGGCTCTTTTTGGGGGGGTTGTGTTGTATTAATAGTGACTTTGTTTCTTTGGACCAAAATCTTTTGTTTTTCAGTTCAGTTGCAACATTGACTAACACTAATGCAGGGGTCGGCAACCTGCGGCTCTTTAGTCCTTACAGTGCGGCTCCTCGTGGTTTGGGAAAATAAATTAGAAGTATTTAGCTGAAGTGTATTTTATTTATGTTCTTTTTTAACTTGTAGTTCTAAATTGGAAGATTATTGTGATATTGAAATATAAAAAGAAAATTATATTTTATTATTTTTTCATCGTTCAAATAAGCGTCACACTCGTGGAAGCCGGTGTACCCGCCGAAACGCCGTGCATTTATCGAGACTTTCAACCCCAGGAAGGCCAATTATCAGAATCAGAATCAGAATCAGAATGGGTTTATTGCCAGATGTTGAGGTTTACAACATTAGGAATTTGCTGCGGTGCTTCAGTGCAAACAATAAGAATTAAAGTGCTATGTAGAAAGAAAGATATGTGCATGAGATATACATTAGATATATACATGAGAATAAGAATTAAGAGTGCTACGTAGAAGGATATATACATGAGTGCAGGTGGTGATCAGTGCCAGACATGAAATGATGCAGTGACACAGCGTAGGGTCATGTGTGAGTGGCGGGGACAGTCATGTGGTTATTGTTCATGTGTCCAACAGCAGAGGGGAAGAAACTGTTCTTGTGGCGAGAGGTTCTGGTGCGAATGGACCGGAGCCTCCTGCCTGAGGGGAGCAGGTCAAACAGACTGTGTCCAGGGTGGGAAGGGTCAGCTGAGATCCGGGCTGCACGCCCCAGTGTCCTGGAGGTGTACAGGTCCTGCAGAGATGGGAGTCTGCAGCCAATCACCTTCTCAGCAGAGCGCACAACACGCTGCAGTCTCTGTTTGTCCCTGACAGTGGCTCCAGCGTACCACACGGTGATGGAGGAGGTGAGGATGGACTTGATGATTGCGGTGTAGAATTGCATCATCGTCCGTGTTGGCAGGTTGAATTTCTTCAGCTGCCTCAGGAAGTACATCCTCTGCTGGGCTTTCTTGATGACGGAGGTGATGGTGGGCTCCCACTTCAGGTCCTGGGTGATGGTGGTACCCAGGAAGCGGAATGAGTCCACAGAGGTGATGGGGGTGTCAGTCAGGATGATGGGGGGGAGTGGGGCTGTGTGCTTCCTGAAGTCCACAATAATCTCCACTGTCTTCTGGGCATTCAGCACCAGGTTGTTGTGGCTGCACCAGGACACCAGACGTTCAACCTCTCTCCTGTAGGCAGACTCGTCCCCGTCCGAGATGAGTCCAATAACGGTGGTGTCATCTGCAAACTTGATTAGCTTGACAGACTGGTGGGTGGAGGTGCAGCAGTTGGTGTACAGGGAGAAGAGCAGAGGAGAAAGAACACAGCCCTGAGGGGAGCCGGTGCTGATGGTCCGGGAGTCCGAGACATTCTTCCCCAGCCTCACGTGCTGCTTCCTGTCCGTCAGGAAGTCAGTGATCCACCGGCAGATGGGATCAGGCACATTCATCTGGGAAAGCTTGTCTCGGAGATGGTCTGGAAGGATGGTGTTGAAGGCAGAGCTGAAGTCCACAAACAGGATCCTGGCGTAGGTTCCTGGGGAGTCCAGATGCTGCAGGATGAAGTGTAGGGCCATGTTGATGGCGTCGTCTACAGACCTGTTGGCTCTATATGCAAACTGCAGGGGGTCCAGGAGGGGGGCCGTGAGGGTCTTGAGATGGGAGAGAACTAGGCGCTCAAATGACTTCATGACCACAGATGTCAGAGCCACGGGTCTGTAGTCATTTAGTCCAGTGATCCTAGGTTTCTTGGGGACAGGGATTATGGTAGAGGACTTGAAGCAGGCAGGCACATGACATGCCTGCAGTGAGGAGTTGAAGATGCCAGAAAACACTGGGGCCAGCTCGTTTGCACAGTGTCTGAGGGTGGCAGGAGACACACCGTCTGGGCCGGGAGCTTTCCGAGCATTCAGATTCTTAAACTGCTTCCTCACATCTGCTTCATGAATATGAAGAGTTGTGGTCGGGGGAGGTGGTGTGAAATCCTCTTTTGTGTGGGGTGAGGAGGGGGGTGTTGTAGGTGAACAGTTTGAAGGTGGTGATGGCTCTATGGAGGGGGGAGAGGTGGGGGAATGAGTGTCCAAAGTGCCTCTATTGTTGGGGTCGTTGGAGGTGTGAAGGCTGCCTGATGGCTCGTCAAAACGACAGTAGAAGTCGTTAAGGGTGTTGGCCAAGAGCAAGTCGTCAGTGGAGTGGGGGGTTTTAGGCTTGTAGTTTGTAATATTCCTAAAACCTTTCCACACAGAGGCCGAGTCATTCTCTGAGATCTGCTGCTGCATCTTCTCAGAGTGCTGATGTTTAGCAATGTCCACTTCCTTAGTGAACCTGTACTTGGCCTCTCTGTAGCAGTCCCTGTCTCCGCTTCTGAACGCCTTACTCTTTTCCAGCCACAGCTTTTTGAGTTTAGGGGTAAACCAGGGTTTGTCATTGTTATAACTCACCCTGGTGCGTGATGGCACAATGCTGTCCTCATAGAAGTGGATATAGGAGGTGACAGTGTCCGTAAACTCGTCCAAGCTGTTAGAAGCAGCCTTCAAAGTGTCCCAGTCTGTGGTTTCCAAACACGTGCGAAGCTCCTCCACAGCCTCGTTGCTCCACAGTTTTTTGGTCCTCACGACAGGTTTGGAGAGCTTCAGCCTCTGTCTGTACGCGGGGATTAGGTGGATCATGACGTGATCAGAAAGTCCGAGTGAAGCGCGCGGCACCGCGCGATAGGCCCCGCTGATCGTGCTGTAGCAGTGATCCAATGTCCTCTCCTCTCTGGTCGGGCATTTAATATACTGTTTGTATTTCGGAAGCTCATGGCTCAGATTGGCTTTGTTAAAGTCCCCAAGAGCAATGATGAGAGAGTCCGGGTATGTCCGCTCCGTGTGGAGAATCTGCTCTGCGAGTGCGCACTGAGCTGCTCGCGCATCCGCGTCTGGCGGGATGTAAACAGCGGCCAGGATGAATGAAGCAAACTCCCGCGGAGAATAAAACGGTTTGCAGTGAATGAAAAGATATTCCAGAGAGGGAGAGCAGTGCTGAGCAATCACTGTTACATCTGTGCACCAGCCACTATTGATGTAGAAGCAGACGCCTCCACCTTTGGTTTTACCGGAGAGAGCGGCCTGCCGGTCCGCGCGCAGCAGATGAAAGCCCTCCAGCTTGAGCGCGCAGTCCGGGATGTCCTCACTGAGCCACGACTCCGTAAAACATAAGACACAGGAGGAGGCAAAGTCTCTGTTCATGCTTCTCATCAGGGCCAGTTCGTCTATCTTATTCCAGAGTGAGCGTACATTAGAGAGGAAGATCCCAGGAAGGGCCGTTCTCAGTCCGCGTTTCCTCAAACGCACGAGTACGCCGGCTCGCTTACCTCTCTTTCGACGTCTCACTTTCCTGATCAGAGTCAGCAGTAAATCTGCCGCAGATGCGACAAATATTGGAAATAAATCCACAGGCGTTGTAGTCCTGCAGTTAAGGAGCTCTTCTCTGGTGTAAGAATATCCAGAGGAGTTCCCAGACACAGAAGAAATGCACAAAAACAAGACAAAAGTAACGCACTGAAGCACCAGGGCATCCATACGCGGCGCCATCTTGGTTATCTGGCTTCGGATCTTCGGATCTGATCTTCGGATCCACATTATGTCAGCAGCTGTTCTCCACCGTGAACTATGTTAAAAACAAACACCGCTCACGCCTCACAGACGACAGCTTACAGTCCTGTAAAGATGAAAGTGACTTCGTAAAGCCCCGACCTGCAGACGCTGTGCGCAGAGGTTCAGGAGCAGAAGTCCCGTTGTAAACATATCACGGCAGACCCGACGATGTTTGCATGAACACGCTTTTCAGCTTCTCTTTATTGACCGCTTTTCACACACGGTTGCTGTACGCACACAGCCGGCTGTAGCTTTGCAGCTCACAGCCCGACACACACCAACACAACAGCACAGACGTTAAGGCGGCGAGGCGTGATTGCCGCTCAGGTGCGTCCGCCTCGCCGCTGCAGACCACGCCCCGCCACACACATTAACCAGGTAAAATACATATTTAGGCAGAATTTTGCAAATATCTATTTTTCATCTTTCAGCAGCATAGAGCTTTTTTTCCAATTATTTTTTAAAAGTCAGGTCAAGGCTCCAAAAGCCCAAAGGAGATATAAGGGTGGCGGCTCACAGCAGCTTTTGTTTGCTACATCATTTTAGTTCAGCTGGGTGTCTTTCCTTTTGTTATATTTCTGTAAGAGTTCAAATGTGTTCATTACATAAATAACCTGTAATTTTCTCTGTAGCACTTCATGGATTTCATAAGCAACACACCTTAGTTGTTCACACAAAGCATAAAGGTAAAAAACAGTATATACAGTGTTATCTTCATTCTAGATGTCAAAAAGTATTTGTGGCTCCCAGTGTTTTCTTTTGCGTGGAAACTGGCTCCAAATGGCTCTTTGGGTCCTGAAGGTTGCTGACCCCTGACCTAATGGTATATTTTTTTTAGCTGGATCGTTCTATAAAAACATGAATCAAATCTGAGAAAAGTTTCCACCTGACCTGTTGAATGTTATTGAAGCCAGAAGTTTGCCTTCATACTGTGTTTCTTGCATGCCTTTTGTGGTGTACTAATTGATGTGAAATGAATGCAATGTGGTTGTGTTTGCAGAGGTCAGAGGTCACAGTCTCCAGTATCCAGCTGTGTGTCTGTGAGGAGTGACTGGTCCAAAGACAAACCTGTAAACTTCAGTCATGAACCTGCAGCAACAACGTTCTTCAATCATGGAGCTCAGCTGACCATGTAAGAGAGCTGCTGACTCATTTACGGGTGTTTGAAATTCTGTGACCACTTTGTAATTTTAGTTTATATTTTTAAAGTGTTTTTATTTGTAGTTGCCTGTATTTTTATTACACTGTGTGTAACGTGGTGGTTTGTGCTGTTTGGGATTGTTTTGGTGTATTTGTGTCAGAACATCAGATAAATGATTTCATCACATTTTAAAAGAAAGTATCAGGATAATAATCTGAACTGAGTCATCAGAAATAGAAAGATGGTCTCAACAGGCCACTGAGCTGATCTCCAAAGAAATGCAGAAGATTGAAGAGTCCGAGGCTGTTTATTTGTCACAGGCATCGTCATACACGTACAACACAGTGAAATGTGCTGAGCTGCTTTGTGCCACATTAGCACAGCATGTACTGACAGAGCAGTGCAAGCAGAACAAAGCAAATGAGCAAAGTGATGTAAACAGAGTAACTGAACAGAGTGAGCAGAGTAATATCAGCAGTAATGAAGCAGCAGGATCAGTGTAGCAGCGTGTGACGTCATAATGAATCAGGTATGATCTGAAATATGACAGTGAGACAAGAACATGATGTAAGGTCCTGTTTAAACCCTGATGGTGATGCTATGAGGGGAGCATGTTCTGATTTAGGACTTGGATGGTCTGAGGATAGAAGCTCCTCTCTGTTTGTGTCCTGATGGTGCAGAAGCTTCTGCCTGATTGTAGAAGGAGCTGAAGCCAGCATCATCCCAGAGGTGAAGCTCCTCTGTGTGCAGACCTGAGGTCAGATTCCTCCAGGCTGATGTTCAGGATCTACAGAAACGTGTGGTTGTAGTTATTGCTGCACTGTGTGCTGACAGCAGATACTCAGAACAAAGCGCTGCACACGTGTTCTTTACAAACATCTGTACATATAAAATATGGATCATGGCAGTGAATGAACACGTTTCTGTCATTTGTTTCATTGGCTTCTTTTTTCTGCCTGTGTTCATGTGATTAATGTCTAACACATAAACAGGTTTGTAATCAAACATCACATCATCAGGGAGGCATCATGAAACAAAGTTACTGCTGGAGGCTGAACTCAATTTGGTGGCAATGTTCAAAAATATCACTCAGATCATTTCAAAGCTTTTAGTTCTTCTTCTTCACTTCTGTAAAATAATAGAAAGGAAATCAGAACCCAGAAGTTCACTTCCTGATGACTGAACTCTTTCAAAATAAAGCTGAAAGCTCTGAATGTGACACCGCTGCTCCACCACAGTTTTTAGAGGAGGTCAAAGGTCAGTTCAGAGTGATGGATCCCAAACTTCCAGTACATCCAGTGAAGGACATAATCAGCTCTGTGATGAAGGCTTTTACTGTGGAGTTTGTAGGCTGATCACTCTGTGTTTAATAAGACAGGCAGGAACAGCAAAGGAAACTTGGATTCTGAACTCAAACACAAGTTTCTCCACTTTGACTTTTCTCTGTGACCATCAGAGCTTCTGCACAGTGTCATCAAATCTGGATGTTTGTCACTGACAGTCAATGATTTTAGTGATAAAGAAATGTGTTCACAGAGGGAGGAAGAGGAGTGGTGTCTGTGAGGAGGAGCAGCTGTCCTGCTGTGCTTTGTGTCAGGACGTCCTGAAGGATCCAGTCTCTACCAGCTGTGGACACTGGTTCTGCAGACAGTGCATCTCCTCATACTGGGACCAGTCTGCTTCATCAGGAGACTGGTCCTGTCCCCAGTGTGGAGAAAGATCCAGAAGCAGAGCTGGACTGCAGACAGCCAGTCAGAGCAGCTGTGTACAAAGTAAGACTGAACATCTGTCTGCTGATGGACTCATTTCTGAAAACTGGACTTCTTGTTGTTGTTCAGACATTGAAGAGTTTTCTTTCTGTTTTTCTTTCTTTCAGCAGATGTTGGTCTGCAGGAGGTTTTAGATGAACATAAGATCAGTCTGAGGAGGAGATGTGAACGTGTGACTGAAGGAAGTGATGAAACAGGAAGTAGAACCCTCCTCAACAGGATCTACACTGAGCTCTACATCACAGAGGGACAGAGTGAAGAGGTTCATAGCCAACATGAGGTGAGGCAGCTGGAGACAGCTTCCAAGATGGACGCCCTCCATGACACTCCAATCAGGTGCCAGGACATCTTTAAAGCCTTACCTGACCAACAGAGACCCATCAGAGTGGTTCTGACCAACGGCGTGGCTGGTGTTGGAAAAACCTTCTCAGTGCAGAAGTTCACTCTGGACTGGGCAGAGGGCTTGGAGAACCAACATGTCAGTGTGGTGGTTCTGCTTTCATTCAGGGAGCTGAACCTGATCAGAGAGGAGCAGTACAGTCTTCTGGAGCTGCTCCATGTTTTCCATCCAACACTACAGAAGGTCACAGCAGAGAAGCTGGCTGTCTCTCAGCTTTTGTTCATCTTTGACGGCCTGGATGAAAGCAGACTTTCATTGGATTTCACCAACAGGAAGCTGCTGTCTGATGTCACACAGAAGTCATCAGTCAGCCAGCTGCTGACAAACCTCATCCAGGGGAATCTGCTTCCCTCGGCTCTCGTCTGGATAACTTCCCGACCTGCAGCAGCCAATCAGATCCCTCCTACATGTGTTGACAGGCTAACAGAAGTACGAGGCTTCACTGACGCCCAGAAGGAGGAGTACTTCAGGAGGAGATTCAGTGATGAAGAGCTGTCCAGCAGAATCATCTCCCACATGAAGACATCCAGGAGCCTCCACATCATGTGTAGAATCCCAGTCTTCTGCTGGATCACTGCTACAGTTCTGGAGCACATGTTGACTACAGAGCAGAGAGGAGAGCTGCCCAAGACCCTGACTGACATGTACTCACACTTCCTGCTGGTTCAGACAAAGAGGAAGAAGAACAAGTACCACGAGGGACATGGGACGAGTCCACAGGAGCTGACAGAGGCTGACAGGGAAGTTCTTCTGAAACTGGGGAGGCTGGCGTTTGAACATCTGGAGAAAGGAAACATCATGTTCTACCAAGAAGACCTGGAGCAGTGTGGTCTGGATGTGACAGAGGCCTCGGTGTACTCAGGAGTTTGTACAGAGATCTTCAAAAGAGAGTGTGTGATCTTCCAGAAACCAGTCTACTGCTTTGTTCATCTGAGCATCCAGGAGTTTCTGGCTGCAGTCTACATGTTCCACTGTTTCACCAACAGGAAGTCAGAGGTGCTGAAGAACTTCTTGGGAAAAAAATACAAAGAGTCATCTCTGGATGATTTCCTTAAACGAGCCATGGAGAAATCCCTCCAGAGTAAAAATGGCCACCTGGACCTGTTTGTCCGCTTCCTTCATGGCCTCTGTCTGGAGTCCAACCAGAGACTCTTAGGAGGTCTGCTGGGTCAGACAGAGAACAGTCCAGAAACCATCCAGAGAGTCATCAAGAACCTGAAGAATAACAAGAAGTTTAAATCCTCTCCTGACAGAAGCATCAACATCTTCCACTGTCTGATGGAGATGAACGACCTCTCAGTACATCAGGAGATCCAAGAGTTCCTGAAGTCAGAGAACAAATCAAAGGAACTCTCTGAGATCCACTGCTCAGCTCTGGCCTTCATGCTGCAGATGTCAGAGGAGGTTCTGGATGAGTTTGACCTGCAGAAGTACAAAGCTTCAAAGGAGGGACGACTGAGACTGATTCCAGCTGTGAGGAACTGCAGAAAGGCTCGGTGAGTCCAGATGTGATCATTACATCATTGATCAGTGTCGGTTAATAGTTTAATGTTTAAATTAAAAACACAGTCCTTGGTTATAAAGTGCTTTACAAACACCAACATTACGGCTAACAGCTGGATTCTCCTGTTTCAGTGCAGCTAGCCAAACAACAAAGAGCCACTTGCTGCTAAAGACAGAGTGAAAGTGGACGGTATATCCTCCATTCTTCATGTAAAACACATGCAATGAATTGTAATGCACCATCTGTGTTTACCTTCATGCAGTTTTCTCTTTATGGTGGACTTGGATATTTAAATGTTTACCTCCTGGAGAGTCTTGTTCACTTGATTAGTTTTTGTGAAGAGGATTCTCCTCACCCCGTCTCCAAGGGAGACACCAGCTACCCTTCAGAGAAAATTTATTTGCCCCACTGGTAACCACGATCTGGTTCTTCCAGTCACTGCCCACAGCTCGTGACCATAGGTGAGGGCAGGGACGTAGATCGACCGGTAAATTGAGAGCTTCGCTGTCAGGCTCAGCTCTCTCTCTCTTCACCACGACAGACCGGTACAGCGTCTACCTCACTGTTACCGCAGCAACGGTCTGTCTGTTGATTCCTGCTCCCCTCCCCCTTCTTTACACGACCCTGAGATACTCAGACTCCTCCACCTGGGGCAGGAACGTCTCTGACCCAGAGTGGGCACTCCACCCTTTCCCAGCTGAGGACCATGGCCTCAGATGCTGATCCTCATTCACACGGCTTCACACTCTGCTGAGAACAGCTCCACTGTGAGCTGCAGGCCATCACCTGATGAAGCCAACAGAACCACATCCTCTGTGAAAACAGAGACCAGACTCTGGCTGTATCCCAATTCAGGGTCTGCAGCCTTAAAGGACGCATTTTAAGGCCGATTACATCACAGCGACGGGACGAAGGTCGCTGCTCGAAATGCGGCCCTCAAATGCGTCCTTAATTTCGCTGAATTTTAAGGACGTGGCGGTGTAGACTTCATATAGTATACTACTATACTATACACTATTATTAGTATAGTATACTACTATACTATACACTATTATTAGTATAGTATACTATTATACTATACATATCTGTTTTTAACAGGGAATCTTGATCATGTTACATTTGACTTCTGTTGAGCTTCTTGAATTGTCACCTTCAGTTCCTTTCATTTAGTCTTCCAGTGTCTTTGGTTTAAATGTATTTACCCTGATAACTGCATATGAAACAGTTCACCTCTTGTCACTCACTATTATCTGTTTGCCATAAAAGTGTTGGTGATGTGTTGGGAGAATCATTATTTTCAGTCTCTTCTTATAAACATAGTGAGGCAAAGATGTGGGTCGTGGTCCCTGATAATCAGACGTGTCTGTGTTCTGTTACATGTGACGTTAGAGAGGTTTTAGTGGAGATAAAAACAGGACCAACATCACTCGTGACTGCTTTCCTGTCTTCACAGTGTGTTTACTGTTGGAGCTCGTCCTCCTGTTGCATCTGTCACAGCTGTTACGCTCCTCTGTGACTCCTCCTCTATCTGCTGTCACACTGCAGGAGTTTTTGGTCATGGCGTGTGAATAACTGCCGAGGTCGGCTAGGACGACGCCACCACTCGTTGTCAGACCCTGTCACGCTGTCTGTTTTCATCTTTAGCCGAGGTTATTAAGAACTTCAAAATGAAACCAGTCTCTGTTTTCAGTCTCCGCCCTCTTTTGCAGCTTTGAGCCAGGTTGTAACACCTGTTAAAGTCACCACCTGTTGTGACCGGGGAGTGAGATGAGTGTGAGAAAGATGAAAACAACGTCTCATTCTGACTAGTTACTGGGAACTGATGTGTGATGATGCAATAACAAAGATGACTGTTTCTATGATTTTCTGTTTTATTAATTGTTTTTATTGATGATAAGGACAGGCAGAGGAGATTGGATGGATTTACTTTGTTTTATTATTTTGCACTGAAATGGAGTCCAGTGTACAGTCCTTGGCGTTGCACATATGTTTTAGCTGAGACTGTAGTGGGCACTCTTTAAATGTCGGGTCAGTTTGTCACGTTAGAGCCTATTTGTGCCTGTTAGTGCTGACGATGACTTCAGACCGAGCTGACTGAGGGGTCTAAGCTCATGATGCCACCAGCAACACCCGGGTCATGCTGCAGAGTTTTCAAACCCCGCTGACACTCGACATAATTTACTCAGGTTACATCAGGTGATCTAAGAAAGGCCGCTTAGAAAGAAAAGCGAGTGCACTGCTTTAAGTTTCTTGAAGATGTTTAATCTGAACATTCAGCTTCTTCACTTCTAAAACCAAAAAGTGGAGAGTCCCAGATTTTAATCCTAGTGGGAGTGTCCCTTAAGAGGGTCGCTGACCAACTATTGATCATGTGGCTCATCACATGAGCCAAGCTGTGAAAAAGGGTGTGGGTGATTATCAGCAGAGGTTTCGAGAGATGAAACGTCTTCAAGAAACTTAAAGAAGTCACTTTTCTTTCCAGGCTCCTTAGATTACCATGACTGTATGATGAGAACCTACACAGACATATCAGGTGAAGTTTTCAGTGTTTTGGTTCAGTTTAATGTAAAAATGGAGATGAAACACATATAAAGGCTGGTTTACACCACTGAGCCCTGCTCTAAAACACTGACACAGATCTGTCTGTGAAGCTGGCTTTAACAAATAAGAGCTTCAAGTTTTAAAAACATGTTTAGCGCCAAACTGTCCACTTTACTGTCTGTAGCAGGAAGTGGCTGTTTGGCACTGAAACGGGAGAATCCAGCTGTTAGCCGTGATGTTGTGTTTGTAAAGCTCTTCATAAACGAGGACTGTGGAGGAGGAGAGCCTGTGTGAGTCAGGTGGTTCACCGGCCGAGTGTGTCAGCGGCAGAAACAGCTGATCAGCGCCGTTTTATGCAGTAAAATAATCTTTCTGTTCCCAAACACATCCACACAGTTTGCAACATAACAGCCCACTACATGCACATCACACCACAAACATGCATAAACCTGAACATAAAATATGTCCTGTACCTGTGTGATCTCTTTAAGTAACTCACAGAATATCAACACTAACGCCACAAGTTTGTTGGTATTTTAACATTTTGACCATTGATTTTGAATTAAAACCAACAGTTAAAATATTTTTACACCTGAGGAAAGAGCAGCAGAAATATTAAGACAGATAAATCATTCTGTCTTCAGTCTCCATGAACAGCATCAACATCCTCTGGTGAAATTTCTCTTTCCTCCTTAAAATATATTAAATGTCAGTTTAATTCCAGATTAATGGTTAAAACATGTATGTCACATATGAACATGAGGAAATAAAGAAAAGTGACTGATTCAGTTCCATATATGCTCCAGGGAGGCGTTAAGGTTCATTAAAATTGTTCAGTTATTAAACTTTAATCTGAGCCGAGCTGACTTCCTCAGGAACAAATAAACACCGAGATAAACTTCACCTTACAGATATAATCTAAATGAATCATATCCAATCTCAGAGAGTTGACAGTCAGCTGTGTGCTGGGAGACATGTTTGTCTGCAGTGTACGAGCTCTGACCGCTCCCCAAAAATGTCGGAGTGAATACATTAATATTAAAAGTGTAGCTGGTGACACAGAAACAGAGGATTTAAGAAGTTTAAGTGTAGGTCGGGTCCACACATGTCCAAACACCTGTGCGTAGTCCTGCTTGTTACTCAGAAACGAACACTAATAAAATGGCCATAAGGCCAAAGCAATGGTTTTGACTGGTGTTGACCCCGCCCCCACCCTGAGTGTGGATGCTGAGAGAAGGGCCAGCTGTGAATATGAGGCTGTGGGAGCAGATGGAGAGAGAGTATGTCGGGGTATCCCAGTACAAGCTTTACTGGGGTCAGAAATTAGACAGACTCCAGTTCCTTTGTTTGATTTATCTAGTTTGATGTTAGGAAAGAGATTCATGAGATGGAAAAACCTCCCAGTCTACTGAGATTCAGAAATGATTTGTACACATGGAAACTCCCTGAGTGGGAACAAAGAGTGTCCTGTCAGGAAGAGCATTTGGAATATGGATGTTGAGGATGTGACAGTGCCTGAAATCCTGCTGCTGTTCTGAACCATAGTTTCTGATCTGAAGGTCAAACAGAGTCATGATGGTTGTTTCTATTTGTTCCTTTTTAGTTTAGTTCCCCTGAAATCAGATGTGATATCAGCAGCTCTGAGTTCATTCATCATTATTGTCCAGTGATGAGATTTCTGCTCCGTTTGGTGACAGTCAGCAGATTTTTCCTGAGTGTGGACGTGAACAGTCGTACCTGACAGCAGCAGGTAGCAAACAGAGATCGTCTTTCCAGCTGGAACTCTTCACTGAGCTGAGCTCATTCAAAATGTTCTGGATTCAAGACAGGAAACAGTCCACATGTGTGTCTTCACTCTGACTCTGGATCAGATCTCACTGACAGACTGTGGACATTATGGAAGCCTAAATGTGACGCCATCTTCCTCCTTCATCTGCAGATTAAAGCCAAACAAAGATTCTCATTAAAAGTCTGCAGGTCTGAGAGAGACTCAATCGTTGTGTCATGTCAAACACAGTAAGAGGAGCTGAAGCACAGATGTGAAGAGCAGATGTTCATCAGATTATGACCTCACTCTGTTTTGTCTTCATATACATTCAGTCTGTGTTTATAATGCAGACTTTCTGCTTTTATAATAACACATTTTATATTTTCTGTAATCACAGACTAGCTGACTGTGGACTCTCAGAGACTCACTGTGAAGTTGTGGCCTCGGCTCTGAAGTCCATCCTCTCCCATCTGACAGAGCTGGAGATGAGTAACAACAAGCTGCAGGATTCAGCAGTGAAGCTTCTGTGTGCTGGACTGGAGAGTCCAAACTGTCGACTGGAGACTCTGAGGTGAGTTCACTGACTGCAGCTGTTGTTGTTTTTCTATATTTCAGGCTGCAGAGACTTTGAGCTTGTGTGGAAACAGACAGAGAAAAGAAAGACATGAATGTCAAAGCTAATAAAGGTGAAGTTAGGAGCTGTGATGATGTTCATGTATCAGAAGCTGATCGGGCTGCTACAGAGACGACCCACACAGCTGCTGTGGTGAGGTTTGTGTTAAAGCAGAGGAACACAGGCCCAAACATGACAGCAAAGCAGGTTTCAGGCTCTGTGAGAGGATTTCAAACAGAAGCTGGAGAAGAGAAAGGACTACAGAAAGAAGGCAGCTGAGACCAGTCCAAGTGTTTCCATGGAGCCCAGTCTAACATTCATTTATACACTAACGTACAGAAGTGAACGGGAAAATGAATCCATAGTTTCAAATGTAGAAATAGTTCTCAGTTCATTTACAGAGTTTAATACAGTTCATGAGGAAATGTTCAAAGCAGTAGCTGAGAAAAAATCTTCTTCACAAAGTTGGATCCAATTCCAATAGTTTGTGATGCACTTTAACGCAGCGTGAGCAGTTCACTGCCTAACCCCACAGAGACTGTCAGTCTGGACTTTTCTTTATTGCTATTGGCTGTCAGTGAGATTTCAGAGCAATCAGAGACTGTGGGTCTGTGTATGAAGTATAATTCATGTGCAGTTGTTGAAGTTGTAGAATGAGAAATAGCAGTTTGGGGTATTTCCTGCTTTCATTGTCCTGCTTGTGCTGATGAAAATGTTTATTGACGTGTGAATTCATTCTTCAACGCTCGATTCTGCCTGAACAACGTGAAAACTTTGCTTATTTTTGTGTAACACAATTCAAAGTAGGGCTGGGTATCGTCACTGATTTCTAGAATCGATTCGATTCAATTCGATTGGAATCTGGGAAATGTTGCCTCAGACAGTCAGAAATATTATAATTCAGATCAGTATATTTACATATTTTTGTATCTATAAAAGGGAAGCTGGCACTTTCGCGACTTTATCAAAGGTGTGAGCATCACAGCAGAGGCCTTTGTGTCAAAGTAGCTGAAGATAAAACACAGAAAAACATGAAGCTGATTTTTCTGGGATTTTATAAAAATATTCTGCAGTAGATCAAAAACACATAAACATTACCTGATGCTGCTGAAGTGAAGCAGAGCAAAGTTACAGCGGTTTTATTAGAGACACAGCGTTTTGCCGTTTTGCATAATTTTAAAAAGTTTAAATTTGTTCAGAAGCCTGTTGAACGGCAGAAATTAGGTTTTCTTTTCGGAAGCAAGTAAAAGGAAAAAAACAGCGGCCGACAGCGCTGTAAACAACGGTAGACTTGTGCGTAACAAGCAAGCGAATAATGCAGAAAACAGATTTTTAGACGGGAAACTGTTCTTGAAGTACAGAGAGAGAGAGAGAGAGAGAGAGCTGTGCATGAAGTGTGATTTTTATCCTGGTGGAAACAAAACAGCAAAAGTCAGAGTGAGTTCATGACGATGTTTATGTGAAGCGTAGTTTGGATCTTCTTTTGCTGCTGGTTCAGTCAATATTGTTTGGAGAGAGATAAAACTAACAGCTTCAGAATCGAGCGCAAAAAGGACGTAAACACAAAGCGTGGACCCGCCGAAACATCAGAATCAGCGAGCTGTCGGCTTTCAGCCCCGACCGTGTCCGTGCCGTCAGTGAGAAAGGCGACATCTCACTGATTCTGATGCGTCGGCGGGTCCGAGCTTTGTGTTTATGTCTCTGTGCAGAATCCGTGTTCCTGCTCTCATTTACTGTTTCAGCTGTTTGGTGGTTGTTGAAAATTTGTGAGGTTTAACCTGAGATTCTGGAATTTCGGGCAAAATAAATTAATATTAAAAAATTGATTCAGGATTTTAATGAATCAATATCACGTTATCCAAGCCAGAATCGATTTTAATCGATGAATCGATTATTAAAACCCACCCCTAATTCAAAGCACTGAAGCATCGACTTGTTTGATTGATTGATTGATTGATTGGTAATTTATTTCAACATGTGAACAATATACAAGTACATTTAGAAAAGAAATAAGAGAGAAAAAAAATACTATACAAATTACATACAAAAAAACATTCTGATTAATTTACATGTTGAAAGGGAGTGGGAAGAAGTATACACTTATTTAATCCCACCCCTGTCCCATAAATTATCAGTGAATATTTAGTCAGCTTCCTTACTGATATAATTTGTAATAAAAATAGTGAACAGATTTCTGATATACTATATACTATAATATCACATCATGAATTTTTTGTTTGTTTGTTTTTAAATAGAGACATTCACTTAATTTAAATATTTTCCTTTTCTTTATAGATCGAGAAGATCATATTTTTATAACTCTTTTTGAACAGTTTTATGTTTGGACGTTGCTTTAATTCCATATTCAGTTTGTTCCATAGTTTCACTCCTTGAACAGAAACACAAAAGCCTTTTCTTGTAGTACGTACCTTCATTGTTTTGAAGTTACAAAAACCCCTTAAATTATAACTTCCTTCTTTCAAAAAAAACATACTCTGAATATTACCTGGCAGTTCTTTATTTTTTGCTTTGAATAGAATTTGTGCTGTTTGGAATTTCACTATATCGTCAATTTTCAATATTTCAGACTGCAAAAATAGTGAGTTTGTATGTTCCCTATAACCTGCATTGTGGATGATTCGAATTACTTTCTTTTGAAGAGTAAAAAGTGAATGTAATGTGGTTTTATAGTTATTGCCCCAGACCTCTGCACAATAGCTTAAGTATGGTGAAACCAGTGAACAGTAGAGAATATGAAGTGATGTTCTGTCGAATACCTGTTTTGCCTTGTTTAGTACTGCAATGCTTCGTGATACTTTGGAATGAATATATCTTACGTGAGCTCTCCAGTTAAGTTTTTCATCTATTATTACCCCCAGAAATTTATTTTCACTGACTCTTTCAATATCAACACCATTTATTTGAATCTTTGCATTTGTATTTAAACTACTATTTCCAAATAACATCAGTTTAGATTTATTCAAATTTAATGATAATTTGTTTTTATCAAGCCAGAACTTCACTTTACTTATTTCATTAGTCATATCCTCCAATAAATTCTGCAGATCATCACCAGAGCAAAAAATGTTTGTATCATTATCATTATCCAACAATGAAAACAGGAAACAGAGACAGCTGGCCTTCAAAGTAAAAGCTGCTCCTTTTGAAACATGTTGGTGGTAAAATGTAAGAAGAGCTTAAACACATAAATGATCTACGTGCCAAAATATTAAGCACAGTTGATATATTTGTCTGAGTGTTGTGATTCAGGTGTAGATGTAATAATGTACATATAGCAGTTTCCTCTTCTAGATCAGCTGATCAGAGTCAGGCCAATCAGCTCTGAGCATGCTCAGTCTGAGTTATGGAGCCACATACTACGATTCACCGTGGCAACGGCATGAGCAGAGGCTCCGTGTGAATCCAGAGGAGCAGAAACATGAATGATGACAGTAGATGATTGTGTGAAAGTGCTGGAAGCAAATGAGTGTGTGATGTTCTTTCAGTGTTGCACTTTGTAGACGCTCCCTGAGCACTGGTCTCACAGCCAGCTGCACATAGAGACCAGTGTTGTTAGTCCAGGTCAGAAGATGACTTGTTGGAATGAAAATGAGCTTGTAGTTTGTCTGCTTTAATAATGTGACTGGAAAAAGGTGTTGGACTTCAAATATGTCCATTTCTTTCACACTTCACCTTTAAAAGTGAAGCCATGTGGTTCCTGGAAGGAAAAACACGACTTTTTCAAGTCTTTGTCCTGTTTTTATGAGAAATGTACGACTTTAATGTGAAACATTCAGAGTTTTTTCTCTTGTTGTGTTTGTTTGAAGCTGCTTCCTGTTGGCTTCAGCTGTTTGGAGTTTCCATTTTCTAAACTTCTACATTCTGAACCTTCTTCAGCTCTGAACAGATGATGAAACACTGAATGATTTCAAGCACTTTGTCTAATAAACTTACATCTTTCATTCTTTATACAGATTGTGGAGCTGTGGTTTGTCAGAGATCAGCTGTGATTATCTGGCAGCAGCACTGAAGTCCAACCCCTCCCATCTGAGACAGCTGGACCTGAGTAATGACTCCTCCTGGTCGCCGACTAAGAACAAGCTGCAGGATCCAGGAGTGAAGCATCTGTGTGGTTTCCTGGAGAGTCCAGGATGTAAACTTGAAACTCTGAGGTCAGTCAGCATGTTTTAGTTGTGCTGAGATGAATATGATGTGAAAGTTGTGCTGACACTAAACTGCAGACATCAGGCTGATATTATACTGATCCACACTGAGGATCTTCATGGTAAAGTCTGTTTTCTTCTTCTCTGGTTTAGTCCATTGACTGCAGCAGAACAATGTTCACATTTCAAACAGTGATACTCAACGTATGGCCCGCGGCCCACACGCGGCCTGCCCACCTTTCCTGATTCAGAGAGAGGGGACCCTGATTAACTGTGTAGCTTCTTCCTCACAGTTCTAAGTATCAGACACAACAGTGAATAATCCACAGCTGACTGTCTTTAGCAGGTCAAAGGTCACGGCACACAGCAGACAGTCAGAAATATTCTAACTCTGATCATTTATCAGTTGTGACACTGTGAGACTTGATCAGAGGTGTGATCATCACAGCAGAGGCCTTTGTGTCAAAGTCACTGAGGATCAAACAGAAACACATGAAGCAGATTTTCCTCTTCTGGCTTTTTATAGCAGATAACCTTCAAAATATTCTGCAGTCGATCAAAAACTGAAGCAAACCATGAAGCAACATGTGAACATGAGCTGATGCTGCTGAAGTGAAGCAAAGTTACAGAGGTTTGATTACAGACACAGCTGAGAGTTTGTAATCTGTCATCATTTTAAAAAGTTTCCATGGAACAGCAGAAATGAGGCTTTACTGTCAGAGGCCGACAGCACTGAACACAACAGCAGACTGGTGGCTAATAAACAGTGAATGATGCAGAAACAGATGTTTGAAGCTGTTCTTGGAGTACACTGAGAGAGAGAGAGCTGTGCAGGCAGGAACAGCCAAAGTCAGAGAGAATTCATGAGCATATTGATCAAACGTGAAGCAGAGTTTGGATCTTCTTTTGCTGCTGCTTCACTCAGTTTTGGTTGGAGACAGATGAAACCTGCAGCTTCAGGATCTGTGAGCTGTCCACTTTCAGCCCCGACGGCGTGTCCGTGTACGTGCCGTCGAGTGAACGATCCACGCTCTGTGTTTCCATCTTTGTGTGTTTAGCTGCTCTCATTTACTGTTTTAGCTGTTTGCTGCTTGTTGAAATAGTTTGTGAGCTTTAACCTGAGATTCTGGCAAAATACATTTATATTAAACATCGATTCAGGATTGAATGAATCAACATCGTTTTATTCAAATTAAAACCATTTAAATGGGAACATGAATTTTTTACAGCCGCCTCTAATGCTGGGTAATGTCAGCTGGTCCATGTGCAGCTGGCTGTGAGGCTCAGGGAGCGTCTACAAAGTGCAACACTGAAAGAACATCATCCATAAATATTGAGTAAGAACTGGACTCTCATACAGCGAGACTCGAATGCCTTTAAACATCAGCTTATCCTGCTGTTGGGGGAAAACTCTGCAAAAGACCCAGGAGAAATAAAGACACAATGAGACAAAGTTACTTTCTTTATCAAACGTGTACACGGGTGAGCTGCGAAGAACAACTCACATCGTGAACAGAGGCTTGGCACTTTTTATAGGAAAGACAGTGAGAACAGGATAAGAAAATAATAAACAGATAAAATAAACAACTCCCTATATGGTGCTAGTCTCGTCAGCAGAGAGCTAGGGAAGATAAAACAATCTAAAACAATATGTCCCAGAAACAAGATGTCTTTGCTGGGAAAGTCTAAAGGATAATTCTAAACTAATCTAAACATAGACAAAGGGCATCTTTGTACATTTAAAAGAAGGTAAAGAAACATAGAATCATTTTTCCTGTAACATATTCCCTCCTGTTTTAACTTATTTTAAATGTTGTTAAGATTCAATATTGAGGAAGGGTACAAGAGGTGATCGAAGAATAACCACACCGATCCGGCCGGGTGAAGTCAAACGATGATTTTAATGAACACACGTGTGGGAAGACAACTCTGTACGCAGACAGGAAGTAGTCTTCGACTTAATCAAAGCATGAACAGATATTTTATAGCATCAGGGTTTGTTTACTGACGCCCCTTCATGCGTCACCGGTACATTTTATACATAGATCAGATCAACATCATCATGACTTTTCACCCAGAAAATCATCTTCTATTTTCATGGCTTGGTACTTTCCGTTCTTATCTTAAAATGAATTGTTCCTCTTTCTTGCCGAGACAACAAGGACGGTTCCTCTAAATAAATCTAATTTAAAGTGTGTGTGTGTCACGACCTCACTCAGCCTCGATGTCACCTCTCGCACTTCTGACCTTTTACCAGACCAGAGGCTCACTGAGACTATGTGTATGTCTTCTACTAAATAAATGTTTTAACCAAGAACCTCTACTAAAACCTTAATATAAAATGATCTGATATATAAGTGTTTTGTAAGCATGTATTGCAATTCCTTCTATGGCTCCAAGTCACTTGCACAATAGATTGTCCGAACATCGCGCCGAACAAAGCTTCCGACCCCCAATTAATTGACCGAGCTCCAACTCTTTAATAAGCACAGATATGCATTGTGTATAAAATAGTCATAACTGCTTAAGGCCTTCTTAAAGCTATCTGTTACATTGTTAAAGCCTCGTCTTAGCCTGCGGCTCAAAATAACTATCTGCTTTCACTTCTGCATACAACTTCCTGTCAGCCTGCAACTCAGTCTTTCTGAAAGAGACACTGTTTAACCCCTGAATGCAATATAAACTCCAGATTTTATTATTAATGCAATGGTAATGATGACAATTATTTAACTATAGCAGTAAAATAATTTCCCTTCTCGACAATGTATACAACAATTGTCAGGGAAGGTTATTTATTAACTATCCTTAGCAGCTTTTAATTTTCAAAATGTCGGCAAAGCAGAAATGTAAATCATGTGGTCTAAAGAATAAAACAAATAAAAGAACAAAGAAAAGCATAGTAAATGAAATAACAAGAGAAAATAATAAAACTAAAACTACAAAAAATAAAATGATAAAAAGAAAAAGAATATAAACCTTATGTTGTACCTGCATAAACTACTAATGTGTTAATCAGTGCATGATCACTTGACAAGTCATTTTTAATCACCACTTCATTTATTAGCAGCTAGTACAAGTTCTCCTCCAGCAGAATTGCAACGGGATGCTGTTCTTCTTGAGGCACGGCAACATAAGCAGTCATTGTAGTTGTTATCATCTTTGAAATCATTACTCTTAGACATGGCAACACACACAACACTAATATGAGCAGTGCTATCATGATGAGACCTAGAAGGACAAACGGCTTTGCTACAGCAGCCAGCCATGAACCGCCGAACAGCCAGTCCAGCCAGCCTTGTGCTGTAGCTGCTCCAGGTGTGTGGTCAGTGACATATTTTTGCAGAACGGTCAAATTCTGCAAAGCTTCATAAATGTCTCCTACAGTTTCGTATCCATCAGGGATAAAAGTGCAACATGTCTCCCCGATCAGCTTGCAAACTCCTCCTTGTGATGCTGTTAGCAGGTCTAGTGTCAGTCTGTTCTGCAGCACCATCGTTCTGATGGCCTGCTGTTCTCCTGCTAAGGCGGTTCCCAGGGTCTTAGTCAAGTTGATGTGTCGTAGCAGAGCATATCGGTTGATTTCCACATGATCCCGCACCTCGGCAACTCCAATGCCGGGGATCAAGCTCTGTAAGAATTTCACTCCTCCTCCCCAGATGCGAAACTCTCCCGGCACTCCAGTGTCCACTGTAATGCCGAAAGAATTGGGTGAGGCGATGTCCACTTCACGTCTCTGTCGGCTGCTTGGGTGATGTGCAACACTTTGCATGAAGAAGACGTGATCTGATAATTGCACCAGGGCGCACAGACCCCCCCAACCTTCAGGGAGTGACAGATAAGCCTTATTGCCACATAGGAAGTACCAGTCAGCCAAAACTCTGGTTCCTCTACTGCTGGGTGCCGTCCGTGCACATCCTGTCTGGTACTGAGTCTTTGTTTGTAGTGGCATTCGGTAGCTGTAGTCGGAGCGACAGTTGAGGCTCATCAGCGTCGTGTTACTGGCACAGGTGTCGTTGATTGAACAGGCCATACACTTCCTCTCGTTCCTTGGTGGGCAGAAAGTGTATATGTACTTACATAGGTGTGTAGGCAGCTCCCCCACTGCCCGCGATCCATTGTTCATCACACATACTGGCAGTTGTGATGCGTTCAGTTTGTTCAGTAGAATTACATCAGGCAGCGGGTCTGAGACTTGGGGCCAGGTCAGTAGGTAGGTCTGTCCGGAACAGTTCACATTTGTGAGTGACGATGACCTCCAGGTTGCTTTTGCTGGGATGCTGTAGTTGGCCTTGGACCAAAGAGTACCGTAGCCTGGATGTGTTGCCAGGCCCAATAGGCACCAACTGCGATCTTCAGGTATGCTGTACGGCCACAGGCCAGACGTCTGTGAGGATAGGGGCATATGGGTACATGCATAGCAGTCAGTTTTATTATTCAAGTGAGCTGTAGTGTTCATAAACTGCCACCAGAAGTTAGTGGCGTAGCCATGGGGAAACTTGGT
Source organism: Copadichromis virginalis (assembly GCF_057382275.1). Lineage (NCBI taxonomy): Eukaryota > Metazoa > Chordata > Actinopteri > Cichliformes > Cichlidae > Copadichromis > Copadichromis virginalis. The sequence continues at coordinate 49,900,279 of NC_140639.1, forward strand.
GTACTTTCCTTTGTCATACAGTGTCTGCCTTTTCTCCATATAGCGTGACTTGTTGTCCCTCACGGAAGCAAAGGTGAGGAGCCCGGCCAGGGTCAGGGCCGCTGCAGTTATTAGGAGCCACCACCTCATGACAACAGGACACACCCTCCTGTCGTGAGTAGACCCCCCGGCCAGAAAGGCTGTTCCCTCCACCGGGCGAGATCACGACAATTGTAGAATGCTAGAGGGCGCTGTTTGTCACCAAAAGCCTGTGTCAGAACTGCCTTCATGTAGCCGGCCCCCCCATCAACATGCAGCGTGAAAGGCTTGTCATAGTCAGGCAGGGCCAGGACTACGTTTGTTTGTAAAGCCACCTTTAGGTTAGTAAATGCTGTGTCTGCCTCTACCGTCCACGTTATTGTGTCGCGCAAAGCGAGATTTTTGCCATAAATCATGTCTTGCAGTGGCTGAACTGTGAGTGCATACTCTGGAATCCAAGCTCTACAGAAATTACACAAGCCTAAAAAGCTCATCATCTGCTGTTTTGTTTTAGGTTTGGGTGTGTTTTGCACTGCCAGCTTTCTGGTTCCCAGCAGCGTTTTGCCCTGGCCTGTGAGTGTGTGTCCGAGATAGGTAACGTTATCACTCCACAGCTGCAGTTTGTGTTGTGAGACTTTGTGGCCCTGTTCAGCCAAATGCTGTAGCACAGCAAGTGTATTATCTTTGCACACCTGCTGTGTGTGAGCGGTTATTAAAATGTCATCTACATACAGCAAGTATTGACCTAGCTGTGGGAGCTTACAGCTAGACATTGACTTCTTTAGTGCTTCTGCATAGAGGGTTGGGCTATTCTGAAAACCCTGGGGCAAACGAGTGTATGTGTACCCTCTGACCCTCAAAGGTGAAGCCAAACAATGGCTGTGAGTCTGAATGTAGTGGAACTGAGAAGAAGGCGTTTGAAAGGTCGATTACTGAGAACCACTGTTCGTTCGGTGTGACCTGATTTAAAATAGTGTGTGGATTAGCAACCACAGGTGAGATTTGTTCAGTCACTTCGTTTATAGCTCTCAGGTCATGTACTAGACGGTATGCACCCGTAGTAGCTTTCTTAACAGGAAAGATAGGAGTGTTACAGGTGGCTGTCTTTGTTTTTATTAAAATTCCTGCCTTCTCCATGTCTGCTATCACTGGGCGGATGCCATGTCTAGCCTCAGTAGTGAGTGGGTATTGAGATATCAGTGGTCTGTGTTTTGAGAGAGGTTTTACTCTTACTTCATCTGCATTTTTTATAAGTCCTACATCAGCAGGGCCTGTAGACCAGAGAGTTTTAGGCAGCTGAGCTAGTGCTGCCTGGTGTCATTCAGTTAGTTGTGCGTGTGTTTCAGCGACATCGGCTAGGTGTACAGCAGGCCTGACAGTGACCAACCAACCCAGTGTGTGTCGGAAACAACCCGTCCGGCGGCCTTGCAGCCAGCCTTCATGAGTGTCTTCCGTTTTTTCATAAGTGTCTGCTTCAACCCTGGCTAACACTTTTCCTAAATCCTTCCAGTCTGAGTGATAGTTATGCGCTACAGACACGTGTGGCTTGGGCATGCGGTTCAATGCCTTCACGGCTGCTGATTGGATTACGGAGCACACTGCATTTCCCGACTTTGTGACATACAGGTGTTGTAAAGTCAAACTCTGTTGTCCTAGCTTCCACACTTGCTGATCGTAAAGTGGGTCTGGGCCTGGAGTTTGTTTAAATCTCAACGTGTTGTGATACTCGGTTGGTTTCTGGAAAGTGGATGTGGGGGGTGTATATTTGCGGGCCACATTGTGTAGCTTTGTGAGCTCTGGCAACTCGAGAGTCCAGTAATAATGTGGGACACCGTAGCCTTGAGAGAGACACACGTTGCTGCTGTGTGCCGTGTTAATGCTATCTGGCTCTGGAGTGTTGTCATTTAGCATGCATTCAGCAATCATGCCATTCTCTTCCGGTACCACGCCTATCTTGAGTTCTGTCAGAGCGTCTCTTCCTAGTAGGTTTACCGGGCATGACGGGTCATATATGCATTTAATGAAGCACCTGCGGCCACTTTCTGTATGTAATAGTTCTAACGGGGCAGTTAGTTGTTGTACAGTGGTGTGGCCTGTGGCTGACTTCACAACTAATGTGTCTTTTGAGTACTGTAAGTTTTTAGGCGGCTGCCTTAAAACCGTTTTACATGCTCCGGTGTCACACAACATTTGGATTGGTTGCCCGTTCACATGAATTAGCAGCATTGGTTTGTATTCTGACCCTAATAGCAGTTGTTCTATGTTAAAAACTTCTCCTCCCTCATCAATGTCCATGTCTTGTGTGTTTTCTAGTCACATGTCGCTGTTCTCCATAGATCCGCCACTGTTTTGCCTGTCATTGTTTCTCCTACTATTTTGTGTCTGTGGCTTACTCCTGCAATCTCGTGCAAAGTGACCTTGTCTTCCACAGTTGAAACAGGCATTGTCTCTTTCATATCTGCTGTCTCTGTTTCTGTGTCTGCGGCCTTGCTGTCGATTACCTTGCTTCCCTTTCTGCCTCTGATAGCCTCCTGAAAATGCAAGGAAACCTGTCTCTGAATCTATGGTGAAGACGTCAGCCTTATTTTTCTGCTTGTGCACTTTTGTGGCGTGCTCAGCGTGTAACAGGGCATCCGGCAGGTTGCCAGTGTTCATTGTGACCCAATGTTTCTCTACATGTGCTCTGATTGGTGGGAGTAGGCCATTTAGAAATGCATTTTTTAACTGCTGCTGGAATGGCGTTGCATCGCCATCGGCATAATCTAAACCTGAATGCTGCCTAAAAACTGGGCGCAGGCGGTCTAGAAAGTCTGATGCAGTTTCATTTTCTTTCTGTTTCACCTCTCCTATTTTATTGTAGTTTGGCTTGGGGGCCAGCTGTAGTTTCACACGTTCATAGAAGTTATGTAGTTGGCCTTCTAAATCAGGGTCGCCTGCACGCAGGGGTTGTGGCGCGTTACCGATCACTAAAGAATCTAAAGGATTATTAATTGCCCCCCCAGTGAAAGAGCCTTTCACTGAGCCAAACTTCAAACCTAAAAGATCTTGAAGTACCTGGTACATTTCATGACCGTTTAAATACCACTGAGTCCTAATTGCTTCAACTGCTCTCTTCCATATGTCAAAACCGTCATGCAGGGGCGGGACATCTTTAAGAACATTTTTTCGATCCTCATGTGACCATGGTCTAAACACAAGAATTGTGGGCTGGGCGTCTCTATGCCCCATAGGTCCAGTCGGCTGACCATATCTGGGGTTAGGTGAACTTATTAATGGAAATACTCCTGGGGGGCTTGGGGGGTCAGGCCATATGTCCCTGCCTACATGACCTTCCCCTATATCTGTTCTGGGGGCATGTGTTACTGACATTTTAGCTAAGTCTGCCTGCACTGAACCGTAAGGGTTATTCACAGCTGCATCTCTCTCTGTGTGCTTGGGAGTAGATGCAGAGGCAGTAACATAGGGGGGAGGGGCTGCAGCCGTTGCTTCAGGCACCTCACAGCTTTGCTTTTGTTTTTTATTCTGTCTCTTTTCTCTATTCTCAGCACGTCTCTGTTGCTCTTTTTTCCATGCATCTAGGAAAGTTAATTCATTTGTGCGTTTTCCTTTCTTTCTAAGATTTGTGGTTGCACTTATTTCTTTTAATAAGCTATCTTTGAGCTGCGTTAAAGCTGCGGGGCTGCATGTACCCTCCCACCCAGGACATGACGTCTTTTTAGGATTACGCCATCTCCTTGCGCTGATTTTTCCTGCACCTGGATATTTATTTTCTATCCACTGTTCGTCATTAATGAACTTTTGTGTGTACTGTCCATTATTGGCAACAGGTTTTGAGGTTTCATTCCCCATTTTTTCTATTTTATATTATTTAGTGTATCTGACTTATTTATTTATTTATTTAGTTAGTCATGCATGTACTTATATTATTTATAGTAAATTGACAACACAGCTGCTATCCACCTTCGCTGGTATGAGGAATGAGAGTGGATACTCACACGCCCTTCTACTTTCGGACTATTTCCAAAAGCGGTGTGAGCTTTACGAGACGGAACTCGACCGTTCTCCCAGACCACCAGCACTTCAGCGAACAGCAGTGAAAGAAAAACACAGTAGGAGCGGCTCAGTCTCGTATTGGACCGTGAAAAGTCAGCTTGCTCCGTTAATTAAAACAATACACACACACATTCACATTCACACCTATTCGCGCGATCGGAACCCTTATCATAAGGGGAGCTGCCAGTCTTTCTGTAGACGAGCTACTTATTCCCTAGACCCTGTCTAGACCCAGCTGGGGGAGCTACCCAGAGCTCCAAACCTAACCCACAGAAGTGGGGAGCTTCCAGTCGACGAGCTCCTTTAAACCCACAGAGGTGGGGAGCTTCCAGTCGCGACGAGCTACTTTCGCTATTTTAAATTCCCTGAATTTAAAATGCGCTGTTACGCAAGATTGTGTCAGTGTGTCTGTATCTACCTGGTCGGTGTCGCCGGGTCTGGTCCACCTCGATCGGGCCCCACCACCGTGGGTCGCTTTCTAAGAACGTTGGCCAAGACTCGAATTTAACGCTCTTGGTCTTTGACCACACACCTAGTATGTGAGCTGTCGACAGGCGAGCAACGTGGACTGGTCACGGAGATGGGACATGATGGAGGCGCTCCGGCTCCGAAGGACCAAGAAATGTTGGGGGAAAACTCTGCAAAAGACCCAGGAGAAATAAAGACACAATGAGACAAAGTTACTTTCTTTATCAAACGTGTACACGGGTGAGCTGCGAAGAACAACTCACATCGTGAACAGAGGCTTGGCACTTTTTATAGGAAAGACAGTGAGAACAGGATAAGAAAATAATAAACAGATAAAATAAACAACTCCCTATATGGTGCTAGTCTCGTCAGCAGAGAGCTAGGGAAGATAAAACAATCTAAAACAATATGTCCCAGAAACAAGATGTCTTTGCTGGGAAAGTCTAAAGGATAATTCTAAACTAATCTAAACATAGACAAAGGGCATCTTTGTACATTTAAAAGAAGGTAAAGAAACATAGAATCATTTTTCCTGTAACACCTGCTGATCCAAGTCCAACACTGAGTTTGTAAAAAGATGTTTGTCAATCATTTTGTTTGGTTTCTGAGGAAAAAGATTCAATAACTTGCTGCTAATACACAACATTTCATCATATTTCCTCATAACCCTCTTTTGTCTGACCATTTGATCCCATTTGAATTTGCAATAAAGGATCCACAGAGTTTGGTGACAATAATGACAGTAGATGTTTGTGTGAAAGTGCTGGAAGCAAATGAGTGTGTGATGTTCTTTCAGTGTTGCACTTTGTAGACGCTCCCTGAGCACTGGTCTCACAGCCAGCTGCACATAGAGACCAGTGTTGTTAGTCCAGGTCAGAAGATGACTTGTTGGAATGAAAATGAGCTTGTAGTTTGTCTGCTTTAATAATGTGACTGGAAAAAGGTGTTGGACTTCAAATATGTCCATTTCTGTCACACTTCACCTTTAAAAGTGAAGCCATGTGGTTCCTGGAAGGAAAAACACGACTTTTTCAAGTCTTTGTCCTGTTTTTATGAGAAATGTACGACTTTAATGTTCTTTTTTTTTTTAACTAAATTTTTATTATAATTTACAACATTGCAACTTGTACTTGTCGATGTTCACAAGTAGGACAGTTACAGGAACTGCAATGCAGAAATGTAGGTTAAAATAAGAACTGCAATTAGGAAGCACAAAACAAAACTGGGAAGCAAAACAAAACCCAAGCAAGCAAACAAACAAACAGACAACAACAGAAACAAAAACTTTATGTAATATTAAATAACATGTGACAAACTTAGCCATAAATGGACAAAACGAAACAGACCTATGCTAAATTATTGAAACAGTAAAGCATGTATGGGTCGCCAACGCTCAGTAAACAATTCTCTCTGAATCCGCAGAGCAGATGTTATTTCCTCCATCTGGTAAATTTCTCTTGCTTTATCAATCCACATATTATATGAAGGTGGGTCAAGATTCAGCCATTTAATAGTGATACACTTTAGTGCTGGCAATTATCTCTGGGGTTCTAAAATATCTCATGACCACCTTCCATTTAAATTCTCTCCACAGCCCAGAATTAGTCACCAGATGGGCTTCACCGAACACCTCTTCCCAGGTGTCCTCTGAGATTTGAGTGCCAGTCTCAGCTTCCCACCTTGCCTTAATATCCAAAGTTGCATTTGTATTGAAACTCATAAATGTGTTATAAAAATGAGTGATTAATTTTGGGGAGGAATTACTTTGAAATGTTTTTAGAAATATTTCCTCAATGGGTGAGGGCTCCAAAACTTGCCTCCATTCTTTATGTTTTGTCAAAAAGCTTCTTAGCTGCAGAAATCTAAAAAAGTCAGAAGAAGGAAGCCGAAACTGACCTCAACTGTTCAAATGAGCTCAGGTGCCCATTCCTCACAACATGACAAAGTTGATGAAGCCCGCTATGTGACCATGCTCTGAAGCCAGAGTCTTCCACAATAGGAGAAAACCCTGCAGGGAGGAGAGGCTTGATAGAATTGAAAATTTCTTTTGGAAGACCAAATGATTGTTTGATTCTACGCCAAATCTTTAGTGTGACCCTCGTCCGTTCCCCCATATGCACATTTTTAATTGAAATGTTAGAAAAAAGCAGGGATTCCAATGATCTTTCGCACATTGTCTTCTCAATGTTTAGCCACTGAGTTTCAGACAAATCCCGCACCCATACAGTCAGGGGTCTCATCTGAGCTGCCCAGAAATAATATTTCAGGTTTGGAACAGCCAATCCCCCCTGCAGGTTTGACAGTTTTAATGTTTGGAACTTGATCATCCCTCATGTGTATTTAGTCTCTGTGTCGCATCGTCTGTGTTCCCACCCTCCATATTTTCATGCCCAGTCTTTTGTATTCTTAGCCATAGCTTTCCGTGTCGTCATGATTTATTATAGTATTAGTTCCCCAGTTTAGTTCTCTTCACTGTGATTCTGCCTTGTTTGATGTCTTCAGCCGAAATAAAGGCACGCTTTTCGTTCAAAACTCAGTTTCATGTCTGCGCCAGTGTCTGCGCCTGAGTCCTCCACACACTCTCCATACGGTCAGCTACTGCGACCGTGACACTAAACTACATGCTGTGTGCAGCCACTCTCCTGAGCCTGTATTATATACACAGCGGTTACAATGACAAACTGAATACAATCTCATATCTACAAAACAGGCTGAGTCAAAGTTGCAGCTACGCTTATGAACATGGAGAAAAAACAGGCGAGTTATCAGCTCACCAGCTACGACTAAGAACAGCTAACCAACTATCCTTGAGATCTACAATGACCAGGGAATAAGGTCTACAGACAACCAAACTATCCTTGAGATCCACAATGATTTCAATAAGGTGTTTGATATTCCCTCCTTGGGAGAAGATGCGATCGCTAGTCTGGAGGAACCTGTCTCTAATGTTGGAATTGAAACGGTCGTACGGAGCATGCAGTCTGGAAAATCTGCTGCCCCGACGGGTATCCATCTGATTTTTTCATAAAGTTTTCTGACCGACTGAATTCAATGTTAAAATCAACTTTTGAAGAATCCTTCCTCTCACAGTCGTTGCCTCCAACAATGCATCAAGCAGTGATGTGTTTAATTGTAAAACAGGAAAAAGACCATTTAGATTGTCGTTCATGTCGTTTAATATCTTTGTTCAACACAGACACCAAGATCCTGGCTCAAGTGTTGGCCCGTCGCTTACACAAGTATTTGTCCTCCATTATTTCACCAGACGGGCTTTATTAGGCACTCTTTTTTGAACATTAGAGCTCTATTAAATATCATTTATACCCATGTTAAAGGTGATACATTGGAAACTGTCATTTGTAAACTTTGTCTAATAAACTTACATCTTTCATTCTTTCTACAGATTGAAGGACTGTGGTTTGTCAGATATTGGCCTTGATTATCTGGCAGCAGCACTGAAGTCCAACCTCTCGTATCCCACAGAGGTGGACCTGAGTGGAACCTACAGCAACCTGAAGGATCCAGGAGTGAAGCATCTGTGTGATTTTCGGGAGAATCCACGATGTCGATTTGAAACTCTGAGGTCAGTCAGCATGTTTTAGTTGTGCTGAGATGAATATGATGTGAAAGTTGTGCTGACACTAAACTGCAGACATCAGGCTGATATTATACTGATCCACACTGAGGATCTTCATGGTAAAGTCTGTTTTCTTCTTCTCTGGTTTAGTCCATTGACTGCAGCAGAACAATGTTCACATTTCAAACAGTGATACTCAACGTATGGCCCGCGGCCCACACGCGGCCTGCCCACCTTTCCTGATTCAGAGAGAGGGGACCCTGATTAACTGTGTAGCTTCTTCCTCACAGTTCTAAGTATCAGACACAACAATGAATAATCCACAGCTGACTGTCTTTAGCAGGTCAAAGGTCACGGCACTCAGCACTCTGTGAAACAGTTTGGAGCAGGAATTCTTGCACATTTACAAACTGACACTGCTGCACGGCATGCTGGGTAATGCTAGCTGCTCAGGTATGGGCGTGCTAACGGCTGTGAGGCTCTGTGGCTGCAGAACACTGAAGAAGAGAAAAGAGAGGTGGAGGATGAAAAAAAGAGGCGGAGATGAAGCAGACGTTTAGCTCTAGAGAGGAGCTGTGTCTGTGTGGGTGGGGCTCAGGCAGCTCCGCCCACACAGTGACAGTGAAGCAGGTGAAGAGTAATAAATGAAGACAGCAGACAGGATTTGATAAGCTGATGTACAAACATGTAGAATGATGGTGGCAGCTACAGAAACAGGTCCATACAGACTGAAGCGTGTCTCAGTCTGAATGTACACTGCTGTTATAAGAGCTGTGGAAACTCAGGTCAAAAGGACGTAACCACACTGCTGACAGTTCCAGGACAGTCACAGAGTTACAGCATCATTTGTGACCATAAAGACAGAAAGCTCATCCAAATCCTGGGATTAAAAGTCTGTCCTGGTGGTGTCCAGTCAAACACGTCTCTGTGAAAGCTTCAATCCAACAGGCTCCAAAGTCCTTCTGCTCATTTCCTCGCCGGGTTCTTGATGCTCCTGTACCATCTCTCTGTCATCCTCCTCGCTCCCTCTTTGCACTCACAGTCTTTGTGCATCATTAACACTCACATGTGGAAACCCAAAGTTTTACTGGGCAGAAGATGATCATCAGTGACGCTGTCTTTAAAACACTCTTGTTAGAAATGTACGACTTTAATGTGAAACATTCAGAGTTTTTTCTCTTGTTGTGTTTGTTTGAAGCTGCTTCCTGTTGGCTTCAGCTGTTTGGAGTTTCCATTTTCTAAACTTCTACATTCTGAACCTTCTTCAGCTCTGAACAGATGATGAAACACTGAATGATTTCAAGCACTTTGTCTAATAAACTTACATCTTTCATTCTTTATACAGATTGAAGGACTGTGGTTTGTCAGAGATCAGCTGTGATTATCTGGCAGCAGCACTGAAGTCCAACCCCTCCCATCTGAGACAGCTGGACCTGAGTAATGACTCCTCTTCTTCAACTAAGAACAACGTGCAGGATCCAGGAGTGAAGCATCTGTGTGGTTTCCTGGAGAGTCCAGGATGTAAACTTGAAACTCTGAGGTCAGTCAGCATGTTTTAGTTGTGCTGAGATGAATATGATGTGAAAGTTGTGCTGACACTAAACTGCAGACATCAGGCTGATATTATACTGATCCACACTGAGGATCTTCATGGTAAAGTCTGTTTTCTTCTTCTCTGGTTTAGTCCATTGACTGCAGCAGAACAATGTTCACATTTCAAACAGTGATACTCAACGTATGGCCCGCGGCCCACACGCGGCCTGCCCACCTTTCCTGATTCAGAGAGAGGGGACCCTGATTAACTGTGTAGCTTCTTCCTCACAGTTCTAAGTATCAGACACAACAATGAATAATCCACAGCTGACTGTCTTTAGCAGGTCAAAGGTCACGGCACACAGCAGACAGTCAGAAATATTCTAACTCTGATCATTTATCAGTTGTGACACTGTGAGACTTGATCAGAGGTGTGATCATCACAGCAGAGGCCTTTGTGTCAAAGTCACTGAGGATCAAACAGAAACACATGAAGCAGATTTTCCTCTTCTGGCTTTTTATAGCAGATAACCTTCAAAATATTCTGCAGTCGATCAAAAACTGAAGCAAACCATGAAGCAACATGTGAACATGAGCTGATGCTGCTGAAGTGAAGCAAAGTTACAGAGGTTTGATTACAGACACAGCTGAGAGTTTGTAATCTGTCATCATTTTAAAAAGTTTCCATGGAACAGCAGAAATGAGGCTTTACTGTCAGAGGCCGACAGCACTGAACACAACAGCAGACTGGTGGCTAATAAACAGTGAATGATGCAGAAACAGATGTTTGAAGCTGTTCTTGGAGTACACTGAGAGAGAGAGAGCTGTGCAGGCAGGAACAGCCAAAGTCAGAGAGAATTCATGAGCATATTGATCAAACGTGAAGCAGAGTTTGGATCTTCTTTTGCTGCTGCTTCACTCAGTTTTGGTTGGAGACAGATGAAACCTGCAGCTTCAGGATCTGTGAGCTGTCCACTTTCAGCCCCGACGGCGTGTCCGTGTACGTGCCGTCGAGTGAACGATCCACGCTCTGTGTTTCCATCTTTGTGTGTTTAGCTGCTCTCATTTACTGTTTTAGCTGTTTGCTGCTTGTTGAAATAGTTTGTGAGCTTTAACCTGAGATTCTGGCAAAATACATTTATATTAAACATCGATTCAGGATTGAATGAATCAACATCGTTTTATTCAAATTAAAACCATTTAAATGGGAACATGAATTTTTTACAGCCGCCTCTAATGCTGGGTAATGTCAGCTGGTCCATGTGCAGCTGGCTGTGAGGCTCAGGGAGCGTCTACAAAGTGCAACACTGAAAGAACATCATCCATAAATATTGAGTAATAACTGGACTCTCATACAGCGAGACTCAAATGCCTTTAAACATCAGCTTATCCTGCTGATCCAAGTCCAACACTGAGTTTGTAAAAACATGTTTGTCAATCATTTTGTTTGGTTTCTGAGGAAAATGATTCAATAAGTTGCTGCTAATACACAACATTTCATCATATTTCCTCATAAGCCTCTTTTGTCTGACCATTTGATCCCATTTGAATTTGCAATAAAGGATCCACAGAGTTTGGTGACAATAATGACAGTAGATGTTTGTGTGAAAGTGCTGCAAGCAAATGAGTGTGTGATGTTCTTTCAGTGTTGCACTTTGTAGACGCTCCCTGAGCACTGGTCTCACAGCCAGCTGCACATAGAGACCAGTGTTGTTAGTCCAGGTCAGAAGATGACTTGTTGGAATGAAAATGAGCTTGTAGTTTGTCTGCTTTAATAATGTGACTGGAAAAAGGTGTTGGACTTCAAATATGTCCATTTCTGTCACACTTCACCTTTAAAAGTGAAGCCATGTGGTTCCTGGAAGGAAAAACACGACTTTTTCAAGTCTTTGTCCTGTTTTTATGAGAAATGTACAACTTTAATGTTCATCTTTTTTTTTTTTAACTCAATTTTTATTATAATTTACAACATTGCAACTTGTGCTTGTCAATGTTCACAAGTAGGACAGTTACAGGAACCGCAATGCAGAAATGTAGATTAAAATAAGAACTGCAATTAGGAAGCACAAAACAAAACTGGGAAGCAAAACAAAACCCAAGCAAACAAACAAACAAACAGACAACAACAACAAAAACAAAACAAAACAAAAACTTTATGTAATATTAAATAACATGTGACAAACTTAGCCGTAAATGGACAAAACGAAACAGACCTATGCTAAATTATTGAAACAGTAAAGCATGTATGGGTCGCCAACGCTCAGTAAACAATTCTCTCTGAATCCGCAGAGCAGATGTTATTTCCTCCATCTGGTAAATTTCTCTTGCTTTATCAATCCACATATTATATGAAGGTGGGTCAAGATTCAGCCATTTAATAGTGATACACTTTAGTGCTGCTGTAAGATTCTTAAGAGATACGTTTTATTGTTTCCCGAAAAACCCTTTGGTAAGACTCCTAAAATGGCTAACTGTTGGTCTTTTGTTAATGGTTGTTGGAAAACTGTACTGAGAACTTTAAATATGTCATTCCAAAGTGAGCAGATTTTTGGGCATGACCAGAATATATGTGAGTGGGTTCCTAAAGAAGTACCACAATTTCGCCAGCAGGTGTCAGGATTTGTAGGCTTCATTTTGGCAATTATCTCTGGGGTTCTAAAATATCTCATGACCACCTTCCATTTAAATTCTCTCCACAGCCCAGAATCAGTCACCAGATGGGCTTCACCGAACACCTCTTCCCAGGTGTCCTCTGAGATTTGAGTGCCAGTCTCAGCTTCCCACCTTGCCTTAATATCCAAAGTTGCATTTGTATTGAAACTCATAAATGTGTTATAAAAATGACTGATTAATTTTGGGGAGGAATTACTTTGAAATATTTTTAGAAATATTTCCTCAATGGGTGAGGGCTCCAAAACTTGCCTCCATTCTTTATGTTTTGTCAAAAAGCTTCTTAGCTGCAGAAATCTAAAAAAGTCAGAAGAAGGAAGCCGAAACTGACCTCAACTGTTCAAATGAGCTCAGGTGCCCATTCCTCACAACATGACAAAGTTTATGAAACCTACTATGTGACCATGCTCTGAAGCCAGAGTCTTCCACAATAGGAGAAAAACCCTGCAGGGAGGAGAGGCTTGATAACATTGAAATTTCTTTTGGAAGACCAAATGATTGTTTGATTCTACGCCAAATCTTTAGTGTGACCCTCGTCCGTTCCCCCATATGCACATTTTTAATTGAAATGTTAGAACAAAGCAGGGATTCCAATGATCTTTCGCACATTGTCTTCTCAATGTTTAGCCACTGAGTTTCAGACAAATCCCGCACCCATACAGTCAGGGGTCTCATCTGAGCTGCCCAGAAATAATATTTCAGATTTGGAACAGTCAATCCCCCCTGCAGTTTTGACAGTTTTAATCTTTGGAACTTGATCCTTGGGCGTTTGCCTTGCCATATAAATTTGGAAAAAAGTTTATCTAAATTATCAAATGTAGAGTTGGGAATGTTTATAGGCAGCATTTGAAAAAGGTCTAGAAGTCTTGGCAATACATTCATACGTATACTCTCGATCCGACCCAAGAAAGACTGAGGCAGGACTGTCCATCTCTCTAAGTCTTTTTTTTATTTTTGCAGCTATAACTTCATAATTTACTTTAAACAAGTCTGATAATGAGTGAGGAATTTGAATTCCTAAATACTTGATACCTTCGTCTGGCCATTTAAAGCCACATCGCTCCTTGAATGTTAGTGAAATGTTTCCTCCTATATCCATTGCCAATGTTTTGTCAATATTAACTTTGTAACCAGAGAGGGAACCGTAATAATTTCTCTTAAATGAGGTAAACTGACTGCAGGATTTGAAATGTATAAAAGTACATCGTCTGCATAGATGGACAATTTATGCTGTTCTCCATTAATTGAAAGGCCCTGAATTTCATGTTCTTCTCTAATCAACTGCGCCAGAGGCTCAATACTTATATCGAACAGCAGGGGCAACAATGGGCATCCTTGTCTACGCCCACGTTCCAGTGGAAATCTGGCTGATATTGTTCCATTTACCCGTACAGCCGCCATTGGGTTGGAATAAAGAATCTGTATCCACTTAATTAAGTTTGGCCCAAATTTGAATCTTTCAAGTGTATGGCCCAAGTACTGCCAGGAAACCCTGTCGAATGCTTTTTGCGCATCAAGAGACAGAATCATTGTTTCTTCTTGTTTGGTCTTGTACAAGGACATTAAGTTCAACAATCTACGAACATTGTCCCCATGGTGCCTTCCTGCAATGAACCCCGTTTGATCTGGATTTATAACCTGTGTAATAATTTTACTAACTCTTTTGGCTAAAATCGTGGTGAGAATGTGTGAATCAGTATTAAGTAATGAGATTGGCCTGTATGATTGACAGTTTGTGGGGTCCTTGCCCTCTTTATGGATTACGACAATTGTAGCATCGTTCCAGGACGACGCCATAGTCCCAGTCTCCAGAGCGCAGTGGTAAGCTTTCAGTAATAAGGGTGCGACTTTGTCCTTAAGTTTTTTATAGAATTTGTTAATAAAACCATCAGGGCCAGGACTGTTTTTAGTTTTAAGGTTTGAAATCACCTGTAAAATTTCTTGTTCTCAAATTGGTTCATCTAACTCCTTTGCTACAGATTCTGGCAGTGTTTTTAAATTGATCTTTTCTAAGAAATCAGACAGTGTATTGTTATCTTTACATGTATCTGAATTTTTATATAATGGCTTGAAAAATTGGCAAAACAACTGGTTTAGTAATCAGGGTTTGATCTGACTTCAACTTTTGGACCATATTACAAGTTTGCTGTTTCCTGAGTCTTATTGCCAGCAATCTACTAGTCCTACTACCCTGTTCATAGTACTTTTGTTTAATGAATCTTAAATTGCCCTCAATTTTCTCGTTTATTAAACTATTAAGCTCACTACGTAACATTTTAAGATCGGAAAGCAAATTGGCTGTCTGTGCTTTTTTGTGTTGTTGCTCTAGGTGTTTTATTTTGGCCTCCAATTCACACCGCCTAGCCTCTTTTCTTTTCTTCCTGGCACTTGCAAATGATATTATGCGACCTCTAATGTATGTCTTGGTGCAATCCCAGAGGGTTAAAGGCGATATTTTCGGAGTTGTGTTCAACTCCAAGTAAGTATTTAGTTCAGTATGTATGAACTCACAAAACTGGCTGTCATTTAGGAGTGAGGCATTTAATCGCCAGACTTTAATGTTCTTGATGCTCCTGTACCATCTCTGTGTCATCCTCCTCGCTCCCTCTTTGCACTCACAGTCTTTGTGCATCATTAACACTCACATGAGGAAAACCAAAGTTTTACTGGGCAGAAGATGATCATCAGTGACGCTGTCTTTAAAACACTCTTGTTAGAAATGTTCGACTTTAATGTGAAACATTCAGAGTTTTTTCTCTTGTTGTGTTTGTTTGAAGCTGCTTCCTGTTGGCTTCAGCTGTTTGGAGTTTCCATTTTCTAAACTTCTACATTCTGAACCTTCTTCAGCTCTGAACAGATGATGAAACACTGGATGATTTCAAGCACTTTGTCTAATAAACTTACATCTTTCATTCTTTATACAGTGTCTGTGGTTTGTCAGATATTGGTCTTGATTATCTGGCAGCAGCACTGAAGTCCAACCCCTCGTATCCCACAGAGGTGGACCTGAGTGGAACCTACAGCAACCTGCAGGATCCAGGAGTGAAGCATCTGTGTGGTTTCCTGGAGAGTCCACGATGTCGATTTGAAACTCTGAGGTCAGTCAGCATGTTTTAGTTGTGCTGAGATGAATATGATGTGAAAGTTGTGCTGACACTAAACTGCAGACATCAGGCTGATATTATACTGATCCACACTGAGGATCTTCATGGTAAAGTCTGTTTTCTTCTTCTCTGGTTTAGTCCATTGACTGCAGCAGAACAATGTTCACATTTCAAACAGTGATACTCAACGTATGGCCCGCGGCCCACACGCGGCCTGCCCACCTTTCCTGATTCAGAGAGAGGGGACCCTGATTAACTGTGTAGCTTCTTCCTCACAGTTCTAAGTATCAGACACAACAATGAATAATCCACAGCTGACTGTCTTTAGCAGGTCAAAGGTCACGGCACACAGCACTCTGTGAAACAGTTTGGAGCAGGAATTCTTGCACATTTACAAACTGACACTGCTGCACGGCATGCTGGGTAATGCTAGCTGCTCAGGTATGGGCGTGCTAATGGCTGTGAGGCTCTGTGGCTGCAGAACACCGAAGAAGAGAAAAGAGAGGTGGAGGATGAAGAAAAGAGGCGGAGATGAAGCAGAAGTTTTGCTCCAGAGAGGAGCTGTGTCTGTGTGGGCGGGGCTCAGGCTGCTCCGCCCACACAGTGACAGTGAAGCAGGTGAAGAGTAATAAATGAAGACAGCAGACAGTATTTGATAAGCTGATGTACAAACATGTAGGTCGTGTCCAAATTCATGGGCTGCATCCTCCTGAGGCCGCATTTGTAGACCGATTACGTCGCAGCGACACGTCGAAGGCTGTCCAAATTCGTAGACTCCTCCGAATGCAGCCAACAAATGCGTCCTCCTTTTCCCCGAATTTGAAGGATGGGTCGGGTGTGTCCTTCGTGGCCTACCATATCCCAGAATTCATAGCGCGGCCCAGCCAAACTCCAGTTTCCAACAATGGCGGCCGCTACTAAGTTTTAAAATTACTCATACTAATCTTTTTCGGTCACAAAATAAACTTTTAACATATTTTCAGGCGAGAAAGTAGCTGTGTAAACATCAAATATCTGCTCGGTTTATCAAGATACCGCATATTTGCAAAAGTGCTTCGACGTTTTCGGAGACGTCTGCTACCCACCAGCTCGATAGCTCGCCGGGAGCTCGAGGGTCACTGAAGCCGCCGAGAACGGCACAACTCCCGGCACATCATTTTCAGATCACCGCGGACTTTCGCTACTCAGGTTAAACGTGATATATAAGTCACTTAGACAACCTCAAAATGTTATTGTTTGGCTTTTTTCAGTGTTTTGTTTGTTCGTGAGTAAATCGGTTTGGCTGAGATTAAAGTTATTAGATTAGATAAAATAAAACTTTATTAATCCCCCAGGTGGGTTCCTCCTTGGTCTTTACAGAGCTGACTAAACGTCAAACAGAAAACTGATTAAACAGAAGTATGAGACGGTCGAGAATTTACGCCAGTGTCCTGTTATATTTTAGATAGCAAGGAGCAGACGGCTGAGTTTATTAAACTCCACCGAGACAGCGGTGACGCTAATCAGAAGGCTAGACCGTCCAATTTCCCCAGCCGTTTATTTCCAGCCTACCCGACCTTCTGAGGACCCAGCCCACGTAGACCGCAAAGGCCGGGTCCTCGGGAGGATGCAGCCCATGAATTTGGACACGACCGTAGAATGATGGTGGCAGCTACAGAAACAGGTCCATACAGACTGAAGCGTGTCTCAGTCTGAATGTACACTGCTGTTATAAGAGCTGTGGAAACTCAGGTCAAAAGGACGTAACCACACTGCTGACAGTTCCAGGACATTCACAGAGTTACAGCATCATTTGTGACCATAAAGACAGAAAGCTCATCCAAATCCTGGGATTAAAAGTCTGTCCTGGTGGTGTCCAGTCAAACACGTCTCTGTGAAAGCTTCAATCCAACAGGCTCCAAAGTCCTTCTGCTCATTTCCTCGCCGGGTTCTTGATGCTCCTGTACCATCTCTCTGTCATCCTCCTCGCTCCCTCTTTGCACTCACAGTCTTTGTGCATCATTAACACTCACATGAGGAAACCCAAAGTTTTACTGGGCAGAAGATGATCATCAGTGACTCTGTCTTTAAAACACTCTTGTTAGAAATGTTCGACTTTAATGTGAAACATTCAGAGTTTTTTCTCTTGTTGTGTTTGTTTGAAGCTGCTTCCTGTTGGCTTCAGCTGTTTGGAGTTTCCATTTTCTAAACTTCTACATTCTGAACCTTCTTCAGCTCTGAACAGATGATGAAACACTGAATGATTTCAAGCACTTTGTCTAATAAACTTACATCTTTCATTCTCTATACAGATTGGAGCGCTGTGATTTGTCAGAGATCAGCTGTGATTATCTGGAAGCAGTGCTGAAGCTCAACCCTTCGTATCCCAGAGTGGTGGACCTGAGCTACCACAAGCTGCAGGATTCAGGAGTGAAGCAGCTGTGTGTTCTTCTGGAGAATCCACAACATCAAATTGAAACTCTGAGGTCAGTCTCCACGTTTTAGTTGTGCTGACACTGTCGATCTGTGGAACTAAAACCTTTATACAGGAAGTCTGGTTCAGCTCTTTGTAGACCTTCTAATCTCTGATGCTCTGAGTTTTACTCAGTAGGTGATGCAGAGTTGTGAAGCCGATGTGGGTGAGGACACTCGCCCAGCTCTAACTACTTTGACGTCCAGGCGGCTTCCCTGCTTGTCCTGATACAAACAAACCTGAGTAACCTTGCAGGTCAGATCTCATCAGTCACACCTGTTATGGCAGCTCTCCTCTAGATTGTAGTTCTTGTTAACCTGGGATGGTTTTAGAAGCCTGGACCACAGACTGCAAGGGAAGATATTACTGGGAAAGGCCAAAGCAACCTATTAGACCCATTAAACACTAACATAGATGAATACTCAGATTTAAACCTTTATTGTTTCACAAAGGGTTAAAAAGGGAACGTCCACAGTTTAGACTGCAGCAGATTTTATTAAAGCAGTTTGACAGGAGCAAAGCAAAAACACAAAGAATAAGTGTTTCACATATTAATACATATAACATAATAATAAAAGAAAAGCAAAATAATGATACAAAAGAATGAAAAAGTTGTCCAGAGCAGCAGGATGTCTGAGGTCTGCAGAAACACAAAAACACAGCAGCTAAAAATAGTTGTTGAAAGAAAACGAGGTGGGAGCTGCTGATTCCTGAGCTTTGATACTGGATTAGCTTCAGTAGTTATTCCCATCACTGCTGTAGGAGCTACATTTAGTCACAGCTGATTGTCTTTGACCAATCAGAAGACTACTGTTGTAAAAACAAGCAGACAAAGAACCAATGAGAGTGAAGAACAGGATAAAGAGCTCGTGTGATGGAGGCAAAGCAATAATCAGCAGACTGTAGCAGTTTCTATCTGGATGAAAGTAGAAGGAGCTCAGCGGAGCTCAGTCCCATATCTTTGGTTAGAAACAACATCAGTGATTTCCTGCTGCTCGAGATGATTCCAGCAGCTCTCATTACAGCAGCTGATGAGAGAAACAGCTGATGGCTCACAGCTCGTACACTGTTGGATCTCCAGATGTTCACGTGGCTGAAGTCTGTGAAGAAACTGTGGTCCACGTAGTTCACACGGCCTCAGATTGGACCGAGCTCCCTGGATCACTGCAGCATCCTCAGCTGGTACATGGACGTCTCTGCTCCTCAGTCTTGGAGCCCCTGCAGGTCCGTCCACACCACCAGGGTCTTCTCACTCACCTTTCCTTTGTCCTCGTCCTTCATCGGCCGTGCTGTGTCTTTGTTCCTGCGGTGTTGTTCCCACGATGCAGCGCTGATGTTCCCTCCTTGAATGCACAACAAGTACGGTGCTGGTCTTTCTCGGGTGGAGCAGAGACAGATTGAAGTCTTTCAGGCTTTAGTGCCGACTTCCCTGACAGAGGCTGGACTCCATGGTCTGCACAGGAGGCTTCTACACTGTGTGGAGGTGACTCCTGGACTCGAAGACAGGCTGCAGGTACATGTGTGATGAAGAGGAGCTACAGCAGTGTGATGGAGCTGCAGGTGTGAAGGAAGTCCTGCTGTCCTGTCCCACCCTCATCTTTGCTTCCTCTGTCTTCTCTGGACTTGTCCTCCTGTTTCAGAAACAGCACTGCTTCATGCTGAGGGTGGACGGGAGCGTTGGCTCTGATTCTTTTACCGTCCACCACAAGGAGACACTGATGCTGACCTCCTGATTCATCTGCATGTGTTCTGCTTCACACTGCTCACCTCCACCAAAGACTTCACAAACATCTTCTTTCTTTGAGTCCAGTTTGTCCCACAAACACTTCCAAATCTCCTCCTCTGAGATTCTGCAGCTTCTTGCAGTGTGACTCAGCTGACTTCTGACAGACCACAGACTGGCACAGCATCCACATGTGTCTCCTTTCAAACAGGCTCTTGATGTTTCCTCCCACATCATTCTGGCCTCTCAGTCTCCTTTGTTCTCCAGCTCTGTAGCTCCAGCTGGTGAAGCTTCAGTTTTCCATGTTGGTAACAGTAAACTACAGCCTCTGCTGTCAGCTGGGTAACTAAACAGAGCTGCAGCACGTCTCTGCGGTGGTGCTACATCCAGCCTGCAGACGGCCGTCTACATGTTGTAGTGGTTTACAGTCACCAGGGGGCGCTGTCCCAGCCATGCAGGCAGTGGGCTGCTCTGCTTGTGCTGTTGTTGGTGAAGCTGAAGTGAAAGTGATAGGTTTGTAGTTTGAACCTATCCACTGGAACGTTAAGGACAATCTGCTACGCAGCAAAAAGCAAGACACAAGGCACCAAAGTTCTCTGGTTTACTCATGCATGAGGGAGACCTGGCTGGAGCCAAGCGTCGTTCCACCACTTGACCACCATCAGACTCTCAGCCAGGCTCCCCATAGCACTCCTTTTATTGTGGTTACATGAATATGCATAGGGTCATTAACATATAGCATCTCACATAGGTATACATGTGAACAAAGAATACTGTGTGTGTGTGTGTGTGTGTGTGTGTGTGTGTGTGTGTGTGTGTGTGTGTGGTACTGCTGATCAAAGGGTCATATAACATCCTTGGTCAGGAAGAGGGTAGACCCCCCTTCACCCTAGATGGTTCACCCTAGATAACATGGTGAGGAAGTCCAGCAGTTCATCTAAACAAAAAGCACTTAGACTAGAACAGACGTAGCTACGTTAATCCTGCCATAAAACAATAAGAGAAGGTACGACCTCTCTCGTGCTCCCAGGATGTGGGTGTGCATTCCAGTGTGGAATACACACCAAGCCCCTGCACCCTGCTAAAGATCACACATCCTATCACTACACAATTGATTATACACCTCTAAGAATATATGATTAAATGTTTCCTAATACAAATGACAATAATAAAATCTAAACCCATCATCACCACCCTGTATTGTCATTTTTTAAGGCTATACGGCATATATATATCTTCAGCTCTACACCACTTGTCAACATTTTCAGTGCAGGCTTCATTTCATACACACATATTAGCCTTAGCATCCATGTCACTCTGCTGCAACAGTATGAAATTGGTAAAGGTGTTAGCAATCATTTTATTCACCATCGATCTTACACATGGCAAAATGCAACCTGTAAACAAGCAAAGCAAAGCCAATAATGTAAGAATGGGAGTCAAAAACTTTAGAAACATATTCCACCATGGTCCAGATGTCAACCAGGCTATCCAGCCTTGTGACGTGTCTCCTCCTGATGTGTGGTCCGCCACATATTTCTGCAGAGCAGTTAAGTTCTGCAGTGCCTCATAGATGTCTCCTCCAGTCGTATATCCATCCGGAATAAACGTACAACATGTCTCTCCAATCAGCTTACACACTCCTCCTTGTGATGCTGTTATCAAGTCTAGGGTCAGCCTGTTCTGCAGTACCATCGTTCTGATGGCCTTTTGCTCCTCCGCTAAGGCTGTTCCCAGAGTCTTAGTGAGATTAATGTGTCGCAGTAAGGCATATCGGTTGATCTCCACATGATCCCGCACCTCTGCAACTCCGATGTTTGGGATCAAACTTTGGAAGAATTTAGCTCCTCCACTCCAAATGCGGAATTCTCGTGGCACTCCAGTGTCTACTGTCACTCCAAAAGAGTTAGGTGAGGCTATATTCACCTCACGCTTCCGTCGGTTGCTAGGGTGATGTTCAACTCTGTCCATGAAGAAGACATGATCCGATAACTTCACCACGGCACACAATCCTCCCCATCCCTCAGGGAGTGATAGATAGGCTTTATGTCCACACAAGAAATACCAATCAGCCAAAACTCTTGTTCCTTTACTGCTCGGCACCATCCTTGCACATCCTGTCCACTTCTGACTCTTTGCTTTTACTGGTATCCTGTAAGCCCGGTTGGACTTGCATTCAGTCCTCCTTAATGTCAAGTTCTCAGCTCACTTTGCACTGGTCAAGCATTTCATACACCTGCTCTCATTCTCTGGAGGGAAGTAGGTGTATATGTATCCACATAAACGAAGCGGCAGCTCCCCCACTGACAGTGATCCATTGTTCATCACACACAACGGCAGTTGAGCTGTATTCAGCTTGTTCAGCAATATTATGTCTGGCAGTGGGTCTGACACTTGAGGCCAGGCCAATAAGTCAGTTTGCTCAGAACAATTCACATCTATAAGTGGCGACTTACTCCAGGTGATGTTCAGAGGTGTACTGTAGTTGGCCTGGGACCAGAGGACTCTGTTGCCAGGATGAGTTGCTAAGCCCAACAGACACCAACTCCTGTCCTCTGGTATGCTGTACGGCCACAGTCCAGATGTATATGCGGATAACGGCATATGAGCACACACATAGCAGTCCGTCCTATTGTTCAAGTGAGCAGTTGTATTCATAAACTGCCACCAAAAGTTTGTAGAATAGCCATGAGGGTATTGGGTGTGGTTTCCTTGGACATACAGGGTCTCCACAGCTGACCATGATGACATCAAAGCCATTACACCCAGCAGGGTAGACAACACTTTACCAGCCATTCTGATGAGTACCTGTGGCTCAGTTGGTTTCTTCACCGGATTGAGACGAAGGGCCCTAGAGGCTTTCCCCCCCTTTGTACCCGGTCTTCCTGCCACTTACTCCGAGCTGGCCTGGATGTGTGTCACCTTTTTGCAGTGGCTTTGGTGTATCCAGGTGGGTCGTTCTGCAATCTTCACAGCAGTTGGTGTTGTCAGCAGAGCCTGGTATGGTCCGTCCCACCGTGGCTTCGACCAGCACTTCCTCTTTATGACCTTTATCAGTACCCAGTCCCCTGGCTTCAGACGTTCTTCCTGTACAGAAACAGAATCATCTGGCAGATTATTTGCACTCATGACTTCTTTGCTTTTCAGCATTTTAATCATCCAGTCTGCTAGTGTGTTTTCTTCTTCTGCTTTATCATTATCATTACAAAACACTGGAACTCTAAATGGCCTGCCATATATTATTTCAAAAGGCGTTAGGCCATTATCAGTTGGCGTGATTCTCATATACATTTTCACTAGCTCAATGCAGTCTACCCATGTTCTGCCTGTTTCCTCCATTGTTTTCCTGAGTCTCAGCTTTACTGTGCCATTAGTCCTTTCAACCAGCCCTGCACTTTGTGGGTGATATGAGCAATGGTTTTTCAGCGTTATCCCCAGATGTTGTGACATTTTCTCAATTACTTCATTCACAAAATGAGGACCATTGTCACTGTAAATAGTCTGGGGGATCCCATGCTCTGGGATCACATTTTTGCATATCACTTTAGCCACTGAAATAGCATCTGCTTTCTTAGTGGGGACAACTTCTACCCACTTTGAGAACGGGCACACAATCACCAGGCAGTACCTGTAGGTGTTACAGTTAGACAACTCAATGAAATCCATATGGATTACTTCAAATGGGTAGCTGGGTCTGGGAAACTTTCCTCTCCTAGGTCTGAGGTTTCCCTGAGCATTATGTTTACAACATATTAAACATGCTTTACAAAAATGTTTTGAATAAGCATTGAATCCCAGTGTGAAAAACTGCCGTTCGACTGCTGCCACCATCCCAGCTGTCGAGACATGGCAGAGCCCGTGGCTCAAACTTGCAGCAGTCCTATATAGGTTCTTAGGCAATATAGGTTTATCACAAAGATAGTAGACATCACCTCGCAGGCTTGCTCCTTTAGTGAGCCACAGCTGCTTCTCAGCTGGAGGTGAGTGTGACTGCATGTCTGCTAACACATCATGTGTGATGGGCGTAGTTTGCTCCTGTGACGCCAGAACATGAACCCCATGTGTTCCAAGGGCCGCTTCCTTTGCAATTTTATCTGCAAAGGCGTTGCCTAGTACAATGGGGTCAGTGCCACGTGTGTGTGCTGCACATTTACAAACCGCAACTTTACTAGGCAGTAAGACTGCTTTCAACAGGGCCTGCAACAATGTCGCATGCTCCACAGGTTTACCTGTTGATGTTGTCATGCCTCGTCTTGACCACTGAGCGGCAAAGAAATGAAGTGTAGCATATGCATACTGACTGTCAGTATATATAGTCACTGCCTCCTGTCTCTTCTGCGCCTGTTCTAACCACAATTTAGCGGACGCCACTTGTAACTCTCTCTCCTGTTTCAATTTCCCTGTCGCACAAGCTGCTTTCACTGTCAACTGGTCTACTAACATTTGACATTGTCCTACAACCAATTTACCTTCAAAATCATATTTCTTGCGCCAATGTCCTAAATACTTTGCGCTACCGGGAGCGAATTTCACCATAAACTTCTCGTCACCCTCTGACACACTCTTGGTTGCTTGGGAACCCATAATAACAACAACAGCTGCCGACGTCACAGACCACGTGTTCTGCTCCGCACACACTCACACAACAACAACAAAAAATATCCTCACACACAAACAACAAAAATTAGGCCTATTGTCTCAACGCAGTCTCACACAGTGACTGCGTGCTTTGTCGCACACAGTGGCAAAGACTTACATAGCAGTGATCACGCGCTTTATCGCACACAGTGATAAAGACTTTCAACGCAACCTCACACAGTGGATGCGCGCTTTGCTGCACACAGCGGCAAAGAATAGTCGCACACAGTGACTACACGCTTTATCGCACACAGTGATAAAGACTTTACAACTCAGCCTCACACAGTGGCTTAGATTTTTCACATACCTACTTGGTGTTGCTTATTGCGAGTAGCATCAGTCCCGAATCCCGTCAATCGTCATCCATCGAGGAGAAAAAACAGACGGCTAATCCACCGGCTCGATGACGAATTCTCACGCCTCGGGACTTTGCTGCAGGACCTCTATAAGTCCTGGCTGACGTCAGTCTGTCGGCGTGTCTCTTTTCCCCTCGGTGAATGTCGACTCCAGGGATCCGGCTCTCGAAGGACCAATTAATGATAGGTTTGTAGTTTGAACCTATCCACTGGAACGTTAAGGACAATCTGCTACGCAGCAAAAAGCAAGACACAAGGCACCAAAGTTCTCTGGTTTACTCATGCATGAGGGAGACCTGGCTGGAGCCAAGCGTCGTTCCACCACTTGACCACCATCAGACTCTCAGCCAGGCTCCCCATAGCACTCCTTTTATTGTGGTTACATGAATATGCATAGGGTCATTAACATATAGCATCTCACATAGGTATACATGTGAACAAAGAATACTGTGTGTGTGTGTGTGTGTGTGTGTGTGTGTGTGTGTGTGTGTGTGTGTGTGTGGTACTGCTGATCAAAGGGTCATATAACATCCTTGGTCAGGAAGAGGGTAGACCCCCCTTCACCCTAGATGGTTCACCCTAGATAACATGGTGAGGAAGTCCAGCAGTTCATCTAAACAAAAAGCACTTCGACTAGAACAGACGTAGCTACGTTAATCCTGCCATAAAACAATAAGAGAAGGTACGACCTCTCTCGTGCTCCCAGGATGTGGGTGTGCATTCCAGTGTGGAATACACACCAAGCCCCTGCACCCTGCTAAAGATCACACATCCTATCACTACACAATTGATTATACACCTCTAAGAATATATGGTTAAATATTTCCTAATACAAATGACAATAATAAAATCTAAACCCATCAGAAAGCGAGAGTTAAAACACTGAACAGTGTCCACTGAGCTTCTTATGCTATTCTCATGCTCAAAGAAGTTTAACAGGACGGACGACTCGTCCATCAGGCGTCCAGCTGTCCGTGACCCTGTCCACAGCAGAGTGTGACCGAGGCTTCATGCTAACACGCACACATGAAGCTAATACCACCACGAGCAGCTGCTCAGTGGATTTGGAGGACAAATGTCTGCAGCTTCTCACAGGCAGTATGCAGAATGTGGATCTCCACAAAGACTGTGGAGAGCTCGTCCCACACTCTAAATCCAAACTTGTCTGCACAAAACTTCTCACACGTTCCCGTCACAAGTGTCTTCTAAGTGAATCTACCAGGTTCAGGTCCAGCTTGTTTATCTGGAGCTGCAGGAGATGATCCATCCTCACAAAGCAACACAGCAGATATGCAAACACACAACACAACCAAAGGATTCTCTCTGCATGTCTGTGGCTGATGCTGCTGGAACGAAGCTGTTTGAAACCTTGTTGTTCTGCACTTTGGGACCAGAAGAGGAAACTGAAGCTCTGTGCAGAGGGTCCAATGGAAGCAGCCAAGCGCTGTAAGTGTCTGCTGTACAGGGATGCTGGTTCAGCTGTGGCTCAGTTTCACAGTGTGACTCAATAAAAGCAGCAGGAAATCAAAGCTTGATGCTTTCATCAGTGTGGAAATAAGAAAGTTTCCTGTGACAGACGCTGGAGCTCTTTCACTCTCAGCTTCACAGTTTCAGCTTCAAACTTCTTCCAACATGTTTCTAACACGGCCACATTCCACCTTAATGGAGCTGATATCTTGTGCATCAGCACATTTTCTAAAGGCAGCGATCACATCTTTAGTTTTGGATGTTTAACTGCAGATTGTTTATGTGTTTATAGCACATTAATTACAGCAGCAGCGTTGACCACAGTGCTGTACAAGAATCCAAGATAACTATTAAAATAACTCCTAATATTAATATCACACATCAAATATCAAATAACTCTCATGCTGTATTAAAAGCCAGTGAATACAAATGTGTTTTCAGAGCAGATTTACAGAGACTGACAGCAGGAGCTGGGGCTGTTCGATAGAACGATGTATATATGATGACCATATGAAAACGTCTATCGTTTCATATCACGCTCTTTGTTTCCTGCTTATGTGTTTGTGTTTTCCAGATAAAGCTTTCAAAATAAATCTGAAGATCCTGTTGAGAGTTTTCAAAATAAACACAATACAGTACTGCGGTCGCTCGTTTATCGAGTTACGTTCTAAAAATAAGTCTCAGAATGAAGTAGCAGCTTTATGTTTTACAAGTATTATAGAAGTTTTAAGGCGGTTAAACCCTCACTGCACACTTTCTACACTTTTCTCAGACAGGCATGAACATTTTCACACTTTTCTCTCTTGTTTAAACAAAGTTCAAACCTTCATAGAAAAATAAGTTCATTATTAAAGAATGAAAGCAAAGTGTTTCTGAAACGTGTCAAATCAGCCTTTGCTGGCATTAAATGAGCTTCTGTGTGAGGAGCACTCGTCCATGGCCTGGGCTCCTCGCTGTCAGGTAAAGTTTCATAAAGCTTTTGAGTTTTTCTGCAGATAATGTTGGTGTCCAGCACGATGTTCTTTTTCCTGCGGTCACTGAGCCACAAAGCCAAAGCTGACTCCATCCTTACGATGTTCTTGTTGTGGACAGTTACAACCTTTTTGCCTCCTTGTTGAAACTATGATGGTCAGCATCTTCCTCTGCCTTTGGCTGCTACCACAGGTGCAAAACGTCTCGTCATCATTGTTGTTTGTTGGGACAAAACGTACAAACATACAGTGCAGCACTGCAGAGTCACACTGCTGTAAATTTGAACACATTCTGTACTGTACAGGAGACACGGCACGAGATTGGCTGACAATGGTCTACAGCCAATCAGGACGCAGAACACAATGCGCTGTAAAAAACAAAAACATGCAAAATTGCACAAAAAAGATCAGCGAAACAGCGAGGCCGCCAAAGGTGAACTGTGTTACAGCGAGGGACCAGCGTATATGTGGTTGTTGGGACGATAAATGTCTTTGAGCTTGTGTCAGAAGACGAGCTGCAGCTTTCTGGACCAGCTGCAGTCTTGCCAGGCAGGTCCCACTAACTCCAACATATAAGGAGTTACAATAATCCAGCTGGGACGTCATGAAAACGTGGATCGCCCGTTCAAGGTTTTTAAAAGATAGAAATGATCTCACCTTAGATAAAAGCCTCAGTTTGAAGAAAGACCGCTGTACAACTGAGCTCAGCTGTTTTTCAAATTGCCGTCAAATATAAGCCCCAAATGTAATAATGCGATTTAATAAAAGAGCTGAACCAGTCTAATAGAGCGCCCTTGATGCCGCCATGCTCCAATGGTGAGGTCAAGATGCTGTGGTCAAGGCAGCGGTCAGATCCAAAAGCACAGCGGAGTCTCCTGATCAGTGGCTGATAAAAGATCATTAAGAACTTTTCAAAGTGCAGTTTCAGTGCTGTGAAGAGCTTTAAAACCAGACTGAAACCTTTACAACAGATTGCAGCTGAACAAATATAATCTTTTACAAAATCTTCGACAGGAAGGGAAGCTTTGAAATAGGCCTGAAGTTTGAGCGGACAGAGGATCCAGATCAGGTTTTTAGTACAGGCTGTACAACAGCATGTTTAAAACAGGCTGTACAACACCTGAACTAAGACTGCTGTTAAAAATCGCTAAGATGTCGGAACCAACAACCTTTAAAATCTTTTTAAACACGTGTTGGAACAACATCATTTGGACAAGATGATGTCTTTATAGCATCACATCGTTCCTCCACCTGATCAAACCACACAGGCTCAAACTGATCAAAAACAGCTGAGCAGGTGAATATTTTAGCCCCGGTGCGATCTCGGGCGAGAGTATCGATGATGGCCAAAGGGCAGCGTCCAGCTCTACGGCCGCTGAAGAGCAGACTCAACAGACGCGCGTGATGTGGATCCTACTGCTCTAAAATTGGAGCTTCTTCAATCCATTAAAGAGGACATTAGTACGCTGTTAAAAGAAGAAGTCAGAAATGCATTGAAAGAAGATTTTGACAATATAAGGGCTGACGTGCAAGGACTGAGAAATGAGATCGCTAACAGCATGGCGGCGACGTGCGGCGAAGTTGATGGAGTAAAGGTTACAGTGAAAGAAGCTGAGGATGGGCTGTCAATGTGGAGCGATGAGGTGACCACCCTGCAGTCTACAGTAGAGAGTATGAAGGAGGAGCTGTCTGACCTGAAGGATAAATGTGATGAAGGCAGGAAGCGGAGAGCTAACATCCACATCATAGGGATCCCAGAGGGCCTGGACTCGAGCTCCTCCACGGCCGTATCCGTGCTACTACGTGAAGTGCTGGGTATGGATAAAGACGTTATTGTCGACCGCTCACACAGGAGCCCTATCCTGAGAAAGCCAGCTGGTGACCCGCACGCCGTCATAGCCGAGCGTCACTACTACCAGGATTGTGTGGCTACGGCGTGCCAGGGCCCAAGCCCCGCTTGAGTTTAACGGACAACCTATTGCAATATTACGACTGGGCGATATGACCCAAAGTTCATATCTCGATATTCTTTAGCTGGATGGCGATATACGATATATATCTCGATATTTTTAAAGCCAGAAAGTTCGAACAAAAAGAGAGTTCTTAGTCAAAGCTGTGTCCCAAATCTCACACAGGCACATTTATTAACATACAGCGTAGATGTACATGAAACAATTACTCAGGAATAAATGATCAGCATTTATTAAATAATAATGCTCCATAAATAAAAGAAAACAATGTTGTTTTTGTGCATAACAAACAGCTCACAATCGTGCAGTCAAAATGTAAACAGACGCTGAGCATAATAACAAGCAGCTGCTCTGTTCCCAGGTTCTACTGCGTGACTGACAGCCTGGAGTTTGAAACCCTCTTTGTAACCGTGTCTCTTACAGGTGCCATTTATGGTCCTTATACACACTCAATACAGTAATATTACGTTGAAGCAGAGTACGTATCACTCCGCGAGGCTCCTCGTAGCTGTAATGCTCCAACAATCCATCAAGCGGTGCGGCCTCGTAGCTGAGCAAAGTCGTACCAAAACATCTTTTGAAAGGTTTCTGAGCGCCGTGTAGCACATAAAATCGGTTCGAGGTCAGTAAGCACAACCAGAATTCATCCATAAGGCGCAATGTCGATTTATGAGAAAATTACAGGATTTTAAGTGCAGAAAATATAGTTTATGGTTTTCCTTTGATCTTAGCAAATATCTACGCCTCTAATTGGGACGATCACAGATTTTTCACTAATGTCTTTGCGCGGCTCCCCAATATGTCATCACACAATATCATCTTTGAGGGAGACCTAAACTGCTCATTATCTGCTATGGACCACAGTTCACACAAAAGTACACTTAGTCCAAAGTCAGCATGCGTCATTCAGAGCTTTCTTGATCATTATGGGCTGGCTGATGTATGGAGATTTCATAATCCTGCTTCACATCAATACTCTTTTTTTTCTAATGTCCATAAAACATATATTTGTATAGAAAAACGTCTCCCTTTAGTTACAGAATGTGATTATAAGACTCTGGTGATTTCTCCTCTTGTTTTTTCAATGTGTATTCCTGATGCCTGCTCCAACTATCAGCCATGGAGATTCAACTCAGTGTTGTTAGCAGATGAAGAGTTTGTCAGTTACAAAAGGTCTCAAAGAGATTTTTTTTCTATCAATCAGACCCCAGAGATGTCATCATCAGTCATTTGGGAATCTCTAAAAGCATCTGAGAGGCCAAATAATTTCATTTTGTGCCAAACAAAGTGCAATACTGAAAGAACATCATCCATAAATATTGAGTAAGAACTGGACTCTCATACAGCGAGACTCAAATGCCTTTAAACATCAGCTTATCCTGCTGATCCAAGTCCAACACTGAGTTTGTAAAAACATGTTTGTCAATCATTTTGTTTGGTTTCTGAGGAAAATGATTCAATAACTTGCTGCTAATACACAACATTTCATCATATTTCCTCATAACCCTCTTTTGTCTGACCATTTGATCCCATTTGAATTTGCAATAAAGGATCCACAGAGTTTGGTGACAATAATGACAGTAGATGTTTGTGTGAAAGTGCTGGAAGCAAATGAGTGTGTGATGTTCTTTCAGTGTTGCACTTTGTAGACGCTCCCTGAGCACTGGTCTCACAGCCAGCTGCACATAGAGACCAGTGTTGTTAGTCCAGGTCAGAAGATGACTTGTTGGAATGAAAATGAGCTTGTAGTTTGTCTGCTTTAATAATGTGACTGGAAAAAGGTGTTGGACTTCAAATATGTCCATTTCTGTCACACTTCACCTTTAAAAGTGAAGCCATGTGGTTCCTGGAAGGAAAAACACGACTTTTTCAAGTCTTTGTCCTGTTTTTATGAGAAATGTACGACTTTAATGTGAAACATTCAGAGTTTTTTCTCTTGTTGTGTTTGTTTGAAGCTGCTTCCTGTTGGCTTCAGCTGTTTGGAGTTTCCATTTTCTAAACTTCTACATTCTGAACCTTCTTCAGCTCTGAACAGATGATGAAACACTGAATGATTTCAAGCACTTTGTCTAATAAACTTACATCTTTCATTCTTTATACAGATTGAGTCTCTGTGGTTTGTCAGAGATCAGCTGTGATTATCTGGCAGCAGCACTGAAGTCCAACCCCTCCCATCTGAGACAGCTGGACCTGAGTAATGACTCCTCTTCTTCAACTAAGAACAACGTGCAGGATCCAGGAGTGAAGCATCTGTGTGGTTTCCTGGAGAGTCCAGGATGTAAACTTGAAACTCTGAGGTCAGTCAGCATGTTTTAGTTGTGCTGAGATGAATATGATGTGAAAGTTGTGCTGACACTAAACTGCAGACATCAGGCTGATATTATACTGATCCACACTGAGGATCTTCATGGTAAAGTCTGTTTTCTTCTTCTCTGGTTTAGTCCATTGACTGCAGCAGAACAATGTTCACATTTCAAACAGTGATACTCAACGTATGGCCCGCGGCCCACACGCGGCCTGCCCACCTTTCCTGATTCAGAGAGAGGGGACCCTGATTAACTGTGTAGCTTCTTCCTCACAGTTCTAAGTATCAGACACAACAATGAATAATCCACAGCTGACTGTCTTTAGCAGGTCAAAGGTCACGGCACACAGCAGACAGTCAGAAATATTCTAACTCTGATCATTTATCAGTTGTGACACTGTGAGACTTGATCAGAGGTGTGATCATCACAGCAGAGGCCTTTGTGTCAAAGTCACTGAGGATCAAACAGAAACACATGAAGCAGATTTTCCTCTTCTGGCTTTTTATAGCAGATAACCTTCAAAATATTCTGCAGTCGATCAAAAACTGAAGCAAACCATGAATCAACATGTGAACATGAGCTGATGCTGCTGAAGTGAAGCAAAGTTACAGAGGTTTGATTACAGACACAGCTGAGAGTTTGTAATCTGTCATCATTTTAAAAAGTTTCCATGGAACAGCAGAAATGAGGCTTTACTGTCAGAGGCCGACAGCACTGAACACAACAGCAGACTGGTGGCTAATAAACAGTGAATGATGCAGAAACAGATGTTTGAAGCTGTTCTTGGAGTACACTGAGAGAGAGAGAGCTGTGCAGGCAGGAACAGCCAAAGTCAGAGAGAATTCATGAGCATATTTATCAAACGTGAAGCAGAGTTTGGATCTTCTTTTGCTGCTGCTTCACTCAGTTTTGGTTGGAGACAGATGAAACCTGCAGCTTCAGGATCTGTGAGCTGTCCACTTTCAGCCCCGACGGCGTGTCCGTGTACGTGCCGTCGAGTGAACGATCCACGCTCTGTGTTTCCATCTTTGTGTGTTTAGCTGCTCTCATTTACTGTTTTAGCTGTTTGCTGCTTGTTGAAATAGTTTGTGAGCTTTAACCTGAGATTCTGGCAAAATACATTTATATTAAACATCGATTCAGGATTGAATGAATCAACATCGTTTTATTCAAATTAAAACCATTTAAATGGGAACATGAATTTTTTACAGCCGCCTCTAATGCTGGGTAATGTCAGCTGGTCCATGTGCAGCTGGCTGTGAGGCTCAGGGAGCGTCTACAAAGTGCAACACTGAAAGAACATCATCCATAAATATTGAGTAAGAACTGGACTCTCATACAGCGAGACTCAAATGCCTTTAAACATCAGCTTATCCTGCTGATCCAAGTCCAACACTGAGTTTGTAAAAACATGTTTGTCAATCATTTTGTTTGGTTTCTGAGGAAAATGATTCAATAACTTGCTGCTAATACACAACATTTCATCATATTTCCTCATAAGCCTCTTTTGTCTGACCATTTGATCCCATTTGAATTTGCAATAAAGGATCCACAGAGTTTGGTGACAATAATGACAGTAGATGTTTGTGTGAAAGTGCTGGAAGCAAATGAGTGTGTGATGTTCTTTCAGTGTTGCACTTTGTAGACGCTCCCTGAGCACTGGTCTCACAGCCAGCTGCACATAGAGACCAGTGTTGTTAGTCCAGGTCAGAAGATGACTTGTTGGAATGAAAATGAGCTTGTAGTTTGTCTGCTTTAATAATGTGACTGGAAAAAGGTGTTGGACTTCAAATATGTCCATTTCTGTCACACTTCACCTTTAAAAGTGAAGCCATGTGGTTCCTGGAAGGAAAAACACGACTTTTTCAAGTCTTTGTCCTGTTTTTATGAGAAATGTACGACTTTAATGTGAAACATTCAGAGTTTTTTCTCTTGTTGTGTTTGTTTGAAGCTGCTTCCTGTTGGCTTCAGCTGTTTGGAGTTTCCATTTTCTAAACTTCTACATTCTGAACCTTCTTCAGCTCTGAACAGATGATGAAACACTGAATGATTTCAAGCACTTTGTCTAATAAACTTACATCTTTCATTCTTTATACAGATTGTGGAGCTGTGGTTTGTCAGAGATCAGCTGTGATTATCTGGCAGCAGCACTGAAGTCCAACCCCTCCCATCTGAGAGAGCTGGACCTGAGCATCAACAACAACCTGAAGGATCCAGGAGTGAAGCATCTGTGTGGTTTCCTGGAGAGTCCAGGATGTAAACTTGAAACTCTGAGGTCAGTCAGCATGTTTTAGTTGTGCTGAGATGAATATGATGTGAAAGTTGTGCTGACACTAAACTGCAGACATCAGGCTGATATTATACTGATCCACACTGAGGATCTTCATGGTAAAGTCTGTTTTCTTCTTCTCTGGTTTAGTCCATTGACTGCAGCAGAACAATGTTCACATTTCAAACCTTCAAAGAAGAAGAAAAATCCTCCAGTGGAAAATTCACTGTGAAACTCTCAAACTCTTCATTGCACCTTAAAGTCTGTCTGACACTGAAATCCAAAGCAAAATGTGCGTTTGCTTTACAGACAGCAGTCCAACACAAACATACACACATCATCCAAAACACAGTCCAACATCCAAATCTCCTCCACTGCCAGCATGAATGATGGGAAAGAGAAGGAGGAACACTCTGACATTCAGGGTTAGAATGAGTTTCATCAAGCAGACTGTGAAGATCAAAGCTGCATTAGAAAGCTTACATGAATGAATGAGTGGACAGAAGTGGACAGAGATCATCTGAAGCACTTCAAAGGCTTTAAATCAGCACATTTCTCTTTATTCTTTATCAACTCTGTTAGTTTCTCTCAGTTTTCTGTGGAATGAAGCTAACAGCAGGCTAATAAGATGCTGACCAATAGGTTTCTATTAAAGGTTGTAATTTGCATATGAAAAAGTGCTTTGGCTCAGCAGGGATCAGCTTACAGGTAGAATACAGCTGCTGGATGGGATTAGCATGTCATAGCTATCTACCAAACTGCTAACTGGGGGATTTCAGGCCATCTATGGATCATTTTTGCTAACTGTTTATTCAGCTTAGGCTCACAGGGCTGCAGCCTGTGCCCTAGCTGTCATAGGGCAAGAGGCGTGGTCCACCTGCACAGGTGAGCAGTCCATCACAGGGCCAACAGAGAGCGACAGAGAAGCACTCCCTCACATCCACACCTACAGCCAATGTAGAAGCACCAATGAACCTAAGCAGCATTTCATTGGACTGTGGGAGAACATCCAACCTCCACAGAAAGGCCCAGCTGACCAACAAGCTTCAACCTACAACCTTCTTGCTCTAAGGCACTAGTGCTAACCACTTTTGCCCATTTCAGCCCAAATCCTGCATCTTCCTGTTTCTGACTCCAGGCCAGCTCCACTAACACTTTCTCATCAGACACTGCCACCTAGTGGAGGAAGTCTTAGTTCCATTTGAAGCTTCAGATTACAGTTAGTTCCTTTACAAAGAGGTGGAGGTGGTGGGGCCACAGCACCATCATCACTGAGTGCCATAGGACACTTAACCTTTGTTTCCATATGCTGGGAACTTGCTGTTGTTCCAAGGAGGACTGGAAAATGTGTGAAAATCTCCCAGTCAGTTCCTCACAGCACACTTCAATCATTTCCCTCCCACAGCATCAGGACCAGGGCTTTTTCTCTCTTTGGTCCCACTAAGAGATTTCCACACAAACACCTCATCAGTGGGACTCTCAGAGCTACCAGCCCTTTGCTACAATCACAAAGCTCTTCATTGAAATCAATGATATCAAAGCTGGAATCAAATGAGTCCAAGTCTTCTGCTGATTCAGCATCACATTCACCTTTTTAATTTAGCTTTTACTTAGCGTTTATTTATTTTATGCTTATTTATTCTATCCTGTTATTCTATTATTAATTTAGGATTTAGAATTTTAGGATTTGATTTTATTCTTATTCATTTTTTAATCTTCTTACTCCATTTATATTTATATTTATATTGTATCCTGTTCTTATTTATTTTATCATTTTACCCTGTGTATATCGTATTGCGTCATATCTCCAGTGTTTCCTCGGAGGGCGCTCTCTCTTTACCGGGGCTGTGATTGACCGTGGCTGCTGGGTCTCTGGGTGTCCTCTCAGCCTGGCTGGGGGGCTCCTTTGCCTCCCTCCTGCTGTGTGCCCAGCCTGGAGGCTGCGGTCTGTGACCGGCTCCCGGTGCAGACGGCTCCCTGTTATAGTGTTTCCTCACTTGGCTCATGCGAGCCCAGCCCAATTTTTACTCTTTAAGTGTGCGCGTGTGTGTATGTGTGTGGGGGGATATATGTGTATTGACTTCATTCCTTTCCAAGCCAGCCTTGAGTGTCCTTTATTCAGCTCATCCTCTGCTTTACTTTTACACCTGATTTTAGCTGCTTTATCTCTCTTTCAACAGGTTTCTGTGCCTCAATCTTTTTCTTCTCTCCCTCATAACAAGACAGCTTCTTCTGCCTGAGAACATGTTGGAGTGATTTACTAATCCAGGGCTGCTTATTGGGGAAAATACTTCCTGTTTCCAAAGTAATCCCCATTTTCCCCAGAAAGAAATGTCAGTAGAAATCGATGATCTAAGTGAGAACATGACCCTTTAAAAAGTCCCAGTGGGTGCAGTCAAAGCAGTCCCTCAGTCCCAGTATAGAGTCTTTGGTCCAGACTGGAACAGCTGTGTGCCCAGTTTGAGCTCTCTTCAGTGCTGTGACCTGACAGACCCAGAGGGGCCATCACATCACATTTAGAAGCTCCCCTGATGGAGCCACAACACATGTCCAATACTTAGTCTGTCTTGTTGGACCAACTGGAAGAAATGATTCAAGGACTTAGTCACAGAACAGAGATTCAAATCTCCAAAATCCAACTGGCTGCATCAGGACATATAGTCTGAAACTCTGCACAGTTTCCTGTTTGAAGCTGCTTCCTGTTGGCTTCAGCTGTTTGGAGTTTCCATTTTCTAAACTTCTACATTCTGAACCTTCTTCAGCTCTGAACAGATGATGAAACACTGAATGATTTCAAGCACTTTGTCTAATAAACTTACATCTTTCATTCTTTATACAGATTGATGAACTGTGGTTTGTCAAAGATCAGCTGTGATTATCTGGCAGCAGCACTGAAGTCCAACCCCTCCCATCTGAGAGAGCTGGACCTGTATGGAAACAACCTGAAGGATCCAGATGTGAAGCAGCTGTCTGATCTTCAGCAGAGTCCAGACTACAGACTGGAGACTCTGGTGTAAGTAGAGTGATGGAGTGAGTGGGTGGTGCTGTCAGCAGTATTGTACTAAACACAGTCAGTATGAAACAAAGATCCAGTGTTTCCTGTAAAGCTGCAGCTTCTCAGTGAAGCTGTGAGAGGAGAACGGTGACAGGCTTCAGGATTGGACACAAACACTTCCTGTTTCTCACCTTTATGGTCACCATAGTAACGGCTGACACGCTCTGATCAAACACTGTCAACAGCCAATCAGCTCTCTGAACAAAGCAGCACGCAGACCAATGACTGCATTGATTTCCAAGTTTAAAGCAGTGAAGAACACAGTCTGTAGGTGAGGAAGAATTTAGTGAGAGCAGATGTTTGGATGGAATTCCTCCAGTTAACAGCTGGAACCGTCCATCTGGATTGTTGGGCTTGTTGTTGGGGTTCCTACAGAGCTCAGAGTGGACACACCAAGGTTCTTCTAATGAATGAAAGTCCAAACTCAAACTAGGAGGGAAAAACATTTTCAGCAACTTCAATAAAAATCCAAAGATTAGAAAAAGTGAAGCAACAATGAGTCCTAGTACAGTCCCAGCACTGACGTCCCTGCTGCTCTTTATACTGGATGTGCTGCATCACTGACTGACAGCTGATGAAGAGTCTCTGGAAACACTCGTTTATCTCCTCTGCTCTTCCTCCTTCTCTCTGCAGGTGGAGGTGATGATGGTAAACAGGACGGTGTGTGTGCTGAGAGAGGAGCAGCTGTGTCCTGATGATCCAGAGAGGTTGAAGCAGCAGCAGCTTGTGTGTAGAGACGCTCTGACTGGGCCATGTTACTGGGAGGTGGAGAGGAGAGCTTCATCCAGCAGTGACTGACAGAGGAATGAAGTGCAGATGACTGTCAGTGCTGCAGAGTGAACTGCTCTGAGAACAGCTCCACTGTCAGACACAATGTAGAGTCCAGCATCAGCCCTGTGTGTCCCTCTGGATCTGACAGAGGATCATCAGTGTATCTGGACTGCTCTGCTGCTGCTCTGTCCTTCTACAGTCTCTGCACAGTCTCTGTCTCACTCTGGAAAGATTTTACAACTTGTTGTAATTACAGAACGTTAATATAATATTCAAACATGTGATCTTCTCTTTATTTCTGAATCTTTACCAAATAAAGAAAAACCAAACTAACAAACAGAAGCTGTCGTGTCCTTTTTCACCACATCTGTGAATCTTTTCTGTGTTTTTCCTCTTTTCCTCCTTCCTGCAGCTCCATCTTCATCATTCTGTGTCCAGTATATGTGAACACGTCCAAAGCATCTGAGCCTCATGTTACCCGTTTGTGTGAGTTACGCCTGTCGTTGTGTTGTGGTGTATAAATAAGGGGCAGGAGACAGCGCTGGATCTCTGAGTTCTTTACTCTCAATTTCTGCAACATCTGCAATATCTAGAAATGCAAACCTGTGAGCTGTGTGTGTTGTGCGTCTGCTCGGCCACCTCTCCTCCGGCCGTGCTGGAAGCAGCTGTGCGTTTGACAGTTTTATCGACTCGACAATAATCGAACAAATTAAATGTTCAAAAATATCAACTTAAGCACTTCAAAGTCAACAAAAAGCTTAAAACAATGAAATAATATTTCACTGACAAAACAACAGCTCATAAGAACGATACACAAAATAATACAGAAACAAACAAATAAAAGTTATTAACCAGGATCCATGTTTTTGTCACAAACACTGAATCAGCTGATTCACTCTTTATGTTTCTGAGTTTGTTTTGTGATTATAGTTCTGGTTTCTGTTTCTGTGTCTTCACTGTGTCCCACGTCTCCTTACTTTGGACTCTGTGTTATATTTCCTGTTTTACTTTGACAGTCCCGTGTTACTGTTTCCTGTCTCGTGTGTGTAATTGGTCCCAGCTGTGTTTCCCTCCTGTCTCCCGTTCCCTGATTACTAAACTGCGTCCACGCCGCCGGCGCTCCTCTCCACAGCTGGATTCCAGGATTTCAGAGCATCCAGCTGTGGTGAGTGATGGAGACACTTTCTCTGCTCCCTCAGTAATCAGGACAGTTTATTGAACATCAGAGGACATAAAGGACTGTTTTTCACCTGCCCGTTCTGAACCTGGACATTAAAGACTGCTGGCTTCAAGGACATTAATCCCAGTGTCAGCCAGCCAATAACAGCCTGTGTTTTTCAGCTCTTTAGGAGTCAGAAATGAGAAAGACACAGACTGCTAACCTCTCCCTGCAGGAAATAAGCTCCGCCTCTTCCTGTCCTGTATATGAGTGATTCTGACATGAGACACAATGAGTTTCCTGTTTATTGTGACTTAAAGCGAGCAGCAAAGACACTAAACTGTGTGTTTCCAGCTGAAGCTGCTTTTTGTGTTGCTCCCACAATCCTGTCTAAAACAGTCAGTGAGGAAAACTCAGTTTATGCTTCCAAGCTCATTGTGAGAGGGCACATTGTGTTCCTGCAAGTGCTGATTTTGTCTGCATCCCTGAGTTTAGTGAGCTGCCTCCAAGGACTTGTGAAGCCCAGTGTGTTAAGGCTGCATCTCCCAGATGTTTCCACCTTTCCAGCACAGACGATAAATGTTCCCACAAAGGCTCAAAGACGGTTTGATTTTCTGAGTGTTGGCCTCAAGAGATTGCTCTGTGAGCACCTGAGTGTTTCTGGGACATCGGACACTAACTGGAACTTCAAGTCTGGTTCTGAAGCTGCACATGCAAAGACTGTTTCTGGTTGTAGAGACCTGGCTGTTCCAGGGATTGTAACCTCCCCAGAGGCTGAGCTGCTGACCTCAGCTGACTCTGGAGCCTTGAAGGTAACTAAGTTTGCACCGCTCGGGTGAGCCATCTCAGCTGCAACAGCCTCCACAGAGAGCTCACGCAAGCTTACCCAGCCTGCTGAGGATTTTATGCTGCTGCAGCCCAAAAGGCATCCTGAGCTGGCTGACAGCCACCCACAGCTTCAGCTGCCTCAGCCAGGGGTCTCCACACCTGCTGGCCCTGCATCTGCTCTGACTGGGGGCTCCGGAGAGCCGCGCCAGCCATCCATCTCTGCTGGGGCTCCTGTTTGAGAATGTAGGAGTGTAAACTTCAAATATCTGCTCGGTTTGTCAAGATATCACATATTTGCAAAAGTGCTCTGACGTTTTTGGAGACGTCTCTTACCCACCATCTGGATAGCTAACCGGGAGGTCGAGGGTCATTAGAGCCGGCGAGAACAGCGGACTCCCGGCACATCGTTTTTGGACCCCCACGGCCTTTGGCTGTTCAGGTTTAAACATGATATATAAGTCACTTAGATCACGTAAAAATGTTATCGTTTGGCTTTTTTCAGTGTTGTTTGTTTGGTTTGGCTGAAGTTACAGTTTTCACACAGCTGAATAAACGTCAAACAGAAAAGTGATTAAACAGAAGTGTGAGACGGTCGAGAGTTTACTCCAGTGTCCTGTTAGATTTTAGACAGCAAGGAGCAGACGGCTGAGTTTATTAAACTCCACCGAGACAGCGGTGACGCGGATCTGAAGGCCAGACCGTCACAGCCGCTCACTTCCCGCCTACCCGACCTTTGGAGGACCCGGCCCACGTAGACCTTGAAGGCCGGGTCCTCAGGAGGATGCAGCCTGTGAATTTGGACACGCCATGACACATGATGTTCTACAGCTGATGTGTTTAAATGAGCTCTACAGGTGAACAGACTTATTAACGTTACCAGCATAATAAACTGTCCTGTCACTGAAGGTGTCTGCCCAACAAGGACGTGGTGCTGAATGCATCCAGACCCCTGCTGACTGTCTTTGCAGCTTCGGTCAAAGGTACAGTGTCCACTGTGACCCTGAGAGCAGGACACAGCCAGAGGTGAGTCAGCAGTTACAAACTAAATGCTGCTGACATGAATCAAACTGCTGGATAACCCACTGCTCATGAAAATGGCACCTTTCTGTTGCTTTTTGAGATTACTGAGAATATTTGAATTGTGACTCAGATGGCAGATCCAGGCTCTCAGCCTCCAGCTGAAACTTCCAGTCCTCCCCCAGCCAGAAGCTCTGATGCTGGGCTGAGAGACTTTGATCCTTCCCTGGATCCAGAAATCCAGGAGGGAGAAGGAGAACAGGACCTCCTTCCTGATCTGGAGAGGCCTGAGGGAAAGAAAGATGGAGCAGACAGAGCTTTGAACAAATCCAAACCTCCTGAGCTTCACCTCCACAAAGGTGCAGACACTGATGCACAGATTCACATGTGACACCTGCAGCGTCCAGCTTGTGCCGCTGACATTATCTCCACTCTGATACAAGCCTCATT
Source organism: Copadichromis virginalis (assembly GCF_057382275.1). Lineage (NCBI taxonomy): Eukaryota > Metazoa > Chordata > Actinopteri > Cichliformes > Cichlidae > Copadichromis > Copadichromis virginalis. The sequence goes on from NC_140639.1 coordinate 49,941,134, forward strand.
CACTCGCTCACACACGTTCATACAATCACCTTTTCCTCACAGTCACACACATGAATGTAATGAGGGGAACTCGGGTTCACTGTCATTCCTCAGGATCCTTTGATATGCAGACTGGAGGCTCTGTGGATGAAACACCGACTGTCTGAAGCACTCTGAAGTCTTCATGATGGACTTCATCCTGATTAACACTACAATACTTGTTAGAGGCCTTTTATATGTAATAATATTCTTTTCCATTAAAGCTCTGAACATTCTCACTCTTTCTTGACCAGGTGTGACAGGTGAAGGACACCGGCGAATAGGAGGACAGAAGCTGAGAGCCATTAGTCACATGACTTCAGCTGCTGCTGCCTCACCAACCACTGGCCCCTCGGTGAGTCTAGAGTTACAGCAGTGACCACAGGAAGTGCACACGTGTGATCTAAAGCTACATGTGGGCCTGTGACCATCAGTCTTCTCACTGTGGTAGACGGGTTTGTGAGTCCCTGTGATGCTGGGAGTGTCCAGGACAGTCGCTCCTGATCGGGTCTCTCATGGAAAGCTGGTCCCAGGAATTCCTGGAAAATTCCTCCACAAAAGAGAACTGGGAACATAAGTGCAGAGTGACAGAGGTGCTCAGCAACCCTGCTGTTATATGGGAATAGAACCAGAATAGTCGGCAACCACTTGAGTTAAGTTAGCCAAAGAGATGCGACTCAGACTGACTTCATCATGTTGGCAACGTGTCTGCATTGATAAACTCCAGTTATTGACAAATCAGAGAATAATTCCAGTCGTTCAGAGACAGATTGTGATTGTTTGGAGGATGTAATCGTTTCCCTTCAGGGAGCGTGTTGGACGCTCAGTGTCCGGGTGATTAGCTGATGCAACTACTTAGAATCAGTTTGTGAATATGAAGAAAATCAGTGCAGTCACTGGACAAACTCTGATTCTTCCTAGTTTCACTCTTGTTTCAGTCCAGTGTGACTGAGGTGGTAAAAAATGATCTGACTTTTAGCCACACAGCTGTCTGCTAGAGAAAAAGCCTTTGTGCACAACTTTCTTAAAGGCAAACGGCACCATGTTCACTGCAGCTGCAGCAAACGCAGCAAAGAGTGAAAGTTGGACTGAGAATGTTGTGACTGTTTCATGAGAAAGAGCAGGAAAACAAGCATCACACACCCAGACACAGTGCTGGGATTAGAATTAGACTTTAGAGCCAAATGTAGGACAAAAGCTTTAATATGAAAGAGGAAAACCCAACAACAGCCAGAGCATGAAGCTCAAATCTATACCAATCACCAAGAAAGCTGACAGGCCTGTGACACGTCAGAGACGCCGTTCAAATCATAAAGAAGTTGGTTTATTGACAAAATGTAAAAAACCAAGATAATCAAGTCAACCTTCAGTTTCGAGCGAGTAGACCAATCAGGCACAGCAGCAGCTCTAGAATAAGCAACAATTTGATGTATTACAAACAACCTTTCATATACACACATACATATGGCTCATATGCTGTTTAAAAAGGGCTCAAAGACCCAACAGATTACACAAAGTACAAAAACACTTTCATTCAGACAACAGTCAGCTGTGCACGAGACAGAGAGCCGACTACAGTTAGTAACATGGACTCACTTTGTTTCAGACACGACACAAAGTAACACAAAGCCACAAAGAGCAGAAACATCAAAAAGGAGGCAGAGCAGCAGCAACTCTCCATGAGCTGTGAGGCTAACAGCCACCCACACTTCCTGTGATGCATAATGAAAACAACATTAACCTGAAGGATGATAACAACAGAAAGAAGTCTAAGCTAACGTTACACAGCGCTCACACAGCGCTGACTGTACAGGCCTCACACAGCTACGACCTGCATCCACAACACCTGATTCTACTGAACACAAACAAGTTAATGATATATGAGCGATCCAGGGAAGGCTTCCAGGAAGGTGAGGATCCAAAGACAGCTCTACAACAGCATCAGTCAGCAACAATGTTACTAATCACTGACTCTTTCATCCTTTTATACTCAATCAAAAAGTGCTGTGTTCACATTTGTTTCTGCTGAAATCCAGAGACTGAAAATGCGTCTTTTTAAAGTTTGAATAAACTGACTGAACTTCTCACGAGTCCAACCGTGAGGAACACTTCCCCCCATGACACATCACAGGACAACGTCTCAGTGGAGGGGGGACAGTAGCTCAGTTTAGGCAGTCACACTCAGAATCGATGCCTCCAGTCAGGGTCAAACGTGGTCCTCAGAAACCTGCAGATGTTTGGGCCAAGCTCTCACTGGTCTCTGCGTCTGTAGACTGAGCTGATGTTTCTCCAGGTGTCTGGTAAAAGGACGATGCTGCTGTCCAATGAGGCGAGGAGAGAAGTAGCCAAACAGGCGAGAGCCGTGAAGGAGGAACGGCGGGCAGCTCTGGATGCCCGACATAAATACCTGATGAGCAGGCTGGCCGACGCCGGCAGCCTGGAGGAGGCGGCGGTGGAAGACGCCATCGTCTCTGATGACAGAGTAAGTTCAGAGACGTGATCCTTCCTCAGAGTTGAACCTTTGAGTCATTAATGTCTGATTCTTCCAGTTCAGTCTGATCCATGAATTCTTTGCTGCAAACGGATCCAAGAAGCTGATTTTCTTCTATCAGGATGTCAAACAGGTAACTTTGATCACATTTCAATGACTGACACATGAAGGTCTAACCGCTCTTCATAATCTGCTGTCCTGTTTGTTGCAGCGTACTTTGTATTCATATCTTTTAATATCTGCCTTTCTCCCAGAGTCTGTCCTCCCGTCAGTCTTCCTTTGTGGACGCATCAAACTCAGCTGTGGCTCAGAGGAAACTCTTCCTCACTACGGGGAACTCTGAGGTTGGCTTCAGCTTTTTATGTTTAGTTCATGTGAGAATCACAGAAAAATGCTGATATGAGTGGAAGCTTCTGCTGGGAAATTGGCAAAGAGCAGATTATTGAACAGCGAGGCAGACAGTTCATTTCAGTGATGCCAGTTTATTAGAAACGAGGACTGTGGGGCTGCTGGAAGTCAGGACGGCCGTTCTCTGGATAAACCTGACAGCTGAGGTGGAGAGCAGGATTTATCCACAGACGGCTTCTTCCAAGCAAATGTCCTGAACACACCTGAGCTGAGGGTTACACAGTGTGTCCTGTGTGATCTCTGCTTTATGGTGGTTGAATCTCACAAATGTGACCATCAGACCTGACGACTTATTTGTGATGTTTTAATTAAAAATATCCTGGGTGAGGTGTTTGGGGCATGTCCCATGAGGAGGAGTCTCCAGGGCAGACCCAGGACACACTAGAGAGGTTATATCTCTCAGCAGGCCTGGGAATGCCTCAGTATTGTCCTGGATATGCTGGAGGAAGTGGTTGTTTAGGGAGGTCTGGGATTCTCTGCTTAGACTGCTGCACCTGTGACCCGGGACCAGATAAACAGGAAATGGATGTTTGAAATTCAAAGAAATCCTCTTTTAATAATGAGGAAAAAAGACAGCAGGAGATCCATCGCAACTAACAAAACACTTCAAACACATCAATGCATCAACTTTAATCAACTTCATTTGGTTCAAATGAAGGAATCTAACAAAGCACTCACTAAAATGAAACACCAGTTAGTTTCCCGAGCTCAACAGGTCGAACACCTGAGTTTGGTTTGCGGTGCAGTTTTTATTTCTTCTAGATAACCTGGGTTATTTGCACAGGAAGGTTTTTAAATGTATTTCTTAAGTACGATCTTATATGGGGGTTGATTTTATAGCATAACAGAATAATGTAATAACTCTAATAGAGTATAAAACATTTGCAGAATGAAGTACAAGGTGAAGAAAAGTCAGAACGTCCCTGTTTGAAAATACAGTCTCAGAAGGTCAGAGATGGACAAATTCAGCTACAGAAACATGTGGCCATTTTTTTAAAGCCATAGAGCATATTACAGACGACACAAAGAGCAAACACTGTAAACTTCTAACCACAGACCTCACACAGCTCACACACGTCAGAGTGAAGCTGTCATTTCCTGAAGCTTCCACACAAGAGAACTGGCAACAAGGTGGAGTCCTCATGGATCACTAGCAGAGAAATGTGGGTGGGTGCCAGACCACATGGACTCGACTCACTTTATTTCATACAAAGGAGCAGACTAATGCTGTCATCCTTAAAGACTAACTAGAAACAAGCAGTGCGCTCGCATCGACTCGACTTGTTTTGCAAGTTTGAAGTGAGATGGTACTTTGGAGTCAGCCTCCCGAGATGATGGCTGGCTGGTTTTTGAAAAACATCTCATATTTATACAATGAGTAGCAGACTTTCCTGACTTGCAGAGGTCAACGTCCTCCTCAGTCATGCGCCATGAGTGGCACAGATACTATTCATCAAATAACTAGCATGGCCTTGATTGTTACTCCAGAGACTTATCTGCGATGTAGCTTTATAGCATTTTCATTAGCAATCGTATGATTTGTGTTACAATGACCTTTGTGGACGGGCCCGGACCCCCAGGCCTCGTCCGTGACGCCGACGGTGAGCTCAACGTTTTTGTTTTCTTGCGCTTAAAATAACCTGATCAGCGTTCTGCGGACGGTTTGTTTACATTTCTCACATCTGTGATTGTTCACCCGGGTTGGACACGAGCAGAGAGGGCTTTCAAGATGAAAAAGCCAACGTGAAACTTTAACGGACGACAATTGCAAGTTTTTCAATCAAATCTCCGTCACACCCTTCCTTGACCTCATCACGTTATCCACCTTAGTCAAGGAACAGTGGTTCGGGAAAATATGCATTTGTTTTTTGGACCAGTTTAAAACGTATCTCAACTAGTGATGTGCGGATCGATACTGAAATATCGATTCCTCCGATACCCGTCATTGTGTCCGGCCCCTTGGCGTGCACACTCACAACAATGGCTGAGCGTAAACAGAGTCATGTGCAGACGTATTTTACCTCCACGAACAGCTGAGACGTGGTTTGCCATACATGTGGCAAGAATGTGAGGTGTTGTGGTAACACCGCTGACCTGGTCAAACACCTCAGAGTGAATCATATCACAGAATATGACGAGCGTATGTTGAGGCGAACTGAAGAGGAGGAGAGGGAGAGGTGCTGCCAGGGCGAGACAGACGTCTCTCACGGAGTCCTTTAATGCTGCAGGCAGGCAACAAATAGCCACAACTTCAGGTTTTTCATTTCTATATGATAATTCTGCATCATTAAGTGATAAGAACAAGTAATCTGATGTCCTGTGATCATTACGACGCTATAATTTGAGATAAAATAAAAGATAGAGTAAAAAAAATTTTTTCTTCTGTGCAGAGAAGACGTCAAACCCCTTCTTGGCAGTTTATCTCAATAAAGCTGTACTATCCCAGCCATCTGGTAAGTCTTCCCTACTACCCAGAGCCTGTTTATACTCCTGCATGTCTCTGCCTTCACTCACTTCCTCTTCTTGATGTCCAAACTCATCCTTCAAACTACCATTTGATGCTGCATAGCTGCATTCTCCCTGACACCTCCTTGTCTCCTGTCTTTTTGATTTCACCTTCTGCATAATATTTAGTTGCCCTGTGTGCAGCTTCCTCCACTTTCATATATTTCTACAAGTTCCTCCCTGTTCTTGAAGTATGTGTGCACCACGGCCATTTCCACTTGGAAAATCTGCCCCACATCTGTCTTTCTAGATTTCTCTCCTAAACACCACACCTACCCAACACCTCATAACCTCTGTTCCCTTCACCTAAATGTCCATTGAAGTCTGTGTCAATCACCACTGTAGTATGTGGTCTCTTGCACACAAAATGTGTCTACCCTCCACCTCCATAATATGAGTCCGCCAGCCCTCCCATTGCCAGTCAGAGTCCATAACAAGTCAAAAACATAAACAGCTCGAACGTATTATTTATTTAAAAGAGAGAGAGAGAGAGAGAGAGAGAGAGAGAGAGAGAGAGAGAGAGCTCAGTTGTCCTTGCTCTAGCATCAAGAGTCAGTGACTGGCTGTTCACTGCAGGCTCAGCAGTCCAATGGCCGATCAGCAACAAAACAAATAAAAAAATAAGACACGTTCTTGATTATGACAACAAACCACATCCAAAAAAATATGACAGCAACACTTTAAGTTTTGTGTGCATTCATCATGTGCAACTCTGCAGAAAGTCTCATGTAAAGGATGTGTGGACAGGGGGGCTATTAAAAAGTTCCAGTATACAGAATAGAAAACCATCAAATGAATGAAATAAAATCTGTTGTCACAGTGGTTTTTGAAGGAACAATTACTTCACAGATGGACAGCCTCATTATATTTGAGTTAAATCTGATGATACACACTTCACGTCACCCTAGTTACATGTTTTTATTTGCCATGTGTATGTTATCCAAGGGAGGAAGAAAAAGAAAAAGAAAACTTTTGATGTGTCCAGACATTTCTTCACATCAGCTGCCAGCAACCAGTTTCAGCATGTACAACTGTTGCAGTAAGTGTGCTCATGCAGACCAACTATGCTGGTCCACTGTTCTTAATGGTGCTGCATGTTGAGAAAGAAGTGAAACAAATGTTTTGTTTAACAAGTCCACTAGTGTTAGAATAACTTGGCATTTCCAATCTGTTTCTGCTGTAGTTCAATGAAAGGTTTCAGTTACTTAAGTTTGAGAAAAAAACAAAAAAACAAATTGCGTTTACAATTGTAGTTTCATCTTGTTATAAGATATTTGAAATAAAAACAAACAAAAAACATGAACAAACAAACCACAAACAAACAAACCACAAACAAACAAACAAACCACAAACAAACAAACCACTACATTTTCAGAAATATTTCTGCAGTCTGATTTACAAGTATAAACTTTCTGACCAAAACGCCACAATTTCATCCCTCAAACAAGTTGTCAACTGTGTCAACGACCAATGAGGACATCACTGCTACACTTGATGATACTCACACCTTGAAAAAGTGCAAAGGTTTCCCAACAGGACTTCGACGGTTGGTCTTCTTGATCAAGCTATAATCTGTTCTCATCAAAACCACCATAAAACCAGTTTGACAGGATGATGCTGATAAATCCCTCTAGACCTTTTTGTGACAGTATTAAAAGCTTGCTGGAAATTCTCTGTACTCATATTTGTGCTCAGTATCTGTAGGAGCCATTTTTGTGTGGGTACCTCATGTATGCCACTAGGGGTCACCTTTTGTGTTACATATGGTGTGTCTATTTAAGGTAGATAGGTCGTTAGCAGCAGGTGTGTTGTTGTTGGGAAGGAGCAAACAGATTGTGACCGCTGCGCTGTTATGTTAAATTGTGTTGGAATAAAGAATCTAAAGGACAAGATAAGTATGGTTTCAGTTATTGAACTAAGTTTAATACGTTTATTCATACCAGTGACATTGCATTAACCTGCCAACAAACAGCTCAGTGGCTTTAAATGTAGGCTTAGCCTCGACAGCATCTATAACACCATTAAAATGCAGTAATGGCCACACAAAAAATAAAACGTGACCATATTCAGTTTAAGCCATTTTATGTGGTTTAGTTTATACACTTGAATCACAGTAGATGATAGCTTTCTGTTTTTAAATGTCTGCATTTATTGCAAACACTATAGTTACTGTTCTGCCTTTTATAAGGTAAACTGGATATTATGGTTGCAAACGGCTCTAGAGCTCCCTCTAGTGGCTGCTTTGTAATATGGGTTTGACTACTTTGGGAAAGGAACAATGAGAACGTGAAAAAATCAAAGATGGCGGAAAGTTATCGTTCTAAGCTGATATGGACCTTAAAATGTTGTTGCCTTGGACAAGATATGTCTGTAAGTATGAGTGACGATAAAATAATTATTATCTTTTGTTTTGTGTAAAAATGGTACGATAATTTGTACATTTGAAAGTTTTATCTTGTTATCAAATCAAATCACTTTGATTGTCACATCACATGTGCAGGTACACTGGTACAGTACATGTGAGTGAAATTCTTGTTTGCGAGCTTCACAAGCAACAGAGGTGTGCAAAAATACAATAACGTAAAACAAGCAAAATATAAGAACGGCTAAATCTGAGACTAATAAATATATGTACAATATATAATAGTACATGCATTACTGGATGTGTATACTAAATATGTTTTTCTATGCGCGCGCGTGTGTGTGTGTGTGTACATATTTTACAAATTAAATAGAGTAAACAATAAAATAAAATATACAGAGGTTGGTAGGTGGACATGTGCAAAACAAGTGGCATTTATATACAGTGTGGAGTGCATAATGTTGAAGTTCCAGTAGTGAAGCTGAGGTGTCTATGAAGTGTCCAGCAGTCTGATGGCCTGGTGGAAAAAGCTGTCTCTCAGTCTGCTGGTTGGGGACCGGATGCTGCAGAACCTCCTTCCTGATGGAAGTAGTCTGAACAGTTGATGGCTGGGGGGACTGGAGTCCTTGATGGTCCTCCCCGCTTTCCTCAGGCAGCGCTTCCTGTAGATGTCGTGGAGGGAGGGAAGCTCACCTCCAATTATCCGTTCAGAGCACCGCACTACTCGCTGGAGAGCTTTGCGGTTGTAAGCGGTGCTGTTGCCATACCAGGTGGTGATGCATCCAGTGAGGATGCTCTCAATGGCACAGTGATAGAAGGTCCTGAGGATGCGGGGGCTCATGCCGAATCTTTTCAGTCTCCTGAGAAAGAAGAGGCGCTGCTGCGCCTTCTTCACTGTTTTGTTTATGTGTCCTGACCACGTAAGATCCTCAGCCAGATGTACCCCAAGGAAGCGGAAGCTGCTCACTCTCCACAGCAGCGCCGTTGATGGTGATGGGGGTGTGTACTTCTCTGCACCTCCGGAAGTCCACTATCAACTCCTTTGTCTTTGCGACGTTGAGGGTGAGATGGTTGTCTTGACACCAGTGGGTCAGGGCGCTGACCTCCTCCCTGTAAGCCGTCTCATCACCGTTGGTGATAAGACCCACCACTGTAGTGTCGTCCGCAAACTTCACAATGATGTTGGAGTTGTTAGTGGCTGTGCAGTCATAGGTGTAGAGTGAGTACAGGAGAGGGCTCAGTACACACCCCTGTGGTGCACCAGTGTTCAGTGTGATGGGGGATGAGGTGATGCTGCCCAGTCTGACTACTTGGCGTCTATCAGACAGGAAGTTAAGGATCCAGCTGCAGAGGGAGCTGCTCAGTCCTAGATCCTGCAGTTTCCTGTCCAGCTTCGAGGGAACGATGGTATTGAATACTGAGCTGTAATCTACTGTTAGCTTGCAGTAAGAGTGTAACAAGCTAGTTTACAATGTTAGTTAGCTAATACAGTATTTTGTACTTTCAGTTTTACGATGGTCACCTTTAGTCACTCCCACTCTGCGTGCTGAGCACATGCCCACTGATACGCTTATTTCCTTTGAGTGTGCTTGATTTCTGCCTCTAGACATTCTGAGGCCGAGTCAGAGCAGGAAACTTGAGCACACGTGGTCTCATTAAATCAGACAGCTGGAGTCATTTAAAAAGGATCTTTTAAGCAGTGCTGTCCCTCAGCTTCATAGTAGATCCATCTATGGGATCAGTTTGAAAATCCTAGCTGTCTTCTTTCTAGTTATCATGTTACAAGATTTTAAGAAAACTTGAACGCTGATCATGAGTTGAATGCCACTGATCTTCAAAATCATCCAAGCTTTTTGATAAATGCACACAAAAGTCGGGTGTCCATGCCACCCGCATGCAAGGTGACAAAAATACCCCAATCAGCCTTTCAAGCTGACAGCTAAAGAAACCATTTCACCAGATTTAGCTTCTTGGATATTGTGTTCACTATACTGTGTTCAAAATGTACTTCTCATTTAATAGAAGAAATGTAATCATGTCAATATAGAGGATTTCAAATTCTCACTCCTGTTAATTAAAAAAAGAAAAAAGTAGGATAAGACATGAGAAACTCCTTGAAAAGGACAGTCTCCATTATAGCACCTCATGGAAGCTTTGTTAGACGACCTGTCATTAAAAACTAGAAAGACCATCCAGCATCAGGAGCTTTCAGACTTCCAGGTACGACAACAAGCCTATTGCTGGTTTGCCCACTCTGACTGTGTCAGTATTTGCTCCACATACCAACTGCTCTGACCCTAAAGTAAGCCAGAATCCCACACAGCCATATGTAGGCACATTCCAACCACAAAGAATAACTGGGGATTCTTCATCCTGTAAACATCCTGAACAACTGGTTTTGGTGGTTTGATGGGAACAGATCCTCACCTGATCAGGAATACCAACGATCACCCCACCACTCATGTCTTGTTGGGAAATGTTTGCAGTCCTCAAGCTGTGAAAGTCATCAGGTGCAGCAGTCATGAATACCATGTAAACATCCCTGTTGGTAGGACAAACAAATAACAGTGGGATTCATTCGAGAAAACAGAACTTGTTTGATTCCCTGTCTGACAAAAAGAAATTAATGCAACGTAAAAATTAGATTTAAAAAATCAGCAGCATCATATGTAACCAGGTCCTAAATTACATATTGTTATAATTACACAAAATTTGTTCTAAAGCCCAAACTGCTCCTGGTATATCTGACTTTTAGCACCTCCAAGCCTGTAGTCATCTTGGTTATTAGTTAGGCCCCTCCCCCGTGTGTCGCTATGTGTATAGGCACTGTTAATGCTAGCATGAACAGATCATTCTTGCTGGCTGTTGTAGTGGCTTGAGCTAACTCTCATCCCAACTGTTTATATTTGGTTATAGGAGCTGGAGTGGGCATTAATGCTCCACAATTTACAAGCTGGGACCTGCCGCTAATCCATGGTTAAAGCCTTTACCCACATCAACACTGCAGGCAGAGGCTAACATCTGCAATACTATTAATAATTACACATAACTGTAGCAACAACAAAGAGAGGCTCGAACAAGAAAGGCTTGAAACCCTTAGAAAAGACTGATCAGAGTTGGTTCAATGAACTCTGATCATGTTCATTCGGAGTTAAGCTCGTGTGTGTTTAGAGACAGAAAGCCATCATGTTACCAGGATTCTCCAGAGAAACACAGAAATAAAGAGCAGAGCCTCCATCTTCATTTAGTGGACAGAGGAATATGATCACAAATCAGTGTGGGCCAAAATTTGTATCTTAAAAACTAGGAGGGGATAAAGTTATACCAACATACTGTAATATTTTTATAATATACACTAGCAAACTTTCATGCTGTGTGTGATATTAAAAATATTGTATTGTGTGATATCACATTCTATTGTGATCCAGCATTTTAATCTGACCTTTGATTTCTAAATGCTTCATTAAACTGTCAAATATACAAATATAGACAACTGTGGGATTTGTCTAAAGTATTTGCATATGCCATAGAAATGTTAGCACTCACAGTTTACTGGGCAAGGTTTATGCAACGTTTCAACAAGACCAGTCCACTTATGACAAACGCGATCATACGAGCATTATAGTACGATGCAGTCTCTGCATGATATGACTATCTATTCAGCTGTAACCTGACAGGGACAAAGTCTAGGAGACAGAAACTGAAGATAGACACCATTTACTGATGGACCTGTTATATTAGGTGACAATTCCACGTGAAAGTCAAAAGAAATGAATACATACAGGGCAAGTCTTTATGAGGCAAACATGATATGCATCTCACACGAAAGCGATTTAGGTGATTTTCTGTGAGAAATGTGTAAAAAGATCCGTACTCTGAATTTCAGATACTATTGATCTGTTTGTTGTGTGTCTGAGGGTTTACGCAGGGACGTTTTGTGTAAGCACTGATTGCTACAGTAGCATCCAATCAATGCTTACAGTGCAAAGAAACTGGCCTACAGTCTGACAGCTGCATTAATGTCTACACAATCTAAGAGTTTGAAAGATGGACACACGTGAGATGATCATAAATCCACAACAGAATCCTTTCTGTCCTAACATACTGATGAGAAAATAACTGAAGCACTCGTGTCAAGAACAACAACAACAAAGGGAAACATGCCTAACTTGGATTTCAGTGATTGTGAAAACAAACATATGCAAATGAATTTCCTCTGTGCGCTTTGCCTAATTCAGGAAATCACTATCAATCAAGTTGAGTGTGAGTCAGTGAGTATGTTATGTTCACATAGACTGTTACCTCAGGGGCTAACTTACCAGATGAAATGAACCTTTATGGAACGGAAACCCAGAATTTGTTTCAAGTCACATTTTAGCTTAACCTGCATGGTGGAAAGTGCCTGTACCAGAGACATGATTGTTGCTGCTTAGGTTAAAATATCTAGTATATGTCAATAATGTAACAAAAAAGAAGAAGAAAATCTGTGGCGGTGTAAAAGTCCCACTAAATGCGTCTCTCGGTGTACATCTAAACTATATAACGATTAACCGCCAACTGTGAGTTCAATTTAAATTTTCCTTTACAAATGTGTGTTTGTTTAGGAAGGAAAAAAATGTGTGCACACAGTGTTCGGCAATATAGACTCAAAGGCAGCACCAAGACTGGCACGAGACTATTTCCACTGCACTGAGGGTGGGAACTCCAGGCCTCGGGGCCGCTGTCCTGCAGGGTTTAGATGTGTCCTTGATCCAACACAGCTGATTTAAATGGCTCATTTTGAACGTTGACATATACATCAAGGAATGGACCAGCCACTGCACTGATGTTAAACCAGTTCAGAAGTTCATTTATCATCATGAACCACCAATTTATGAGCAGACAAACCAAAGTCCACTCCAAGATTCAGTTGCTTGTAGAAGCACGTTTAGCAGCAACAGCTCAAAGTCATTGTTTTCTGTATGACTATCAGTCTCTCACATCATTGGGGAGTCATTTAGGCTCACTCTTCTTTATAATGTTGCTTCACTTCATTGAGGTTTGCACAAATTTGTTTATGCAAAACTCACGACCACACGACTTCTATTAAGCTGAGCTTTAAACTTTCTAAAATATAAAACCTGCTAGACACCGGTGTTGTGCCAAAAAGTGATTGTCTGCCAAAAACTGATTTCTGGTATTTGCCAAAAAGTGATTGCTCGTATTTAAACTGCTATAAGTAACTTGTTGGGCTATAATATGTGAAACATATGTCAAATGCTTCCCTCATGGATGACATAAAGTCATCTTGAGCCACAAACAACATTCGTGTAACAAGGTAGAAGCCGCGATCAGTTTTTGGCAGCGACTTTTATATAACCTTTATTTATGTAGTTAAAAAAAATCTCATTAACATTAAACATGTCTTTTGTAAGAGTAAGTTGGCCAAGAGGACAGCAGCAATGGCAGCAAATATTACAATAGTTCAGTAAAAATATTTTAAGTGGGGATAAAGGAGCGGATTGGTTATAATGTAAGTACAATAACACAGAGTTGTAAAGACACTTGAAACACAGATTTTTTTTTTTTTAAATTCTATATAAAACCCCTTTGTAAACCCTGTTCACCGAAGTCTATTTACCAATGTACGTAAAGATATTACACATAAAAAATACACAGAAACATTGGAAATCACTTTTTGGCACAACACCGTAACCTCTCCAGAGGTGGTATCAATATTAATATCTCTAAACCCTATAAATGTTTCTTTTAAAGTCTGACGAAAGGAAGGAGCTGCGAGAAGTGTGCCTCTCAACCGGTGGCTCGCTCAATAACGTCTGGCTGTGCAGCTGAAACCTTTTTGACCCACCAACAGTCACACAGAGGCCACAAAATCTCACATGCGGGTTTCACTCTTTCAGGCGGAGTCTCTCTAAGAAATTCTAGTTTTAACTTCAGTTCAAATGCTTCATCTTCTGTGAATCGAGTCAAATTAGAAAAAAACTAAATATAAAACAGGTTTAAATGAACAAAAAAGAAACTCATCTGATCATTGTTAACATACACAGTGAGCACTCATGCAGGTTCATCAAGACTTTGCTTTTCTAAAAAAGATCTAAAGATTTGCATGAGGAAAAACTGAATAACACCTTTAAAATGTTAGTTTTTCCCTTTTTTGTTCGATTGTAACATGATTAATACAAAATATTTTAAAGAAAACATTTTAAATAAAGAAAAACTTGCCTAATTAATCATTTTATCCTGTGATTTCTTTATTTCGCAATATTTTTTACTGATTAAACATGTTGTTTGTGTTATTGTTACGGCTGCTTTGATGATTTAGGATTCAGTTTTGCTGCATGTTATCATTAAATCCTGTTTCGCCTGCTTTGCAAGAAAAATAACAGGAGACAATGTGATTAGGGCTGAGTATCAATTTCAATTCCTACAACTGCTTCAGTTCCCATTAGTAGTAATACCTACACTTTTTTTGATTTCACTTTTCTAATAGTTTCACAGGCTAATAGTTTTTAAACAGAATAGCACAAACAACATGTATCCCTTTAGAAATCAAACTGTGATACTTCTAAAAGCACATATTCACACCGAGCCACACTAGCACTGTATCAACCCCCAATGTTCCTTTAATGCAACTAGCCCTATAATTATCTACTAGTCACAAACACACTGCAACAGTAAGACTTGTTGATTACACATAGATGATTTATCTACTTTAGGAGCATTTGACTTTTTCTTTAGCGCTCCGAAAAGACACAGAGGCTAATAGTTTTAAATAGAGCACCACAAACAACAACAGGTATTCCTTTAGAAATAAACTTTTCTGGTCTTACTTCTAAAAACTACAGATTCTTAACTAGTCACACTCTGCAACAGTTAGACAGAGTGGGTTACAGTTAGGCCCCCAACAGTCAGCAAAAGAAGTCATAAAACAATAAAAGAGGCTCCCTTTATCAAGAGCATCCCAGCACTCACACATCCCAACTGTAGTTCCATAGTTTTTCCACCTTTTTCATTACAAACAGTTTATCTTATCTTATCTTATCATGTCAGAGGTCAACTGAAACCATGTCCACCTGAACCTCCAAAGGTTTTACACCTTTTCTTACACCCCACACCTTTATCTGTGCAGGCAGACAATTACACCTCCTACTGACTAACTGTACCTCTATAGTTTCCACCTTTTTTCATTACAAACTGCATTTCTGGATGTATACTAAATGTTTTTCTACGTGTGTGTGTGTATACACATTTTTACAAATTAAATAGAGTAAACAATAAATAAAATATATAAAAATATACAGAGTTGAGACATGTGCAAAACAGTGGCATTACTGTACAGTGTGTAGTGCATAATGTTGAAGTTCCAGTAGTGAAGGTGAGGTGTCTATGACGTGTTCAGCAGTCTGATGGCCTGGTGGAAAAAGCTGTCTCTCAGTCTGCTGGTTGGGGACCGGATGCTGCAGAACCTCCTTCCTGATGGAAGTAGTCTGAACAGTTTATGGCTGGGGGGACTGGAGTCCTTGATGATCCTCCCCGCTTTCCTCAGGCAGCGCTTCCTGTAGATGTCTTGGAGGGAGGGAAGCTCACCTCCAATTATCCGTTCAGAGCACCGCACTACTCGCTGGAGAGCTTTGCAGTTGTAGGCGGTGCTGTTGCCATACCAGGTGGTGATGCATCCAGTGAGGATGCTCTCAATGGCACAGTGATAGAAGGTCCTGAGGATGCGGGGGCTCATGCCGAATCTTTTCAGTCTCCTGAGAAAGAAGAGGCGCTGCTGCGCCTTCTTCACTGTTTTGTTTATGTGTACTGACCACGTAAGATCCTCAGCCAGATGTACTCCAAGGAACTGGAAGCTGCTCACTCTCCACAGCAGCGCCGCTGATGGTGATGGGGGTGTGTACTTCTCTGCACCTCCGGAAGTCCACTATCAACTCCTTTGTCTTTGCGACGTTGAGGGTGAGATGGTTGTCTTGACACCAGTGGGTCAGGGCGCTGACCTCCTCCCTGTAAGCCGTCTCATCACCGTTGGTGATAAGACCCACTACTGTAGTGTCGTCCGCAAACTTCACAATGATGTTGGAGTTGTTAGTGGCTGTGCAGTCGTAGGTGTAGAGTGAGTACAGGAGAGGGCTCAGTACACACCCCTGTGGAGCACCAGTGTTCAGTGTGATGGGGAATGAGGTGATGCTGCCCAGTCTGACTACTTGGCATCTGTCAGACAGGAAGCTAAGGATCCAGCTGCAGAGGGAGCTGCTCAGTCCTAGATCCTGCAGTTTCCTGTCCAGCTTCGAGGGAACGATGGTATTGAATGCTGAACTGTAATCTACAAACAGCATCCTCACATACGTGTCTCTCTTCTCCAGGTGTGACAGGGCAGTATGTAGTGTCAGGGCTATGGCATCATCAGTGGACCTGTTGTGGCGGTATGCGAACTGTAGAGGGTCCAGTGAGTCGGGTAGTGCAGAGCAGATGAAGTCCCTGACCAGCTTCTCGAAGCATTTGCTTACGATGGGGGTCAGGGCTACAGGTCGCCAGTCGTTCAATGAGGAGATGGTGGAGGATTTGGGTACAGGGACGATGGTGGCCATTTTGAAGCAGGCTGGGACTACAGACAGAAAGAGGGAAAGGTTGAAGATGTGCGT
This sequence comes from Copadichromis virginalis, assembly GCF_057382275.1. Lineage (NCBI taxonomy): Eukaryota > Metazoa > Chordata > Actinopteri > Cichliformes > Cichlidae > Copadichromis > Copadichromis virginalis. Next base: position 49,957,560 of record NC_140639.1, read on the forward strand.
GAACACTCCAGCCAGCTGAGCCGCGCATGACTTGAGGACGTGGCCGGGAATCCCGTCCGGACCTGTAGCTTTGCGTGCGTTCACCTTCCTGAAGCACTTCCGCACATCCTCCTCAGACACAGCGTGCGCACTGACGTCATCCGCGGTGCGCACACTGTCCGGTCTCATGGTGTTCGCTGTGTCGAATCTAGCGTAGAATACGTTTAGATCCTCACACAGAGAGGCCGTGGTCTGTGGTGTGCTGGTTTTCCCTCTAAAGTCTGCGATCGTGTTTAGTCCCTGCCACATACTCCGAGGGTTGTCAAACTGTTGCTCCACCCTGTCCCTGTACTCACGTTTGGCTGCTTTGATCGTCTTCCGGAGTTGGTAATGTGCGTGTTTGTAGTCCGATGTGTTCGCGGAGGCAAAAGCAGTGCTCCGTGCCGCGCGAACATCTCCGTTAATCCAGGGTTTTTGATTTGGGAAGGATTTAACTGTTCTGGATGGGACGACATCTTCCACGCATTTCCTGATAAATCCATAGACTGAGTCTGTGTACTCATCAATGTTCCTAGCAGCCACGTGAAACATTTCCCAGTCCGCGTGATCAAAACAGTCCCGCAGCGTAGATTCCGATTGGTCCGTCCAACAGTGCACCGCCCTCCGGGTTGGAGCTTCCCGTTTCAGCTTCTGCCTGTAGGCGGGCAGGAGCAGGATGGAGCGGTGATCTGATTGGCTGAATGGGGCGCGGGGGAGGGCTTTGTACGCATCCCGGAAAGAGGTGTAGCAGTGGTCAAGTAGCCGGTCTCCACGAGTGCTAAAATGGATGTGTTGGTGGAGTTTTGGTGAGACTTTCTTCAGGTTTCCCTTATTAAAGTCTCCGGCTGTGATAAACGCTGCCTCTGGGTGTGCGGTTTCCTCGCTGCTGATCACGCTGTACAGTTCCCTGAGTGCTCGGTCAGTGTCGGCTTGTGGGGGAATGTAAACAGCCGTAATAATCACTGCTGTAAATTCCCTCGGTAGCCAGAATGGCTGGCACTTAATCATCAGGTACTCCAGATCCGGTGAGCAGAAGGATTTGACCGGGTGCACGTTCGCATAATCACACCAGCTGTTGTTGATCATGAAACACACACCACCGCCTCTGCTTTTCCCAGTAAGATCCTGTGACCTGTCCGCACGATGCACGGAGAACCCCGGTAGTTGTATTGCGGAGTCTGGTACCTTGTCCGATAGCCAGGTTTCTGTGAGGCAGATCACGCAGCAGTCCCGCATCTCTCGCTGGAATGAGATCCGTGCCCGAAGCTCGCACAGCTTGTTTTCCAGAGACTGCACATTAGCCAGTAATAAACTGGTTAATGGTGGTCTGTTAGTGCGCCGTCTCAGTCGAACCTGAACGCCAGATCTTCTCCCTCTGCGTCCCGAGTTTGTTTTGCGAGATCTCGCAAAAGTCCGTCTTAATTTTTTTTCTCCCATGTCCCCTGCGGGGCTCCGTATATTAAACATGTCAAGAAAGAAAGAGTATAAAGAAAAAATAGTAAATGTGTCTAATTAAACTCTTCCTGTGAACCTTATATCATCCTTTAATATGTTCGGTGTTACAAACTTGAAGAAGCACAGAAAAGATCATCAGACATTAATCTAATCAGTTTTCAGCCTTCATTCATATTGAAAAGTTGAAATCTTCCCTGCTAGACCCAAGTGCAGCGTTTAACACCGTTGGCCAGAACATTTTATTACAGCTATTATTAAATGGAGAGTCCTCTTCACACACTGAGGTTAATTATGAAGCTCCACAGGCTTCTGTGCAAAGACCAGTTCTGTTTACATTATACGTGCTTTAGAAGACATAGCATACATTTTCACTGCTATGCATATGATACCCACTTTTATTGGTTAAACTGCCGGGATGTCTTAGACACATAATGAGCTTTAATTTTCTGCTTCTAAGTTCAGATAAAACTGAGGTTATTGTAACGGGGCGTAAAAATCTTAGAAACACTGTGGCTAACACGATCCTTACTCTGGATGGCATTGCCTTAAGCCGCCTGTTGCAGTCATTTGGCACATTACAAGTCAAATTGAAGCACACGATCCCAAAGCACAACATCAACATTTATTTATATACAAAAATGAAAATTCTTTTTACAGAAAAGAATTGTAACTTCACAATATTGCATTAAGATGAGCAGACAGATTTTAATCTCAGCATCGTGCACACAGATTTTTCAGGACACTGGAAGAGTTCCTGCCGTGGATTTAGATGTTAGTGTTGTGTGGATGATCCCATTCTGTCATCTTTGTGTTACTAACACTGATGCTTTTACACTTTAGGACCCTCGAGACCTCTGCTGCTCAGCCGTCCTGATCGCTGCCTCCACTTTAACCAGAGGCTGTAACCTCTGATCATTTCACCTGCACCGACAGTAAAACTCTTCTCCAGAACCAAACGTGCCATAAACCCGTCACAGCTTCATCATCAGCTCAGTCTCAGCAACATGCAGACGACCGAGCAGCAGAAACTCTGCAGGGAACGTCTGAAGTCTGTTCTTCAGTTTTCCCAGCTCACTGTTTATTGAACATGAGACAGAAAAATAACTTCACCTTTAATGTGAAACTTTTATCGCCTGTGACATGTTTGCAGGAAGTTTTAATGCTGTGATTTAGTGTCACAGCCATAAATATCACACAAGGTAAAAACTACAAGTCCCAGCATCCTCTGTGTTTAGGGAGGAGCAGTGAAAGTGAAAGTGTTGCTCCTCCGTTCAGAGCAGCAGGAGGAGGAAGGTGGAGCTGAGGCAGGTGAGTGTTAACATGAATATGTTTCTTCTTATGACATAAAATAATTCCACACTGTTCGTGTCTGTGGGTGAAACGTGAGGCCGGTCGGCTCCTCTGAGCGCTGGTTTCCTGTAAGTAGAGAGGAAGTGAGTTTAGCTGAGAGAGCAGGAGGAGAGTGAGAGCTGTGCTGAGGCAGGTGAGTGTTAACACCGCTCTGACATTACTGTGTCTCTGTGGCGGGAACAACAGGCTCCGTCAGTGGAGGCAAAAATAATCAGACTTTGGTTTTTCAAAGGAAACTACTTTATGTTGGGAGAAGCCGCGCGCTCATTGGATAACGACTTGTCAATCTCAAGTTATTAGCCAATGAGCGCGCAGGTTCACAGTAAGACCCGCCCTTATCACGACGTCTTTTAAAACTAAAATGGCGACAGAAACTCGGTGAGTGGAGTTCAGGCTGACTTTATGAAAGTGCGACGTTTGAGCCACTTCCTGTTCTCAGTCCCGGCGTCCTGATCACCGAGGTTTCTTTTGCTCTGATATCTGATATTGATTATATCGGTAAACAGGCTTTAGGCAGAAACATCAGGTCTGATCTGAAAATCCCTTCAGAAACAAACTTTAAGAGTTTTATGTCCGTGTGAGGCCGCACGCTGATTGGATAACCACCTGTCAGTCTCAGGGTATTAGCCAATGAGCGTGCAGATTCACAGTAAGATCTTATCACGTCATTCTTTTAAACTAAAACATTGACAGTAAAACTGTAACGTGTCCTGTGATCTATAAACACTCTGTGATGAATAATCTGAAGTCATTTTGAGCCTGACAGTAGTTTCCTGTCACAGAGCAGAAGCTGCAGGCAGTTTTTGGCACCTTTATATTTAATTTATTCCAAAATAAATCAATAAAGGTAGAAAAGAACTCTCAGTGACATTAAAAATCTATTTTTAAAGACAGATGTGACCAAGTGCAACAAATATAAGATGAGATGTTTACAGATATTTGAAGTATTGATCATATGTAGAACACAGAGCAGGTCCAATAACAGAGTCATGCTGCTCACAAACAGCAGTTTGGTTTCATGAGCTCACTTCCTGCAGTGATCCTCAGCTTCTCTCCAAAGGAGCCGTAACATGTGGGCTCCTGACCATGATGATGATCCCAAACACACTGAGTTCCTTCATCCACCTGATCATGTACTTATTAAATAATGTGATGGTTTTGGTGTTTTTTAAAGACTTTGAGCCTCTAAAATAACTGGTTTGGACTTTAGGGCCAAAGCTCCAACATTAGAAAGCCGTCAGTGTGATGCTTCCAGTACAACAGCACCTCTGAGTGTGTGTGTTTACCTCTCAGACTAACTCCACCCTGACATCAAGAAGATGGAGGAAGAGGACGGAGCAGCATCTGCAGCATCCAGCTGTGTGTCTGTGAGGAGTGACGGAGTTACACAAACACCTCCACCTTACAGTCATGGACCTGCAGCAACAATGTAAGAACACTACTAACTTTATTAGTCATTTCAACATAACCATGACAGAATCATTGATCTGTGATTGGTTCAAACTGTTTGATCTGAGTTTGATTTTTATTGACTTGTTTTCTTGCTAAGATCTGAACTCTGTAAGTTTAAGTGAAGTCAGTGCAGCAGAATCAGAGAGAAGAGCTGAGAACAAACTGAGTTCATTCAGAGACAGAAAAAACCGCTGATGATTGGCTGACCTGTCAGCGTTATGAGGCAGACACAATATCACAGAGGGATCAGCTGATCATATGGCTGTCAGAGAGAACTGATCAGTTATTGATGTTTGTGTTTGCAGAGGTCAGAGGTCACAGTCTCCAGTATCCAGCTGTGTGTCTGTGAGGAGTGACTGGTCCAGAGAAATACTTCCTCCAGGCTTCAGTCATGAACCTGCAGCAACAATGTTCTTCAATCATGGAGCTCAGCTGACCATGTAAGAGAGCTGCTGACTCAGAGTTCAAAGGTTGTTTCTATAAATGTTCTGCCAGTGACATTATAACTTAACCTCACACTGGTCTGTGTATGAAGTATCATTTAGTGGCAGTTGTTAAAGTTGTATAATGATGATGCTAGTTTGGGGTGTATTTTCCTGCTGATGCAAATGCATCTACTTTGCCCTTTGTCTGGTGCTTTGGACAAAGACGTCCAATGAAACTCAGAACGACACAGTTTGCACCACCAGCAGGCAGAGGAAGTGGCTGACATCCAGAAATCCTACCAGTGGCTGAACAAAGCTGGACTGAAAGACAGCACAGAGGCACTAATCATGGCAGCACAGGAACAAGCTCCGAGCACAAGACCCATAGAGCCCGGGGTCTACATGGCTCTTTTTGGGGGGGTTGTGTTGTATTAATAGTGACTTTGTTTCTTTGGACCAAAATCTTTTGTTTTTCAGTTCAGTTGCAACATTGACTAACACTAATGCAGGGGTCGGCAACCTGCGGCTCTTTAGTCCTTACAGTGCGGCTCCTCGTGGTTTGGGAAAATAAATTAGAAGTATTTAGCTGAAGTGTATTTTATTTATGTTCTTTTTTAACTTGTAGTTCTAAATTGGAAAATTATTGTGATATTGAAATATAAAAATAAAATTATATTTTTTTATTTTTTCATCGCTCAAATAAGCGTCACACTCGCGGAAGCCGGTGTACCCGCCGAAACGAAATTAACCAGGTAAAATACATATTTAGGCAGAATTTTGCAAATATCTATTTTTCATCTTTCAGCAGCATAGAGCTTTTTTTCCAATTATTTTTTAAAAGTCAGGTCAAGGCTCCAAAAGCCCAAAGGAGATATAAGGGTGGCGGCTCACAGCAGTTTTTGTTTGCTACATCATTTTAGTTCAGCTGGGTGTCTTTCCTTTTGTTATATTTCTTTAAGAGTTCAAATGTGTTCATTACATAAATAACCTGTAATTTTCTCTGTAGCACTTCATGGATTTCATAAGCAACACACCTTAGTTGTTCACACAAAGCATAAAGGTAAAAAACAGTATATACAGTGTTATCTTCATTCTAGATGTCAAAAAGTATTTGTGGCTCCCAGTGTTTTCTTTTGCGTGGAAACTGGCTCCAAATGGCTCTTTGGGTCCTGAAGGTTGCTGACCCCTGACCTAATGGTATATTTTTTTTAGCTGGATCGTTCTATAAAAACATGAATCAAATCTGAGAAAAGTTTCCACCTGACCTGTTGAATGTTATTGAAGCCAGAAGTTTGCCTTCATACTGTGTTTCTTGCATGCCTTTTGTGGTGTACTAATTGATGTGAAATGAATGCAATGTGGTTGTGTTTGCAGAGGTCAGAGGTCACAGTCTCCAGCATCCAGCTGTGTGTCTGTGAGGAGTGACTGGTCCAAAGAAATACTTCCTCCAGTCTTCAGTCATGAACCTGCAGCAACAATGTTCTTCAATCATGGAGCTCAGCTGACCATGTAAGAGAGCTGCTGACTCAAGAGTTCAAAGGTTGTTTCTATAAATGTTCTGCCAGTGACATCATAAATGATTCCTAATGGTGGTCCGGGTACGATAATGCTAGTATCAATCGTAGTTGTAATGCAATCCAAGGTAATGATTTCTTCTCTGCTGCTGTGAACGTCTCTGCAGCCGTCTGTACTCTAATCTGAGACAACTATTACTGACAGAAACCATCACATCATCCAGTTTGTGTGTTTGCAGCTGCTTAAAAGATTTTAAACAGAGATTAATCAGTAATTCATGTGATGTGTTTGTGTTTGCAGAGGTCAGAGGTCACAGTCTCCAGCATCCAGCTGTGTGTCTGTGAGGAGTGACTGGTCCAAAGGAAGACTTCCTCCAGTCTTCAGTCATGAACCTGCAGCAACAATGTTCTTCAATCATGGAGCTCAGCTGACCATGTAAGAGAGCTGCTGACTCATTTACGGGTGTTTGAAATTCTGTGACCACTTTGTAATTTTAGTTTATATTTTTAAAGTGTTTTTATTTGTAGTTGCCTGTATTTTTATTACACTGTGTGTAACGTGGTGGTTTGTGCTGTTTGGGATTGTTTTGGTGTATTTGTGTCAGAACATCAGATAAATGATTTCATCACATTTTAAAAGAAAGTATCAGGATAATAATCTGAACTGAGTCATCAGAAATAGAAAGATGGTCTCAACAGGCCACTGAGCTGATCTCCAAAGAAATGCAGAAGATTGAAGAGTCCGAGGCTGTTTATTTGTCACAGGCATCGTCATACACGTACAACACAGTGAAATGTGCTGAGCTGCTCCTGTGACTGGACAAAACATTAGAAACAATCATTAAATGAAATAATGAAACATTGTGCAGATGTAATGTTAAAGTGCTTTGTGCCACATTAGCACAGCATGTACTGACAGAGCAGTGCAAGCAGAACAAAGCAAATGAGCAAAGTGATGTAAACAGAGTAACTGAACAGAGTGAGCAGAGTAATATCAGCAGTAATGAAGCAGCAGGATCAGTGTAGCAGCGTGTGACGTCATAATGAATCAGACATGATCTGAAATATGACAGTGAGACAAGAACATGATGTAAGGTCCTGTTTAAACCCTGATGGTGATGCTATGAGGGGAGCATGTTCTGATTTAGGACTTGGATGGTCTGAGGATAGAAGCTCCTCTCTGTTTGTGTCCTGATGGTGCAGAAGCTTCTGCCTGATTGTAGAAGGAGCTGAAGCCAGCATCATCCCAGAGGTGAAGCTCCTCTGTGTGCAGACCTGAGGTCAGATTCCTCCAGGCTGATGTTCAGGATCTACAGAAACGTGTGGTTGTAGTTATTGCTGCACTGTGTGCTGACAGCAGATACTCAGAACAAAGCGCTGCACACGTGTTCTTTACAAACATCTGTACATATAAAATATGGATTATGGCAGTGAATGAACACGTTTCTGTCATTTGTTTCATTGGCTTCTTTTTTCTGCCTGTGTTCATGTGATTAACGTCTAACACATAAACAGGTTTGTAATCAAACATCACATCATCAGGGAGGCATCATGAAACAAAGTTACTGCTGGAGGCTGAACTCAATTTGGTGGCAATGTTCAAAAATATCACTCAGATCATTTCAAAGCTTTTAGTTCTTCTTCTTCACTTCTGTAAAATAATAGAAAGGAAATCAGAACCCAGAAGTTCACTTCCTGATGACTGAACTCTTTCAAAATAAAGCTGAAAGCTCTGAATGTGACACCGCTGCTCCACCACAGTTTTTAGAGGAGGTCAAAGGTCAGTTGAAAGTGATGGATCCCAAACTTCCAGTACATCCAGTGAAGGACATAATCAGCTCTGTGATGAAGGCTTTTACTGTGGAGTTTGTAGGCTGATCACTCTGTGTTTAATAAGACAGGCAGGAACAGCAAAGGAAACTTGGATTCTGAACTCAAACACAAGTTTCTCCACTTTGACTTTTCTCTGTGACCATCAGAGCTTCTGCACAGTGTCATCAAATCTGGATGTTTGTCACTGACAGTCAATGATTTTAGTGATAAAGAAATGTGTTCACAGAGGGAGGAAGAGGAAGAGGAGTGGTGTCTGTGAGGAGGAGCAGCTGTCCTGCTGTGCTTTGTGTCAGGACGTCCTGAAGGATCCAGTCTCTACCAGCTGTGGACACTGGTTCTGCAGACAGTGCATCTCCTCATACTGGGACCAGTCTGCTTCATCAGGAGACTGGTCCTGTCCCCAGTGTGGAGAAAGATCCAGAAGCAGAGCTGGACTGCAGACAGCCAGTCAGAGCAGCTGTGTACAAAGTAAGACTGAACATCTGTCTGCTGATGGACTCATTTCTGAAAACTGGACTTCTTGTTGTTGTTCAGACATTGAAGAGTTTTCTTTCTGTTTTTCTTTCTTTCAGCAGATGTTGGTCTGCAGGAGGTTTTAGATGAACATAAGATCAGTCTGAGGAGGAGATGTGAACGTGTGACTGAAGGAAGTGATGAAACAGGAAGTAGAACCCTCCTCAACAGGATCTACACTGAGCTCTACATCACAGAGGGACAGAGTGAAGAGGTTCATAGCCAACATGAGGTGAGACAGCTGGAGACAGCTTCCAAGATGGACGCCCTCCATGACACTCCAATCAGGTGCCAGGACATCTTTAAAGCCTTACCTGACCAACAGAGACCCATCAGAGTGGTTCTGACCAACGGCGTGGCTGGTGTTGGAAAAACCTTCTCAGTGCAGAAGTTCACTCTGGACTGGGCAGAGGGCTTGGAGAACCAACATGTCAGTGTGGTGGTTCTGCTTTCATTCAGGGAGCTGAACCTGATCAGAGAGGAGCAGTACAGTCTTCTGGAGCTGCTCCATGTTTTCCATCCAACACTACAGAAGGTCACAGCAGAGAAGCTGGCTGTCTCTCAGCTTTTGTTCATCTTTGACGGCCTGGATGAAAGCAGACTTTCATTGGATTTCACCAACAGGAAGCTGCTGTCTGATGTCACACAGAAGTCATCAGTCAGCCAGCTGCTGACAAACCTCATCCAGGGGAATCTGCTTCCCTCGGCTCTCGTCTGGATAACTTCCCGACCTGCAGCGGCCAATCAGATCCCTCCTACATGTGTTGACAGGCTAACAGAAGTACGAGGCTTCACTGACGCCCAGAAGGAGGAGTACTTCAGGAGGAGATTCAGTGATGAAGAGCTGTCCAGCAGAATCATCTCCCACATGAAGACATCCAGGAGCCTCCACATCATGTGTAGAATCCCAGTCTTCTGCTGGATCACTGCTACAGTTCTGGAGCACATGTTGACTACAGAGCAGAGAGGAGAGCTGCCCAAGACCCTGACTGACATGTACTCACACTTCCTGCTGGTTCAGACAAAGAGGAAGAAGAACAAGTACCACGAGGGACATGAGACGAGTCCACAGGAGCTGACGGAGGCTGACAGGGAAGTTCTTCTGAAGCTGGGGAGGCTGGCGTTTGAACATCTGGAGAAAGGAAACATCATGTTCTACCAAGAAGACCTGGAGCAGTGTGGTCTGGATGTGACAGAGGCCTCGGTGTACTCAGGAGTTTGTACAGAGATCTTCAAAAGAGAGTGTGTGATCTTCCAGAAACCAGTCTACTGCTTTGTTCATCTGAGCATCCAGGAGTTTCTGGCTGCAGTCTACATGTTCCACTGTTTCACCAACAGGAAGTCAGAGGTGCTGAAGGACTTCCTGGGAAAAAAATACAAAGAGTCATCTCTGGACAATTTTTTGATGGAAACACTAATAAAATCCTTCAGGAGTAAAAATGGTCGTCTGGACCTGTTTGTTCGCTTCCTTCATGGCCTCTGTCTGGAGTCCAACCAGAGACTCTTAGGAGGTCTGCTGGGTCAGACAGAGAACAGTCCAGAAACCATCCAGAGAGTCATCAAGAATCTAAAAGGAAGGAAGACAAAATCCTCTCCTGACAGAAGCATCAACATCTTCCACTGTCTGATGGAGATGAACGACATCTTATTATCTCAGGAGATCCAAGAGTTCCTGAAGTCAGAGAACAAATCAAAGAAACTCTCTGAGATCCACTGCTCAGCTCTGGCCTTCATGCTGCAGATGTCAGAGGAGGTTCTGGATGAGTTGGACCTGAAGGAGTACAACACAACAAAGGAGGGACGACTGAGACTGATTCCAGCTGTGAGGAACTTCAGAAAGGCTCGGTGAGTCCAGATGTGATCATTAATATTATCAGTTGGTGATAGTTTAGTTACTCAGTCATAAACTGCAATCATTTCTTATTTGAGGTCACACTAGGGCTGCCACAAACGATTATTTTTGTGATTATTTGACTAATCAGATCAAAAATAAAACATACAGCTTATTGCACCAGCATGCATCTGCTGTTATATAACTATCATTAGCTTACAGCTTAGAGTTTTTAAGGTATGTGCTAACTAAAAATAAAGACCAGATGATAGTTTATTAAACTTTTAATGAAATTTGCAGATTGTAGCAACAAACAGAAAGGCCCCCAAAATGTGTGCAGAGTTCTTCAGTGTGATTTCTCCACGATGAAAGCACACTGTGCTCCACATAGTTATGAAGATCTTGATTAACCACATTAGCTTCACATTAGTAACTTTGTCCTCGACAGCTCGGCCATCTTCAGAACCTGCCCAGGAATTGAACTGCACATGTGCACTGGCTCCAGACGTGGGGTTGTCCTGCATAGTCAGTGGTGTCAGTAGATCATTAAGTAAAATAATATGTAACTAGATTCCTTTGAAAGAGCAACCATGGACGACAAAGCTGGGCGGAGTCTGCTCTAAGACACCAAATGAGCAAATGTTTGGTGACCTGTATCAGTGATCACCTTTTTGTTGGCCTGGTCCCCCAGTCCTCCCACTCCCCCCGGTCCTCGGTGGATGCTGTCACTTCCTCTGACACCGGCTCACCATTTATGTTGTGTCAAAAATCAAACGTGAAGATCTAATTTACTCTAAACTCTCTGACTGTTACTAATATAGTCATAAAATATGCAACAACCACTGGAGATGGAGATGAAGCTTCAACTTGCAGAAAATAGTTTATTAAAATCAGTTTGAATAAACCCAAGGCTCAGAGCAAAAGAGACAAAAGCGCCCCCAAGTGGTCAGACAATAGACGAACAGAATAAACCCTATCAAAGACAAACACGCTGGAAGCATCTTTTCTAACACTCCAGTATTTATTAGCATTTATTATAAATTTATTGTGACTTTGAAGACGTTCAGTGTTTCCTTTGGTATAACGGAGGTCTGACTACAGTCCAGTAAACACACTGATTAGGATTATAGATTAAACTGCAGTAATACTTTCACAGTGTGCAGTGATGCACAGGTCGAGTGGTTTTACACTGAAATTCTCAACAACAGGAAACTATAAGAATTTGTTACTCTAATAATAAACATAGAAGAAGAAAAACATTTTTCATTTAGAGTTGATGAATATAAATGAATTTGAACTTTACAAACCAATCAAAGACAAACTGATCCATGTGAGTTTATAACAATATTCAAAGGCTGCTGCTGGACACAGACAGGTAACATCATTTTGACTTGCTGTCACCTGGATCTGGAGTCATAAACACTGAAGCGCTGAACATTAATACAAGTCTGTTTCTGCCAACTAGTGATAAACCTGCAGACTAATGGCACAGAAAGCTAAAACGAGCCAATCATTTCTGTGTTTAGTTCCCCTGAAATCAGATGTGATATCAGCAGCTCTGAGTTCATTCATCATTATTGTCCAGTGATGAGATTTCTGCTCCGTTTGGTGACAGTCAGCAGATTTTTCCTGAGTGTGGACGTGAACAGTCGTACCTGACAGCAGCAGGTAGCAAACAGAGATCGTCTTTCCAGCTGGAACTCTTCACTGAGCTGAACTCATTCAAAATGTTCTGGATTCAAGACAGGAAACAGTCCACATGTGTGTCTTCACTCTGACTCTGGATCAGATCTCACTGACAGACTGTGGACATTATGGAAGCCTAAATGTGACACCATCTTCCTCCTTCATCTGCAGATTAAAGCCAAACAAAGATTCTCATTAAAAGTCTGCAGGTCTGAGAGAGACTCAATCGTTGTGTCATGTCAAACACAGTAAGAGGAGCTGAAGCACAGATGTGAAGAGCAGATGTTCATCAGATTATGACCTCACTCTGTTTTGTCTTCATATACATTCAGTCTGTGTTTATAATGCAGACTTTCTGCTTTTATAATAACACATTTTGTATTTTCTATGATCACAGACTGGCTGACTGTGGACTCTCAGGGACTCATTGTGAAGTTGTGGCCTCGGCTCTGAAGTCCATCCCCTCCCATCTGACAGAACTGGACATGAGTGAGAACAAGCTGCAGGATTCAGCAGTGAAGCTTCTGTGTGCTGGACTGGAGAGTCCAAACTGTCGACTGGAGACTCTGAGGTGAGTTCACTGACTGCAGCTGTTGTTGTTTTTCTATATTTCTGATCTTTGATATTTGAAACGTTCTTTAGTTCCTAAATGTTCAGGATGTGTCTGAAGACAAATGTGAAGAAGTTTGAGTGCTTTCAGAAATGTTGTGTCTTTCCAAACGACTGAACAACAGTTTTTCCTCTTGGCTCCAAATAGAAGTGACAGACTTGAGCAGGGTTCATTTAAAGGCTGACAGAAGTGGAGTGGTGATGGGGAGATGTTTGTCAGGACAGCTTTTCAGCCTCCACAGATTCATGTTGTGCTCCATCAGTCAGTGAAGATGAAGTCAGTACTGGTGAGGCTGTAGAGTGTGTGAGGGATGTGAATGAGGCTGTTGGAGATCTGATGATAGCAGATAAAAACAGGCTGCAGAGACTTTGAGCTTGTGTGGAAACAGACAGAGAAAAGAAAGACATGAATGTCAAAGCTAATAAAGGTGAAGTTAGGAGCTGTGATGATGTTCATGTATCAGAAGCTGATCGGGCTGCTACAGAGACGACCCACACAGCTGCTGTGGTGAGGTTTGTGTTAAAGCAGAGGAACACAGGCCCACACATGACAGCAAAGCAGGATTCAGGCTCTGTGAGAGGATTTCAAACAGAAGCTGGAGAAGAGAAAGGACTACAGAAAGAAGGCAGCTGAGACCAGTCCAAGTGTTTCCATGGAGCCCAGTCTAACATTCATTTATACACTAAGGTACAGAAGTGAACGGGAAAATGAATCCATAGTTTCAAATGTAGAAATAGTTCTCAGTTCATTTACAGAGTTTAATACAGTTCATGAGGAAATGTTCAAAACAGCAGCTGAGAAAAAATCTGCTTCACAAAGTTGGATCCAATTCCAATAGTTTGTGATGCACTTGAACGCAGCGTGAGCAGTTCACTGCCTAACCCCACAGAGACTGTCAGTCTGGACTTTTCTTTATTTCTATTGGCTGTCAGTGAGATTTCAGAGCAATCAGAGACTGTGGGTCTGTGTATGAAGTATAATTCATGTGCAGTTGTTGAAGTTGTAGAATGAGAAATGGCAGTTTGGGGTATTTCCTGCTTTCATTGTCCTGCTTGTGCTGATGAAAATGTTTATTGACGTGTGAATTCATTCTTCAACGCTCGATTCTGCCTGAACAACGAGAAAACTTTGCTTTGTGTAACAATTCAAAGCACTGAAGCATCGACTTATTTCATTATCCAACAATGAAAACAGGAAACACAGACAGCTGGCCTTCAAAGTAAAAGCTGCTCCTTTTGAAACATGTTGGTGGTAAAATGTAAGAAGAGCTGAAGCACATAAATGATCTACATGCCAAAATATTAAACACAGTTGATATATTTGTGTGAGTGTTGTGATTCAGGTGTAGATGTAATAATGTACATATAGCAGAGTTTTCTCTTCTAGATCAGCTGATCAGAGTAAGGCCAATCAGCTCTGAGCATGCTCAGTCTGAGTTATGGAGCCACATACTATGATTCACCATGGCAACGGCATGAGCAGAGGCTCCGTGTGAATCCAGAGGAGCAGAAACATGAATGATGACAGTAGATGTTTGTGTGAAAGTGCTGGAAGCAAATGAGTGTGTGATGTTCTTTCAGTGTTGCACTTTGTAGACGCTCCCTGAGCACTGGTCTCACAGCCAGCTGCACATAGAGACCAGTGTTGTTAGTCCAGGTCAGAAGATGACTTGTTGGAATGAAAATGAGCTTGTAGTTTGTCTGCTTGAATAATGTGACTGGAAAAAGGTGTTGGACTTCAAATATGTCCATTTCTGTCACACTTCACCTTTAAAAGTGAAGCCATGTGGTTCCTGGAAGGAAAAACACGACTTTTTCAAGTCTTTGTCCTGTTTTTATGAGAAATGTACGACTTTAATGTGAAACATTCAGAGTTTTTTCTCTTGTTGTGTTTGTTTGAAGCTGCTTCCTGTTGGCTTCAGCTGTTTGGAGTTTCCATTTTCTAAACTTCTACATTCTGAACCTTCTTCAGCTCTGAACAGATGATGAAACACTGAATGATTTCAAGCACTTTGTCTAATAAACTTACATCTTTCATTCTTTATACAGATTGAAGAGCTGTGGTTTGTCAGATATTGGCCTTGATTATCTGGCAGCAGCGCTGAAGTCCAACCCCTCGTATCCCACAGAGGTGGACCTGAGTGGAACCTACAGGCACCTGCAGGATCCAGGAGTGAAGCATCTGTGTGGTTTCCTGGAGAATCCACGATGTCGATTTGAAACTCTGAGGTCAGTCAGCATGTTTTAGTTGTGCTGAGATGAATATGATGTGAAAGTTGTGCTGACACTAAACTGCAGACATCAGGCTGATATTATACTGATCCACACTGAGGATCTTCATGGTAAAGTCTGTTTTCTTCTTCTCTGGTTTAGTCCATTGACTGCAGCAGAACAATGTTCACATTTCAAACAGTGATGCTCAACGTATGGCCCGCGGCCCACACGCGGCCTGCCCACCTTTCCTAATTCAGAGAGAGGGGACCCTGATTAACTGTGTAGCTTCTTCCTCACAGTTCTAAGTATCAGACACAACAATGAATAATCCACAGCTGACTGTCTTTAGCAGGTCAAAGGTCACGGCACACAGCACTCTGTGAAACAGTTTGGAGCAGGAATTCTTGCACATTTACAAACTGACACTGCTGCACGGCATGCTGGGTAATGCTAGCTGCTCAGGTATGGGCGTGCTAACGGCTGTGAGGCTCTGTGGCTGCAGAACACTGAAGAAGAGAAAAGAGAGGTGGAGGATGAAGAAAAGAGGCGGAGATGAAGCAGAAGTTAAGCTCCAGAGAGGAAATGTTTCTGTGTGGGTGGGTGATAGGTTTGTAGCTTGAACCTATTCGCTGGAACGTTGAAGACAATATAATTACACAGCAAGCAAGACACGAAGTAGGCAAAGTTCTTCTTGTTACTCATTCAATACAATACAATTCAATTCAATTTTATTTATATAGCGCCAAATCACAACAAAAGTCGCCTCAAGGCGCTTCATAGATACAGAGAAAAACCCAACAATCATATGACCCCCTATGAGCAAGCACTTTGGCGACAGTGGGAAGGAAAAACTCCCTTTTTACAGGAAGAAACCTCCAGCAGAACCAAGCTCAGGGAGGGGCGGGGCCATCTGCTGGTTGGGGTGAGAGAAGGAAGACAGGATGAAGACATGCTGTGGAAGAGAGACAGAGGCTAATAACAGATATGATTCAATGCAGAGAGGTCTGTTAACACATAGTGAGTGAGAAAGGTGACTGGAAAGGAAAAACTCAATGCATCATGGGAATCCCCCGGCAGCCTACGTCTATTGCAGCATAACTAAGGGAGGATTCAGGGTCACCTGGTCCAGCCCTAACTATATGCTTTAGCAAAAAGGAAAGTTTGAAGCCTAATCTTAAAAGTAGAGATAGTGTCTGTCTCCCGAATCCAAACTGGAAGCTGGTTCCACAGAAGAGGGGCCTGAAAACTGAAGGCTCTGCCTCCCATTCTACTTTTAAATACTCTAGGAACAACAAGTAGGCCTGCAGAGCGAGAGCGAAGTGCTCTAATAGGGGGATATGGTACTACAAGGTCATTAAGATAAGATGGGGCCTGATTATTTAAGACCTTGTATGTGAGGAGCAGGATTTTGAATTCAATTCTGGATTTAACAGGAAGTCGATACAGGAGAAATCTGCTCTCTCTTTCTAGTCCCTGTCAGGACTCTTGCTGCAGCGTTTTGGATTAGCTGAAGGCTTTTCAGGGAGTTTTTTGGACATCCTGATAATAATGAATTACAGTCGTCCAGCCTGGAAGTAATAAATGCATGAACTAGTTTTTCAGCGTCACTCTGAGACAGGATATTTCTAATTTTAGAAATGTTGCGCAAATGGAAGAACGCAGTCTTACATATTTGTTTAATATGTGCGTTGAAGGACATGTCCTGGTCAAAAATGACTCCAAGGTTCCTCACAGCGTTACTGGAGGCCAAGGTAATGCCATCCAGAGTAAGAATCTGGTTAGATACCATATTTCTAAGATTTTCAGGGCCGAGTACAATAACCTCAGTTTGATCTGTATTAAGAAGCAGAAAGTTATGCATGAGGGAGACCTGCCTGGAGCCAAGTGTCGTTCCCCATAGCACTCCTTTTATTGTGGTTACATGAATATGCATAGGGTCATTAACATATGATGTCTACATAGGTATACATGTGAACAAAGAATACTGTTTGTGTGTGTGTGTGTGTGTGTGTGTGTGGGGGGGGGGGGGTCAGAGTGTGACCCCATAAATGACTTCCCTAAACCTGCTGGTCTGGAAGTCCAACAGTTCATCTAAACAAAAGGCACTTAGCCTAAAACAGATATAGATACGTTTATCCTGCCATAAAACAATAAAACAAGGTACGACCTCTTCCCATGCTCCCAGGATGTAGGTGTGCATTCCAGTGTGGAATACACACCAAGCCTTTGCAGCCTGCTAAAGATCACACATCCTATCAGTACACAATTGATTATACACCTCTAAGCATATATGGTTAAATATTTCTAAGCATAAATGACAATCAACAATACAAAACCTAACAGCGGGGCTCAGGCAGCTCCGCCCACACAGTGACAGTGAAGCAGGTGAAGAGTAATAAATGAAGACAGCAGACAGGATTTGATAAGCTGATGTACAAACATGTAGAAACGGGTCCATACAGACTGAAGCGTGTCTCCTTTGCATCTTCCATATTTGATACTGAGAGTTTCCAGAAGAGCAAACATCAAACACGCCTCCAAACATGTGACGAGTCAGACTGACATCATTTCTACAGAGAACAGTGTGAGCTCTCAGCAGGTCACTTCAATAAGAAGGACAAAGTGCAGCAGGAATGACTAAACCCACTAACAGTCTGATATCCCCGTGTTCCTGTTGTTCTACAGCATCATCATTAATGCTGCTCCACCACCATCACTGCAGCTGACCAATCAGCTTCTGTCACGTCATGTGACGCTCTGTGACTCAGACTGGAGAAATGCTAAATGGCTAACCTGAAGCTAACCTGAGAAACAGTCAAAGTACTGATGATTCCTACAAAGTGTGTGTGTTCAGTATGAGATGAGTGTGAATGAAACCATGGAGGAGCGGGCCGTGGCTGCTCTCACACACGTTTGCTGCAGGGGCGGAGCTACAGAAATGTTCATAGGGGGTAAAATCAAAGCCATTATTGTTGACACATATGCAGCTGTTACATCCTGTAATATGCATTAAATATGGTTCAAATACATTAAATGCATTAAATATACATGTTTCATATAAATAAAGTCTACAACTGTGTTTTCTTCAGCCCACATAAGGAAACAGTTGAGTCAGATAAATGTCGTGTCCAAATTCATGGGCTGCATCCTCCTGAGGCCGCATTTGTAGACCGATTACGTCACAGCGACGCGCCAAAGGCTGTCCAAATTCGTAGACTCCTCCGAATGCAGCCGACAAATGCGTCCTCCTTTTCCCCGAATTTGAAGGATGGGTCGGGTGTGTCCTTCGTGGCCTACCATATCCCAGAATTCATAGCGCGGCCCAGCCAAACTCCAGTTTCCAACAATGGCGGCCGCTACTAAGTTTTAAAATTACTCATACTAATCTTTCTGGGTCAGAAAATAAACTTTTAACATATTTTCAGGCGAGAAAGTAGCTGTGTAAACATCAAATATCAGCTCGGTTTATCAAGATACCGCATATTTGCAAAAGTGCTTCGACGTTTTCGGAGACGTCTGCTACCCACCAGCTCGAAAGCCAGCCGGGAGCTCGAGGTTACTGATGCGGCCGAGAACGGCACAACTCCCGGCACATCATTTTCAGATCACCGCGGACTTTCGCTACTCGGGTTAAACGTAAGATATAAGTCACTTAGACAACCTAAAAATGTTATTGTTTGGCTCTTTTCAGTGTTTTGTTTGTTCGTGAGTAAATCGGTTTGGCTGAGATTAAAGTTATTAGATTAGATAAAATAAAACTTTATTAATCCCCCGGGTGGGTTCCTCCTTGGTTTTTACAGAGCTGACTAAACGGCAAACAGAAAACTGATTAAACAGAAGTGTGAGACAGTCGAGAATTTATGCCAGTGTCCTGTTATATTTTAGATAGCAAGGAGCAGACGGCTGAGTTTATTAAACTCCACCGAGACAGACTGTCCAATTTCACGGCCGTTTACTTCCGGCCTACCCAAACTTCTGAGGACCCGGCCCACGTAGACCGCGAAGGCCAGGTCCTCAGGAGGATGCAGCCCATGAATTTGGACACGACCAAAGACAGAAGGCCTTTTCCACGTCCCTCTGCTCAGTGTTAAAGTGCTGATGATGTTCAAGCTCAGGCAGCAGGAGGGATTTCTAAGCATCCTTCACTGATCCACAACAAAGGTCCAGAGTTTGATCCCTCCTAGTAGGACAGGAAACATACTGATGAGAGTTTCAAAGTGTCTTTGTAAGCAGACATGATTGAAATGAGCCAGTCTGAGTTTGGTTCCTGCAGTTTGTGCTTCATAAACAGAGCTGAAGCAGAGGCAGCGTGTGCCTGCAGGTGAATGTACACTGCTGTTATAAGAGCTGTGGAAACTCAGGTCAAAAGGACGTAACCACACTGCTGACAGTTCCAGGACAGTCACAGAGTTACAGCATGAACTGCAAACATGAATAATGACAGTAGATGATTGTGTGAAAGTGCTGGAAGCAAATGAGTGTGTGATGTTCTTTCAGTGTTGCACTTTGTAGACGCTCCCTGAGCACTGGTCTCACAGCCAGCTGCACATAGAGACCAGTGTTGTTAGTCCAGGTCAGAAGATGACTTGTTGGAATGAAAATGAGCTTGTAGTTTGTCTGCTTTAATAATGTGACTGGAAAAAGGTGTTGGACTTCAAATATGTCCATTTCTGTCACACTTCACCTTTAAAAGTGAAGCCATGTGGTTCCTGGAAGGAAAAACACGACTTTTTCAAGTCTTTGTCCTGTTTTTATGAGAAATGTACGACTTTAATGTGAAACATTCAGAGTTTTTTCTCTTGTTGTGTTTGTTTGAAGCTGCTTCCTGTTGGCTTCAGCTGTTTGGAGTTTCCATTTTCTAAACTTCTACATTCTGAACCTTCTTCAGCTCTGAACAGATGATGAAACACTGAATGATTTCAAGCACTTTGTCTAATAAACTTACATCTTTCATTCTTTATACAGATTGAAGAGCTGTGGTTTGTCAGATATTGGCCTTGATTATCTGGCAGCAGCACTGAAGTCCAACCCCTCGTATCCCACAGAGGTGGACCTGAGTGGAACCTACAGCAACCTGAAGGGTTCAGGAGTGAAGCATCTGTGTGATTTTCGGGAGAATCCACGATGTCGATTTGAAACTCTGAGGTCAGTCAGCATGTTTTAGTTGTGCTGAGATGAATATGATGTGAAAGTTGTGCTGACACTAAACTGCAGACATCAGGCTGATATTATACTGATCCACACTGAGGATCTTCATGGTAAAGTCTGTTTTCTTCTTCTCTGGTTTAGTCCATTGACTGCAGCAGAACAATGTTCACATTTCAAACAGTGATGCTCAACGTATGGCCCGCGGCCCACACGCGGCCTGCCCACCTTTCCTGATTCAGAGAGAGGGGACCCTGATTAACTGTGTAGCTTCTTCCTCACAGTTCTAAGTATCAGACACAACAATGAATAATCCACAGCTGACTGTCTTTAGCAGGTCAAAGGTCACGGCACACAGCACTCTGTGAAACAGTTTGGAGCAGGAATTCTTGCACATTTACAAACTGACACTGCTGCACGGCATGCTGGGTAATGCTAGCTGCTCAGGTATGGGCGTGCTAACGGCTGTGAGGCTCTGTGGCTGCAGAACACTGAAGAAGAGAAAAGAGAAGTGGACGATGAAGAAAAGAGGCGGAGATGAAGCAGAAGTTTTGCTCCAGAGAGGAGCTGTGTCTGTGTGGGTGAGGCTCAGGCAGCTCCGCCCACACAGTGACAGTGAAGCAGGTGAAGAGTAATAAATGAAGACAGCAGACAGTATTTGATAAGCTGATGTACAAACATGTAGAATGATGGTGGCAGCTACAGAAACAGGTCCATACAGGCTGAAGCGTGTCTCAGTCTGAATGTACACTGCTGTTATAAGAGCTGTGGAAACTCAGGTCAAAAGGACGTAACCACACTGCTGACAGTTCCAGGACATTCACAGAGTTACAGCATCATTTGTGACCATAAAGACAGAAAGCTCATCCAAATCCTGGGATTAAAAGTCTGTCCTGGTGGTGTCCAGTCAAACACGTCTCTGTGAAAGCTTCAATCCAACAGGCTCCAAAGTCCTTCTGCTCATTTCCTCGCCGGGTTCTTGATGCTCCTGTACCATCTCTCTGTCATCCTCCTCGCTCCCTCTTTGCACTCACAGTCTTTGTGCATCATTAACACTCACATGTGGAAAACCAAAGTTTTACTGGGCAGAAGATGATCATCAGTGACTCTGTCTTTAAAACACTCTTGTTAGAAATGTACGACTTTAATGTGAAACATTCAGAGTTTTTTCTCTTGTTGTGTTTGTTTGAAGCTGCTTCCTGTTGGCTTCAGCTGTTTGGAGTTTCCATTTTCTAAACTTCTACATTCTGAACCTTCTTCAGCTCTGAACAGATGATGAAACACTGAATGATTTCAAGCACTTTGTCTAATAAACTTACATCTTTCATTCTCTATACAGATTGAGGAGCTGTGATTTGTCAGAGATCAGCTGTGATTATCTGGAAGCAGTGCTGAAGCTCAACCCTTCGTATCCCAGAGAGGTGGACCTGAGAGACCACAAGCTTCAGGATTCAGGAGTGAAGCAGCTGTGTGTTCTTCTGGAGAATCCACAACATCAAATTGAAACTCTGAGGTCAGTCTCCACGTTTTAGTTGTGCTGACACTGTCGATCTGTGGAACTAAAACCTTTATACAGGAAGTCTGGTTCAGCTCTTTGTAGACCTTCTAATCTCTGATGCTCTGAGTCTTACTCAGTAGATGATGCAGAGTTGTGAAGCCGATGTGGGTGAGGACACTCGCCCAGCTCTAACTACTTTGACGTCCAGGTGGCTTCCCTGCTTGTCCTGATACAAACAAACCTGAGTAACCTTGCAGGTCAGATCTCATCAGTCACACCTGTTATGGCAGCTCTCCTCTAGATTGTAGTTCTTGTTAACCTGGGATGGTTTTAGAAGCCTGGACCACAGACTGCAAGGGAAGATATTACTGGGAAAGGCCAAAGCAACCTATTAGACCCATTAAACACTAACATAGATGAATACTCAGATTTAAACCTTTATTGTTTCACAAAGGGTTAAAAAGGGAACGTCCACAGTTTAGACTGCAGCAGATTTTATTAAAGCAGTTTGACAGGAGCAAAGCAAAAACACAAAGAATAAGTGTTTCACATATTAATACATATAACATAATAATAAAAGAAAAGCAAAATAATGATACAAAAGAATGAAAAAGTTGTCCAGAGCAGCAGGATGTCTGAGGTCTGCAGAAACACAAAAACACAGCAGCTAAAAATAGTTGTTGAAAGAAAACGAGGTGGGAGCTGCTGATTCCTGAGCTTTGATACTGGATTAGCTTCAGTAGTTATTCCCATCACTGCTGTAGGAGCTACATTTAGTCACAGCTGATTGTCTCCTTTGACCAATCAGAAGACTACTGTTGTAAAAACAAGCAGACAAAGAACCAATGAGAGTGAAGAACAGGATAAAGAGCTCGTGTGATGGAGGCAAAGCAATAATCAGCAGACTGTAGCAGTTTCTATCTGGATGAAAGTAGAAGGAGCTCAGCGGAGCTCAGTCCCATATCTTTGGTTAGAAACAACATCAGTGATTTCCTGCTGCTCGAGATGATTCCAGCAGCTCTCATTACAGCAGCTGATGAGAGAAACAGCTGATGGCTCACAGCTCGTGCACTGTTGGATCTCCAGATGTTCACGTGGCTGAAGTCTGTGAAGAAACTGTGGTCCACGTAGTTCACACGGCCTCAGATTGGACCGAGCTCCCTGGATCACTGCAGCATCCTCAGCTGGTACATGGACGTCTCTGTTCCTCAGTCTTGGAGCCCCTGCAGGTCCGTCCACACCACCAGGTCTTCTCACTCACCTTTCCTTTGTCCTCGTCCTTCATCGGCCGTGCTGTGTCTTTGTTCCTGCGGTGTTGTTCCCACGATGCAGCGCTGATGTTCCCTCCTTGAATGCACAACAAGTACGGTGCTGGTCTTTCTCGGGTGGAGCAGAGACAGATTGAAGTCTTTCAGGCTTTAGTGCCGACTTCCCTGACAGAGGCTGGACTCCATGGTCTGCACAGGAGGCTTCTACACTGTGTGGAGGTGACTCCTGGACTCGAAGACAGGCTGCAGGTACATGTGTGATGAAGAGGAGCTACAGCAGTGTGATGGAGCTGCAGGTCTGAAGGAAGTCCTGCTGTCCTGTCCCACCCTCATCTTTGCTTCCTCTGTCTTCTCTGGACTTGTCCTCCTGTTTCAGAAACAGCACTGCTTCATGCCGAGGGTGGACGGGAGCGTTGGCTCTGATTCTTTTACCGTCCACCACAAGGAGACACTGATGCTGACCTCCTGATTCATCTGCATGTGTTCTGCTTCACACTGCTCACCTCCACCAAAGACTTCACAAACATCTTCTTTCTTTGAGTCCAGTTTGTCCCACAAACACTTCCAAATCTCCTCCTCTGAGATTCTGCAGCTTCTTGCAGTGTGACTCAGCTGACTTCTGACAGACCACAGACTGGCACAGCATCCACATGTGTCTCCTTTCAAACAGGCTCTTGATGTTTCCTCCCACATCATTCTGGCCTCTCAGTCTCCTTTGTTCTCCAGCTCTGTAGCTCCAGCTGGTGAAGCTTCAGTTTTCCATGTTGGTAACAGTAAACTACAGCCTCTGCTGTCAGCTGGGTAACTAAACAGAGCTGCAGCACGTCTCTGCGGTGGTGCTACATCCAGCCTGCAGACGGCCGTCTACATGTTGTAGTGGTTTACAGTCACCAGGGGGCGCTGTCCCAGCCATGCAGGCAGTGGGCTGCTCTGCTTGTGCTGTTGTTGGTGAAGCTGAAGTGAAAGCGAGAGTTAAAACACTGAACAGTGTCCACTGAGCTTCTCATGCTATTCTCATGCTCAAAGAAGTTTAACAGGAAGGACGACTCGTCCATCAGGCGTCCAGCTGTCCGTGACCGTGTCCACAGCAGAGTGTGACCGAGGCTTCATGCTAACACGCACACATGAAGCTAATACCACCACGAGCAGCTGCTCAGTGGATTTGGAGGACAAATGTCTGCAGCTTCTCACAGGCAGTATGCAGAATGTGGATCTCCACAAAGACTGTGGAGAGCTCGTCCCACACTCTAAATCCACACTTGTCTGCACAAAACTTCTCACACGTTCCCGTCACAAGTGTCTTCTAAGTGAAGCTACCAGGTTCAGGTGCAGCTTGTTTATCTGGAGCTGCAGGAGATGATCCATCCTCACAAAGCAACACAGACAGCAGATATGCAAACACACAACACAACCAAAGGATTCTCTCTGCATGTCTGTGGCTGATGCTGCTGGAACGAAGCTGTTTGAAACCTTGTTGTTCTGCACTTTGGGACCAGAAGAGGAAACTGAAGCTCTGTGCAGAGGGTCCAATGGAAGCAGCCAAGCGCTGTAAGTGTCTGCTGTACAGGGATGCTGGTTCAGCTGTGGCTCAGTTTCACAGTGTGACTCAATAAAAGCAGCAGGAAATCAAAGCTTGATGCTTTCATCAGTGTGGAAATAAGAAAGTTTCCTGTGACAGACGCTGGAGCTCTTTCACTCTCAGCTTCACAGTTTCAGCTTCAAACTTCTTCCAACATGTTTCTAACACGGCCACATTCCACCTTAATGGAGCTGATATCTTGTGCATCAGCACATTTTCTAAAGGCAGCGATCACATCTTTAGTTTTGGATGTTTAACTGCAGATTGTTTATGTGTTTATAGCACATTAATTACAGCAGCAGCGTTGACCACAGTGCTGTACAAGAATCCAAGATAACTATTAAAATAACTCCTAATATTAATATCACACATCAAATATCAAATAACTCTCATGCTGTATTAAAAGCCAGTGAATACAAATGTGTTTTAAGAGCAGATTTACAGAGACTGACAGCAGGAGCTGGGGCTGTTCGATAGAACGATGTATATATGATGACCATATGAAAACGTCTATCGTTTCATATCACGCTCTTTGTTTCCTGCTTATGTGTTTGTGTTTTCCAGATAAAGCTTTCAAAATAAATCTGAAGATCCTGTTGAGAGTTTTCAAAATAAACACAATACAGTACTGCGGTCGCTCGTTTATCGAGTTACGTTCTAAAAATAAGTCTCAGAATGAAGTAGCAGCTTTATGTTTTACAAGTATTATAGAAGTTTTAAGGCAGTTAAACCCTCACTGCACACTTTCTACACTTTTCTCAGACAGGCATGAACATTTTCACACTTTTCTCTCTTGTTTAAACAAAGTTCAAACCTTCATAGAAAAATAAGTTCATTATTAAAGAATGAAAGCAAAGTGTTTCTGAAATGTGTCAAATCAGCCTTTGCTGGCATTAAATGAGCTTCTGTGTGAGGAGCACTCGTCCATGGCCTGGGCTCCTCGCTGTCAGGTAAAGTTTCATAAAGCTTTTGAGTTTTTCTGCAGATAATGTTGGTGTCCAGCACGATGTTCTTTTTCCTGCGGTCACTGAGCCACAAAGCCAAAGCTGACTCCATCCTTACGATGTTCTTGTTGTGGACAGTTACAACCTTTTTGCCTCCTTGTTGAAACTATGATGGTCAGCATCTTCCTCTGCCTTTGGCTGCTACCACAGGTGCAAAACGTCTCGTCATCATTGTTGTTTGTTGGGACAAAACGTACAAACATACAGTGCAGCACTGCAGAGTCACACTGCTGTAAATTTGAACACATTCTGTACTGTACAGGAGACACGGCACGAGATTGGCTGACAATGGTCTACAGCCAATCAGGACGCAGAACACAATGCGCTGTAAAAAACAAAAACATGCAAAATTGCACAAAAAAGATCAGCGAAACAGCGAGGCCGCCAAAGGTGAACTGTGTTACAGCGAGGGACCAGCGTATATGTGGTTGTTGGGACGATAAATGTCTTTGAGCTTGTGTCAGAAGACGAGCTGCAGCTTTCTGGACCAGCTGCAGTCTTGCCAGGCAGGTCCCACTAACTCCAACATATAAGGAGTTACAATAATCCAGCTGGGACGTCATGAAAACGTGGATCGCCCGTTCAAGGTTTTTAAAAGATATAAATGATCTCACCTTAGATAAAAGCCTCAGTTTGAAGAAAGACCGCTGTACAACTGAGCTCAGCTGTTTTTCAAATTGCCGTCAAATATAAGCCCCAAATGTAATAATGCGATTTAATAAAAGAGCTGAACCAGTCTAATAGAGTGCCCTTGATGCCGCCATGCTCCAGTGGTGAGGTCAAGATGCTGTGGTCAAGGCAGCGGTCAGATCCAAAAGCACAGCTGAGTCTCCTGATCAGTGGCTGATAAAAGATCATTAAGAACTTTCCAAAGTGCAGTTTCAGTGCTGTGAAGAGCTTAAAAACCAGACTGAAACCTTTACAACAGATTGCAGCTGAACAAATATAATCTTTTACAAAATCTTCGACAGGAAGGGAAGCTTTGAAATAGGCCTGAAGTTTGAGCGGACAGAGGATCCAGATCAGGTTTTTAGTACAGGCTGTACAACAGCATGTTTAAAACAGGCTGTACAACACCTGAACTAAGACTGCTGTTAAAAATCGCTAAGATGTCGGAACCGACAACCTTTAAAATCTTTTTAAACACGTGTTGGAACAACTTCATTTGGACAAGATGATGTCTTTATAGCATCACATCGTTCCTCCACCTGATCAAACCACACAGGCTCAAACTGATCAAAAACAGCTGAGCAGGTGAATATTTTAGCCCCGGTGCGATCTCGGGCGAGAGTATCGATGATGGCCAAAGGGCAGCGTCCAGCTCTACGGCCGCTGAAGAGCAGACTCAACAGACGCGCGTGATGTGGATCCTACTGCTCTAAAACTGGAGCTTCTTCAATCCATTACAGAGACACAAAACCACAAAGACTTGTATAAAACTATCTTCCTTTATTGTCGAAGCTTAAAGAGGATTTTGGAAAATGTGAGTTTTGCCTCTTTATATTTATGGTGGGGATGCAGAACAAGGAGCAAAGATGAATGTGATGCTGAGTCAGCAGAAGACTTGGACTCATTTGATTCCAGCTTTGATATCATTGATTTCAATATGTCCATTTCTTTCACACTTCACCTTTAAAAGTGAAGCCATGTGGTTCCTGGAAGGAAAAACACGACTTTTTCAAGTCTTTGTCCTGTTTTTATGAGAAATGTACGACTTTAATGTGAAACATTCAGAGTTTTTTCTCTTGTTGTGTTTGTTTGAAGCTGCTTCCTGTTGGCTTCAGCTGTTTGGAGTTTCCATTTTCTAAACTTCTACATTCTGAACCTTCTTCAGCTCTGAACAGATGATGAAACACTGAATGATTTCAAGCACTTTGTCTAATAAACTTACATCTTTCATTCTTTATACAGATTGAAGAGCTGTGGTTTGTCAGAGATCAGCTGTGATTATCTGGCAGCAGCACTGAAGTCCAACCCCTCCCATCTGAGAGAGCTGGACCTGAGTAATGACTCCTCCTGGTCTTCAACTAAGAACAAGCTGCAGGATCCAGGAGTGAAGCATCTGTGTGGTTTCCTGGAGAGTCCAGGATGTAAACTTGAAACTCTGAGGTCAGTCAGCATGTTTTAGTTGTGCTGAGATGAATATGATGTGAAAGTTGTGCTGACACTAAACTGCAGACATCAGGCTGATATTATACTGATCCACACTGAGGATCTTCATGGTAAAGTCTGTTTTCTTCTTCTCTGGTTTAGTCCATTGACTGCAGCAGAACAATGTTCACATTTCAAACAGTGATACTCAACGTATGGCCCGCGGCCCACACGCGGCCTGCCCACCTTTCCTGATTCAGAGAGAGGGGACCCTGATTAACTGTGTAGCTTCTTCCTCACAGTTCTAAGTATCAGACACAACAATGAATAATCCACAGCTGACTGTCTTTAGCAGGTCAAAGGTCACGGCACACAGCAGACAGTCAGAAATATTCTAACTCTGATCATTTATCAGTTGTGACACTGTGAGACTTGATCAGAGGTGTGATCATCACAGCAGAGGCCTTTGTGTCAAAGTCACTGAGGATCAAACAGAAACACATGAAGCAGATTTTCCTCTTCTGGCTTTTTATAGCAGATAACCTTCAAAATATTCTGCAGTCGATCAAAAACTGAAGCAAACCATGAAGCAACATGTGAACATGAGCTGATGCTGCTGAAGTGAAGCAAAGTTACAGAGGTTTGATTACAGACACAGCTGAGAGTTTGTAATCTGTCATCATTTTAAAAAGTTTCCATGGAACAGCAGAAATGAGGCTTTACTGTCAGAGGCCGACAGCACTGAACACAACAGCAGACTGGTGGCTAATAAACAGTGAATGATGCAGAAACAGATGTTTGAAGCTGTTCTTGGAGTACACTGAGAGAGAGAGAGCTGTGCAGGCAGGAACAGCCAAAGTCAGAGAGAATTCATGAGCATATTGATCAAACGTGAAGCAGAGTTTGGATCTTCTTTTGCTGCTGCTTCACTCAGTTTTGGTTGGAGACAGATGAAACCTGCAGCTTCAGGATCTGTGAGCTGTCCACTTTCAGCCCCGACGGCGTGTCCGTGTACGTGCCGTCGAGTGAACGATCCACGCTCTGTTTCTCCATCTTTGTGTGTTTAGCTGCTCTCATTTACTGTTTTATCTGTTTGCTGCTTGTTGAAATAGTTTGTGAGCTTTAACCTGAGATTCTGGCAAAATACATTTATATTAAACATCGATTCAGGATTGAATGAATCAACATCGTTTTATTCAAATTAAAACCATTTAAATGGGAACATGAATTTTTTACAGCCGCCTCTAATGCTGGGTAATGTCAGCTGGTCCATGTGCAGCTGGCTGTGAGGCTCAGGGAGCGTCGACAAAGTGCAACACTGAAAGAACATCATCCATAAATATTGAGTAATAACTGGACTCTCATACAGCAAGACTCAAATGCCTTTAAACATCAGCTTATCCTGCTGATCCAAGTCCAACACTGAGTTTGTAAAAACATGTTTGTCAATCATTTTGTTTGGTTTCTGAGGAAAAAGATTCAATAACTTGCTGCTAATACACAACATTTCATCATATTTCCTCATAAGCCTCTTTTGTCTGACCATTTGATCCCATTTGAATTTGCAATAAAGGATCCACAGAGTTTGGTGACAATAATGACAGTAGATGTTTGTGTGAAAGTGCTGGAAGCAAATGAGTGTGTGATGTTCTTTCAGTGTTGCACTTTGTAGACGCTCCCTGAGCACTGGTCTCACAGCCAGCTGCACATAGAGTCCAGTGTTGTTAGTCCAGGTCAGAAGATGACTTGTTGGAATGAAAATGAGCTTGTAGTTTGTCTGCTTTAATAATGTGACTGGAAAAAGGTGTTGGACTTCAAATATGTCCATTTCTGTCACACTTCACCTTTAAAAGTGAAGCCATGTGGTTCCTGGAAGGAAAAACACGACTTTTTCAAGTCTTTGTCCTGTTTTTATGAGAAATGTACGACTTTAATGTGAAACATTCAGAGTTTTTTTCTCTTGTTGTGTTTGTTTGAAGCTGCTTCCTGTTGGCTTCAGCTGTTTGGAGTTTCCATTTTCTAAACTTCTACATTCTGAACCTTCTTCAGCTCTGAACAGATGATGAAACACTGAATGATTTCAAGTACTTTGTCTAATAAACTTACATCTTTCATTCTTCATACAGATTGAAGAGCTGTGGTTTGTCAGATATTGGCCTTGATTATCTGGCAGCAGCACTGAAGTCCAACCCCTCGTATCCCACAGAGGTGGACCTGAGTGGAACCTACAGCAACCTGAAGGGTTCAGGAGTGAAGCATCTGTGTGATTTTCGGGAGAATCCACGATGTCGATTTGAAACTCTGAGGTCAGTCAGCATGTTTTAGTTGTGCTGAGATGAATATGATGTGAAAGTTGTGCTGACACTAAACTGCAGACATCAGGCTGATATTATACTGATCCACACTGAGGATCTTCATGGTAAAGTCTGTTTTCTTCTTCTCTGGTTTAGTCCATTGACTGCAGCAGAACAATGTTCACATTTCAAACAGTGATACTCAACGTATGGCCCGCGGCCCACACGCGGCCTGCCCACCTTTCCTGATTCAGAGAGAGGGGACCCTGATTAACTGTGTAGCTTCTTCCTCACAGTTCTAAGTATCAGACACAACAATGAATAATCCACAGCTGACTGTCTTTAGCAGGTCAAAGGTCACGGCACACAGCACTCTGTGAAACAGTTTGGAGCAGGAATTCTTGCACATTTACAAACTGACACTGCTGCACGGCATGCTGGGTAATGCTAGCTGCTCAGGTATGGGCGTGCTAACGGCTGTGAGGCTCTGTGGCTGCAGAACACCGAAGAAGAGAAAAGAGAGGTGGAGGATGAAGAAAAGAGGCGGAGATGAAGCAGAAGTTTTGCTCCAGAGAGGAGCTGTGTCTGTGTGGGCGGGGCTCAGGCTGCTCCGCCCACACAGTGACAGTGAAGCAGGTGAAGAGTAATAAATGAAGACAGCAGACAGTATTTGATAAGCTGATGTACAAACATGTAGGTCGTGTCCAAATTCATGGGCTGCATCCTCCTGAGGCCGCATTTGTAGACCGATTACGTCACAGCGACACGTCGAAGGCTGTCCAAATTCGTAGACTCCTCCGAATGCAGCCAACAAATGCGTCCTCCTTTTCCCCGAATTTGAAGGATGGGTCGGGTGTGTCCTTCGTGGCCTACCATATCCCAGAATTCATAGCGCGGCCCAGCCAAACTCCAGTTTCCAACAATGGCGGCCGCTACTAAGTTTTAAAATTACTCATACTAATCTTTCTCGGTCACAAAATAAACTTTTAACATATTTTCAGGCGAGAAAGTAGCTGTGTAAACATCAAATATCTGCTCGGTTTATCAAGATACCGCATATTTGCAAAAGTGCTTCGACGTTTTCGGAGACGTCTGCTACCCACCAGCTCGATAGCTCGCCGGGAGCTCGAGGGTCACTGAAGCCGCCGAGAACGGCACAACTCCCGGCACATCATTTTCAGATCACCGCGGACTTTCGCTACTCAGGTTAAACGTGATATATAAGTCACTTAGACAACCTCAAAATGTTATTGTTTGGCTTTTTTCAGTGTTTTGTTTGTTCGTGAGTAAATCGGTTTGGCTGAGATTAAAATAAAACTTTATTAATCCCCCAGGTGGGTTCCTCCTTGGTCTTTACAGAGCTGACTAAACGTCAAACAGAAAACTGATTAAACAGAAGTATGAGACGGTCGAGAATTTACGCCAGTGTCCTGTTATATTTTAGATAGCAAGGAGCAGACGGCTGAGTTTATTAAACTCCACCGAGACAGCGGTGACGCTAATCAGAAGGCTAGACCGTCCAATTTCCCCAGCCGTTTATTTCCAGCCTACCCGACCTTCTGAGGACCCAGCCCACGTAGACCGCAAAGGCCGGGTCCTCGGGAGGATGCAGCCCATGAATTTGGACACGACCGTAGAATGATGGTGGCAGCTACAGAAACAGGTCCATACAGACTGAAGCGTGTCTCAGTCTGAATGTACACTGCTGTTATAAGAGCTGTGAAAACTCAGGTCAAAAGGACGTAACCACACTGCTGACAGTTCCAGGACATTCACAGAGTTACAGCATCATTTGTGACCATAAAGACAGAAAGCTCATCCAAATGCTGGGATTAAAAGTCTGTCCTGGTGGTGTCCAGTCAAACACGTCTCTGTGAAAGCTTCAATCCAACAGGCTCCAAAGTCCTTCTGCTCATTTCCTCGCCGGGTTCTTGATGCTCCTGTACCATCTCTCTGTCATCCTCCTCGCTCCCTCTTTGCACTCACAGTCTTTGTGCATCATTAACACTCACATGTGGAAAACCAAAGTTTTACTGGGCAGAAGATGATCATCAGTGACTCTGTCTTTAAAACACTCTTGTTAGAAATGTACGACTTTAATGTGAAACATTCAGAGTTTTTTCTCTTGTTGTGTTTGTTTGAAGCTGCTTCCTGTTGGCTTCAGCTGTTTGGAGTTTCCATTTTCTAAACTTCTACATTCTGAACCTTCTTCAGCTCTGAACAGATGATGAAACACTGAATGATTTCAAGCACTTTGTCTAATAAACTTACATCTTTCATTCTCTATACAGATTGGAGCGCTGTGATTTGTCAGAGATCAGCTGTGATTATCTGGAAGCAGTGCTGAAGCTCAACCCTTCGTATCCCAGAGAGGTGGACCTGAGCTACCACAAGCTGCAGGATCCAGGAGTGAAGCAGCTGTGTGTTCTTCTGGAGAATCCACAACATCAAATTGAAACTCTGAGGTCAGTCTCCACGTTTTAGTTGTGCTGACACTGTCGATCTGTGGAACTAAAACCTTTATACAGGAAGTCTGGTTCAGCTCTTTGTAGACCTTCTAATCTCTGATCCTCTGAGTCTTACTCAGTAGATGATGCAGAGTTGTGAAGCCGACGTGGGTGAGGACACTCGCCCAGCTCTAACTACTTTGACGTCCAGGCGGCTTCCCTGCTTGTCCTGATACAAACAAACCTGAGTAACCTTGCAGGTCAGATCTCATCAGTCACACCTGTTATGGCAGCTCTCCTCTAGATTGTAGTTCTTGTTAACCTGGGATGGTTTTAGAAGCCTGGACCACAGACTGCAAGGGAAGATATTACTGGGAAAGGCCAAAGCAACCTATTAGACCCATTAAACACTAACATAGATGAATACTCAGATTTAAACCTTTATTGTTTCACAAAGGGTTAAAAAGGGAACGTCCACAGTTTAGACTGCAGCAGATTTTATTAAAGCAGTTTGACAGGAGCAAAGCAAAAACACAAAGAATAAGTGTTTCACATATTAATACATATAACATAATAATAAAAGAAAAGCAAAATAATGATACAAAAGAATGAAAAAGTTGTCCAGAGCAGCAGGATGTCTGAGGTCTGCAGAAACACAAAAACACAGCAGCTAAAAATAGTTGTTGAAAGAAAACGAGGTGGGAGCTGCTGATTCCTGAGCTTTGATACTGGATTAGCTTCAGTAGTTATTCCCATCACTGCTGTAGGAGCTACATTTAGTCACAGCTGATTGTCTCCTTTGACCAATCAGAAGACTACTGTTGTAAAAACAAGCAGACAAAGAACCAATGAGAGTGAAGAACAGGATAAAGAGCTTGTGTGATGGAGGCAAAGCAATAATCAGCAGACTGTAGCAGTTTCTATCTGGATGAAAGTAGAAGGAGCTCAGCGGAGCTCAGTCCCATATCTTTGGTTAGAAACAACATCAGTGATTTCCTGCTGCTCGAGATGATTCCAGCAGCTCTCATTAGTTTTCAGTTTTATTTGTCATATGCAAGTTAGCACAGGGTCAACATTGCAATGAAATGTGTTTGATGAGCAGCAGTCACTCAGCAGCATGATACAGTAGGAGAAAATATAATAAAATAAAATAAAATAATAAAGAAAATAGAAAAATAGTAAGGAGCAAAATATTAGAGAGACGTGGTAAAAGAGAAAAGATGACTAAATATATATGTATCTATAAATATAAATATATGTACACTAGTGATTAAATAAGAAAATTTTGAAAAGAAATATGACGGGAGGGCAGATGGGATATTGCACAGGAATGAACAGCAGAAAATTACAGTATTGCACTTTTAAATATAAATATCAATGACAATAAAGTGGAGTGACCAGTGCAGATTAAACAGAGTACTTGTGAAGCTGCAGGGTAGCTTCTGAGTGCTGTGTTGTGTGTGTTTAAGTGTTGTGGTTGAGGTGTCGTATGGCTTGGTGGTAAAAACTGTTTTTAAGTCTTGTAGTCCGAGCAGACAGACTCCTGTAACGTCTGCCAGATGGTAACAAGGAGAACAGCTGATGTGCTGGGTGGCTGTGGTCCTTGATGATGCTGTGTGCTTTACGGAGGCATCGCTGGAGATAAATGTCCTGAATGGCAGGAAGCCTCGTGCCAGTGATGTGCTCTGCTGCCTTCACCACCCTCTGTAGCGATTTACGGCTGCTGGCAGAGCAGCTTCCGTACCAAACTGTGATGCAGCTCGTCAGCAAGCTCTCAATTGCACACCTGTAAAAATTTGAGGTGATGTTGGCGTTCATGCCAAACTTCCTCAGCTTCCTCAGGAAGTAAAGCCGCTGGCGAGCTTTCCTGATAGCAGTGTCTGTGTGAAGGGTCCAGGAGAAGTCCTCGGTGATGTTGACTCCAAGGAATTTGAAGCTGCTGACCCTTTCGACCTTGACACCGTTGATGTGGATGGGCTGGTGTTCCCTGACTGGTCGTTTCCGGTAGTCCACTATCATTTATCTAGTTTTGCTGATGTTGAGAGTCAGGTTATTTTCCAGACACCACTCGTACAGCGCCATCACCTCATCTCTATAGGCCGTCTCATCGTTGTCTGTGATGAGGCCTATGATGGTTGTGTCATCCGCAAACTTTTTTTATTTTTTTTTATTTTTTATTTTTAAATGACATCAGAAACAGCAGTATGCGACATTACGTGATGGCAGAGCTTCAGTTCATCCTTTGTCATTTTTTTTTTTTTTTTTTTTTTTAATAAATAGGACAGGGGGAATGAATGAGAGAGAGAGGGGGAGAGAAAGAAAGAAAACCAAAGGGGAGAAGAGACGGTGAGAAGGGGGGGAAGAGAGACAAAAAAAAAAAAACTCCTGGGTCACCGGTATGGAGAGAAAAAACAAACAAACAAACAAACAAACAAAAACAAACAGAGGAGACAGCAAACAACAAAGAGCAACATAATAATAGAGAAAACAAAGCACCATCACAATAAACTAGCTAGTCATAGATATCAGTATTTACTAAGTAATAAACGATATTGTGCAGCACGCAAGATAGACAGCGCACAGTGTGCTTTGAGGCAGCAGCCAAGAAAGCTTTAGTCCGCGTCTGTGAATACCCGTGTGTGCATACCTGTGTGGATCAGCATGCTTGCATTCCAAAGGTTTCTCCATGTAATGATCTGCTAGGGAGTGTGGGGGGGCCACAGCCCCGTCCTCCAGGGTGTGAAGCGGGTATGGAGGAGATCAAAACTCCAGACATCCAGAGGCCCCCAGAACACAAGAGACCATGGAAGACCAACAGAGGGGCAGCCGCGCCACTGTCCCAGTAAGAGCTGAGGAGAGTCCCAGATGAGGGCTCGCCCAGCAGCCGCGGAGCAGAAGTCAGGGGGAGTTGCAGTGACGCGCCCGTGAGCTCCGCCGGCCCCCAGCTGCGCCTGAGTGACCGAGCCCTAGGCCGAGAGGCCGGGGGCACCCCACCTCCAAAGGGGCCCGAGCGAGCCCCAGGCCCCGACAAGCGGCCGCCAAGGAGTGAGCCGGTGTGTACCCGGACGCCCACCCCCAGACACAAAGAACCACCAACACACCGACACCTGAGGGAGTCCGCCACCGGCAGGGGAAGTGGTGGTGGGTGGAGATAGGCCTCCAAACCTTGGAGGGCCTGAGGTGTCCCCAGAGAGGTGGCGTCTGATACCCAACCTGACATATAGACACAGACATACAGGCACACACAGACACAAACATCCATTCCCACCCTCATGCTCTCATATGCACTCACTCCACACTCAACCAACGTGGAGACAGACATAAAGAGACGCTGTACACACAATCACACTCCCCAAGCGTACTCTACAAACCGGGTCTAGGTACCCTTGCCCCTGGAGGGGGGAATTGCACCCAGACCCAGGTGGTGTTACCCTTTTCCCTGCGGTGGGGAGAGGCAGACCACCCCGACTCCGCAGTAGCAGGGAGGCCCCACACCCCAGACCGCAGTCGGACGGCCAACTCCTCCTACTAGCCCTCCCGCTCCAGCAGGCCGCAGAGAATGGGGGTGGGAGAAGACTCCAAACCTCCCTCCACCCGCTCATTGTAGTGTTGATGCATATGTGTTCTAAGGTGCAATTAAAACCCAGGAGGGCATGGAGCTACCTGCCAAGGAGCAGCAGGTAAGCGCATAGTCCCTCCTGCTAACCCTCAATGACTAAGTGTATTTAAAATTGAGAGGTGGGCAACGACGTCAGGGGTGAGGTATACACCCTGATGGTGATTTGGACTCCGTGATTGTGCCCACCCCCAAGATCCTATATGTATGTGTAATGAGAGTGTGAATAATGTGAATGTCTAAGTTGTGGGATAAAATTGAGGCAGAGGCAGCCAGAAGGGGACGGGGGGGGGGGGGGGGGGGGTAGCCTCCTCTGCACCCTGGTGACATACCCCCACTCCAAGGCCCTGCATGTGTGGGTGGTTGTGGAGGAGCGGGAAGAGGGAGGCAGCTGGAGATGGGGAGGGAAGGAAGGGAGGGGCAGGTAACCCCTCCCTGGGGCCAGCTCCCCCGCTGACCCCAGTAGGCACTCCCACCCTCCGCGACCCGCCAGGGAAGGGGGGCCCAGGCCCATCAGACCGGGGCCCAGTGCAGTAGCGCCCCCCGGCTCCACAGAGCCCTGGACAGTCCACCCAACCCCACCACAGAGAAAACTGCACCCACCCCACCAACCACACATCTTCCAGACTACATAAGACGGTAAACGCCCAGGCTGAGATCTTCCTCCACCTCTCCTGTATCTCCCCCTCCTGCAGAGAGTTCCTGAGAGAAGAAAGCTCCTGCAAGATGTGACCATCCCCCCCACCAGTTGAAGAGCCCCCCAGGCGGCTCGATGCACCGGCGGCACCCTGCTCCAGGGCCGGGCCCCCATGCACCCACCCGCCCACAACCCCGGCAACACACCAACCAGGACCCGAGCCCCCGAGGCCCGGCCCGGGCCCCAGCCCAGAGACGGAGCGCCCCCAGAACCTCACGCCCATCCCGGACCCACCCAGGGGCAGCCAGGTTGCCAGGTCAGTAACCCGCGTCCGTCAGCACAGACCCTCCCCTAGCCCCGCTGCACGCAGCCGCGAGGAAACAGTCACCTGAGAGCCAACAGAGCCCTCAACCGGACGTGACCGCTACCCCGGGTTGAGCCCCCCAAGGAAGATGCCTCCGGGGAACCCCCCGACGCCCTAAGCCTGTCCCTACCCCCTCACCAATCACAACAGTGAAGGCGGGACCAAACTATGACCCCCCACCCCCACTAGGTGATGGAGCTGATAAAAGGGGCCCAGAGCAATTGATCTAATGTGGTGGCAGAGGCTGTGTCAAGACTAATGTAATCTAATAGATAATTTCTATATTGGTTAGAATTAAGATTATTTTTATTTTTCCAGTTCATGAGGACTGTTTTCTTGGCTATGCATAGGGCAGTGAAGATCATATGGGCTATATTCTTTTCTGAAGTGACATTATCTAAGCTGCCCAACAAACACACTAAGGGGGAGGTTGGAATGTTACATTTCAGACATTTTGATAAGTCTTCACATATCTCGCGCCAAAACTTTTGCACTGGTGGACAGAACCAAAGAGCGTGGATGTAATTGTCTGGTGTATTGCCTTGACAGTGTGAGCAGTTGTTGGAAGATGTAAAGCCCATCTTGAACATCCGATGACCTGTATAGTGCACTCTATGAAGTATTTTGTATTGTATTAATTGCAGACTGGGATTTTTAATTAATTTAAAAGTTTTTAAGCAAATCTGAGACCAGAAGTTTTGGTCTAGGTTGACTGATAAATCTGCTTCCCACTTTGCAGTAGGAAGGGATATTGATTCATCTAATTTAGAAAGTGTTCTGTATATTTTAGATAATAATTTGGGGGATTTAAGAGTAAGAAAATGTGCCGCACTTAGTGGTGTTTGTAATTCAACTTGACTGAGGTTAAATTTCTTTTTTACTATGGATTTAATTTGTTGATATTCTAAAAACCTTGTCTTGTTGATCCCATATTGTTCAACTAGTCTGTCAAATGGAATAAATTCTGTTCCCTCTAATATATGTTCTAAGTATTTAATTCCTTTACAACTCCATTCTGGGAAATTAATCATATTATTGTTTTGTAATATGTCAGGGTTATTCCAGATAGGTGTACGTTTGCATGGGATTAATGAAGACTCCGTTATTTTTAGAAACTCCCACCATGCTGTTAGAGAAAAGCTGATGTTGATACTTTTAAAGCATTCATGTCTTTTGATGTTTGAGCTAATAAATGGTAGGTCTGAAATCTCTAGATCCTTGCATAGTGCCTGTTCAACATCTAGCCAGGGCTCAACTAAGAAGGTATGTTTTAACCATTCTGAGATGAACTGAAGCCTGTTGGCTAAGAAGTATTGGTGAAAATTAGGCAGATCTAATCCTCCTCTATCCTTGGTTCTTTGTAGCGTTTTTAAGCTAATACGCGGGGGTTTATCTTTCCAAAGGAATTTGGAAATATATGAATCCAGAGATCTGAACCAATCTTGTGATGGTTTGTTAGGGATCATCGAAAATAAGTAATTTATTTTTGGCAAGATCATCATTTTTATAGTGGCGACCCTTCCCATGAGTGATATGGGTAAAGATTTCCATCTAGTCAGATCGCCTTCTACTTTCTTTAGAAGTGGGATGTGGTTTAGTTTAGTTAAGTCTGAAAGCTTAGGAGAGATATTAATACCTAAATATTTAATATTTCCGGATTGCAGTGGGGCAGAGGAAGAATTATGGAAGGAGCAGTTAATGGGGAGAACTGTAGATTTTGGCCAGTTAATTGAATAATCTGAAACTCTTGAAAACCAGTTTATTAAAGTAATTACCTCAGAGAGGTTGGTTTGTGTGTTTTGCAGAAAAAGCAACACATCATCCGCATAGAGACTGATTTTATGTTCTATGTTCTTACATTTTATGCCCTTAATTGTTGTAGCCTGTCTAAATGCTGCTGCTAGAGGTTCGATAAAAATTGCAAAAAGTGAAGGGGAGAGTGGGCATCCCTGTCTGGTGCCCCTCAGGAGACAGAAGCTGGAGGATGTCTGGTCATTTGTTCTGATACGAGCCGTTGGGGAATTGTATAATATTCTTATCCAGTTTATGAAAGAGTTTCCAAAACCAAATTTGTGTAAAGTTGCGAATAAAAATTTCCAATTAACTCTGTCAAATGCTTTTTCTGCATCTAGAGATAATATTATGGCTTCGATGTTTTTATCGTATGAGTAGTCTATTAAATTAAGTAATCTACGAGTGTTTGTTGAGGAGTGCCGACCTTTTATGAAACCAGTTTGGTCAGGATGAATTAAGAGGGGGGTCATTTTCTCTAATCTCTTTGAGAGAGCTTTGCAGATTATTTTAAGGTCTACATTTAAAAGAGAAATTGGACGATAGCTTGAGGGAAATAAAGGGTCTTTGCCTGGTTTTAGCAGGAGACTAATGTTGGCAGAATTCATATTTGGTGGTAGTCTGCCCTTTTCCTCGATTTCCTGCAACATGCTGTGGAATACTGGTGCCAAAATTGTCCAGAATTCTTTGTAGAATTCTGCAGGGAAGCCGTCTGGACCTGGAGCCTTATTATTGGGCA
Source organism: Copadichromis virginalis (assembly GCF_057382275.1). Classification (NCBI taxonomy): domain Eukaryota; kingdom Metazoa; phylum Chordata; class Actinopteri; order Cichliformes; family Cichlidae; genus Copadichromis; species Copadichromis virginalis. The sequence continues at coordinate 49,996,933 of NC_140639.1, forward strand.
TACTTATCAGGGCTTCCTGGAGTTCACTTGGCGTCAGTGGCGAATCCAATTCCATTGCTTGACTGTCTAGTAATTTTGGAAGAGTTACGTTGTCAAGAAACAGATCAATTTCATTTTTAGATGGGTTTATTTGTGGTGAGTATAAAGTTTCATAGAAATCCCTAAAAATGTTGTTTATTCTTCCAGGATCATATATTGTGTTCCCCGATAAATCTTTAGCAGCACATATAGTTGTTTTTTCTTTATTTATTTTTAGCTGGTTAGCTAGAAATCGACCTGATTTGTTACTGTGTTCAAAATTCTGCAAGCGAAGTCTTTGTATAAGGAATTGTGTTTTTTTATTAATAGTTTCATTTAATTCTAGTTTTGTTTTGCATATTTTGTTCAATGTTTCCTGATCTTGGTGGGACGCGTAGGCTTCTTCTAGTGATTTGATGTTTTTTTCTAATTCCTGAATATTTTTGTTTTCTTCTTTCTTTTTGTGTGATGAGAAAGAAATTATTTTACCTCTCATCACAGCTTTCCCTGCTTCCCATAGAACAGAAGCAGATATTCCGGGAGTGTCATTAAAGTCTAAATATGAAGTCCATTCCTTTTTAAAGTATTTAATAAAGTCTTCATCTTTAAGTAGTGATATATTAAATCTCCAGTTTTTACTTGGCGTAGTATTATTCTTGTGCATTAGTGTTAAAGATACAGGAGCATGATCGCTGACAGCTATAGGATGAATCTCAGTGTCTGAAATGTCACACAGCAGTGAGCTGCTGACCAAAAATAATCCAGACGAGAGTAAGAGTGATGAACATGCGAGAAAAAAGTATATTCCTTACTGGTGGGGTGAAGAGAGCGCCATGCATCGCAAAGACCAAAGTCGTTCATATACTGTTTGATTATATTTGTGGACTGCCAATTACGCTGAGTTCCTGTTGTGTTGAGCCTATCCATTTCTTCATTTAGTCCAAGGTTGAGGTCACCGCCAAGAATGAGTGTGCAATCAAGGTGTTCAGAGAGTGCACTAAAAAAACCGTGGAAGAATGAGGGTTCATCAACATTTGGACCATATATACTAACAATACATAGTTTTTTGTTCAATATTGATAGTTTAATAATTAGAAATCTACCCTCTGGATCTATAACTGTATCGAGTACTGTAAAATTAACATTTTTATGTATTAAAATTGCTACTCCCCGTTGTCTAGAATTATAACCGGCTGCAAACACGTTAGGAAACGGTTAGTTATGTCTATAACTTCTGTTCCCTGAAGGAGAGGAACGAGGTACAACACATAAGTATGGGATATCACGCCCTCGCGTGTCCTGGCTGAAGAAACCTTTATTCACGCCTTTACGGCAGATGACGTGTGATGACACGCGCAAGGCCCCGCCCGCACATATAGCCGCTGCCACCACCGTCATCCCTCAGTTCGATAGCCGCTCTTCACCGAGCCAACTGCTCAGTGGGGCCACCCTGTGTTGTACCTCGTTCCTCTCCTTCAGGGAACAGAAGTTATAGACATAACTAACCGTTCCCTTTCAGTCGATTCACTCGGTACAACACATAAGTATGGGACCTATATACACGCCCCGCAGAGCAGCCACCGAACCGGAACGGGACCACCACATCCTTAGTGAGTGGTAGACCCAGCAGAAAGGACAGCATGAGCCACCGAAGGGGCTGTAACGTCCAACCGATAAAACCGCACAAAAGTGTGCGGCGACGCCCAATTAGCCGCTGCACAAATATCAGCCACAGGCACCCCTCTAAAAAGAGCCCATGAGGTCGCCATCCCCCTGGTGGAATGAGCTCCCACCCCGTGGGGCAACGCAAAACCTCCGGTGCTGTATGCCAGCGAGATAGCTTCTACAATCCAGTGGGACAGCCTCTGTCTGGACAGAGCTCTACCTCTATTCGGATTAGCGAAGCAGACAAACAACTGGTCACACAAACGCACATCCCGAGTGCGCTCAATGTAGGTGCGTAGCGCACGCACCGGACAAAGAGAATGCACCCTCCTCTGCTCCTCAGATCCAAAAGGAGGGGAGCAAAAGCTCAGCAACTCAAACTCCATTGAACTATAAGATGCAGGCATGACCTTGGGAAGATAGGCGGCATTCGGACGCAATACGACCTTGCGGCCATCAGGAGAAAACTGTGTGCAGGCAGGATGCACAGACAGCGCATGAAGGTCCCCCACTCGCTTCGCCGAGGCCAAAGCGAGAAGTAATGCGGTCTTATACGAAAGAAGTTTCATATCTACCGACTCAACGGGTTCAAACGGAGGGCCACAAAGGGCCTCCAGCACCAAAGACAAGTCCCAAGCCGGGACACTGGACTTAAGCACGGGCCTCAGCCGGCGAACCCCTTTCAGAAAACGCACGGCGAGGGGATGCGCACCTGGTGTCACCCCGTCAAAACCGATATGACAAGCAGATATAGCCGCTAAATAAACCTTGATCGTCGAAAACGAAAGGCCTTTATCCAACAGCTCCTGCAGGAATGTCAAAACATCCACAATAGAGCACTGAAATGGGAGAGTGTGGCGGTCCTGGCACCATCGCTCGAAGGCTCGCCATTTGTAAGCGTACAAGCCTCTAGTAGACGAGGCCCTGGCGCTCTGAATCGTCGCTACCACACTAGGTGGCAGACCCTTAGCAACCAAGTTTAACCTCTCAGCAGGTAAGCATGAAGGTGCCACAGATCCGGGCGCGGATGAAACACTTCCCCCCTGCCTGAGAGAGGAGATCCCTGCGGAGAGGAAGCTGCCAAGGACTTGCTGCAAGCAGGCTGATTATTTCTGCATACCACGACTTCGCGGGCCACCAAGGGGCCACCAGGATCAGAGAGAGGGAATGCCGACGCACCCTCTCCAGAATTGGAGATATCATTTCCACTGGGGGAAATGCATACAGGAGCACGTCTGGCCATTGGTGCGCTAGCGCGTCCAAGCCCAAGGGTGCATCGTGGTCGATTATGGAGAAGTACAGGGGGCAGTGAGCATTCACCCTGGAAGCAAAAAGATCTATTTGCGCCTCGCCAAATAGATCCCAAATCTGAGCCACTATTGAAGGGTGTAACCTCCATTCTCTCACCAGAGGACCCCCCCTGGAGAGAAGGTCCGGCCCCAGGTTCAGGTGGCCCGGGACATGGGTGGCTCTTAGAGTCAGAAAATGAACACTGCACCATAACAGCAGAGAGCGAGACAGCTGCAACAGGGGAAGAGAGCGTGTTCCTCCCTGCCTGTTTATATAAGACACCACTGTTGAATTGTCCGTCCTGACTAAGACATGCTGGCCCTGCAGGACTGGACGGAAACGCTTTAGAGCTAAGAACACTGCTAACAGCTCTAAGTGGTTGATGTGCAGCTGGCGCTGAGCCGCGGACCAGATCCCTCTCACTGACGCACCCTCGCACAGCGCTCCCCACCCACTTAGGGAAGCATCTGTGGACACCACCTTGCGAAACCACACCCTCCCAATCCGAGAGCCCTGGTGCAGTAGCCCGGGCTCCCTCCAAGGACGGAGAGCTAGCATGCAAGACGCAGTTACCGGCAGCCTCCTCCGGAGGTGACGCGAAGCACACAAACGGTGAGAGAGAGTCCAGCGTTGAAACGCTCTCATTTTCAACAGCCCAAGCGGCACTACGGCGATCATAGATGCCATCATGCCCAACAAGCGCAATATCGTCTGGAAACGCAGTCTGCGTCCCAGCTGAAATTGAGCGAGGCAGCGATGAAACGCGGCCACTCTGTGCTCTGACAACCGTGCGCAGCTGGAAAGAGAGCATATTTCCAGACCGAGAAAAGCGATCTGTTGACCTGGGATTAGCGAGCTCTTCTGAAAGTTCACAGAGAACCCCAGTGTCTGAATGTGTGACAGAACCCGCGACAGCTGCGTCTCCGCCTGTTCTCTGGAGCAAGCCACGAGAGCCCAGTCGTCCAGGTAGGCCAAGATGCGGATGCCCCTCTTCCTGAGGGGCGCTAGCGCTGCCTCGGCACATTTCGTAAAGGTGCGGGGAGCGAGCGACAGCCCGAACGGCAGCACTAGGTATTCGTAGGCTACGCCCTCGAATGCAAACCTCAGAAACTGCCTGTGTTTCGGGTGTATAGCGACATGAAAATAAGCATCTGTTAGATCGATTGTCGCAAACCAATCTCCCGGGCCGACTGCACTCAGGAGCTGTCTGAGTGTTAGCATCTTGAACCTGTACGTTCGCAGGTACGTGTTCAAGACTCGCAGGTCGAGGATGGGACGAAGCCCTCCCCCTTTCTTCGGAATGACAAAATAACGGCTGTACCAACCTTTGTCCGTCTCCGAAGCGGGGACCACCCGTATTGCTCTCTTCTGTAATAGCGCCTGTATTTCCTCTCTGAGTACCAAGGCTGCCTCGGGGTTGACAATCGTGTTCACGACTCTTTGGAAACGAGGCGGCTTGACCCGGAACTGCAACCGGTAACCCATGGCAACGGTTTGCAGCACCCACGGAGAGGGGGCGCAAGCGCGCCACTGAGGGAAGTGAGCAGCCAGCCGGCTGGCCTGCAGCACTGACGGCGGGGCGCCGTCGCCCCCCAGTGTGTCTGCAGGGGACTGCATCCCCTGCCTGACCTGGCTCATTTCGCCTGCAGGTTGAGCATTTGAGATTGTTTGAGAGTAAACAACACTCTTTATTGATTGCAACATGGGAACATGTACATTTATACATTTTGTTGGGTGCACCTTTTCCGGGGCATAACAATGAAAAACAGCGGGAACACTCGATGTGGTCGCTTGAACATTCAACACATCTGAACCGTGTGCAGGGGTTATGTGCTTGGGAGACCGCGATAGGGAAGTGCAGCGCCTTCTGGGGCTGACAACCTGAACAGAACTTAAGCGGCACCTCTTGTGCGGCAACAGAGGGGTAAGAGCAGCGTCTCCCTGCTGCCGGATCCCTTCCCCACTCGCAATCACAGCTAGGAGGGCTGAGGCTTCTTCCTCCTGGGCGTCGGGTCCCGTCGGGGGCCCGGGGGAGGGCCTTTGCCCCAGGCCGACTGGCGTGGAGCTCGGGCCGGAGTACGTGCTCTCGCCGGCGGCCCTCCCACTCCAGCAGTGGGCGCCGGTCTCTTGCCAGCTGTCAGAGGAGCGGCGGGCCTGTGAGAGCTAGCAGTGGGCTTGGGCTGGGGCTGGCGTCTGGGGATGATGTCGCGCAGAGCTTCCGTCTGCTTCTTCCTCAGATCGAATCTAGCCTGAATGGCTTCAAGTGAATGTCCGAATAACCCAGCCGCAGACACTGGTGCGTCCAGATACACAGCTCTGTCTCTATCAGGGACGTCGGAGAGGGTCAGCCACAGGTGCCTCTGCGCCACCACTGTCGAAGCCATCCCTCTGCCCAGGGAGAGCGCTGCACAGCGAGACGCACGGAGGATGTAATCCGTGGTGACTCTAACCTCGTTAAGAAGAGGTGACAGCGGGCTGTCCTCCGGAACCAGCGATCCAAGCTCCGCCAGGCACATTGCTTGGTACGTCTGGAGCATGGTGACGGAGCTCATGGCTCGAGCGGTGCCGGCCTGAGCCCGATAAATCTTCTCCAGCTGCGAGGCCGAGAATCTGCAGTGCTTGGACGGCAGAGTTGCGGGGCCACCGACACCATGGTTATGGGACGGGGCCAGATAAGCAGCCAGAGACGGCTCCATAGGGGGTGGGTTAGCTAAACCAGCTCCCTCGGCGCCGTCCAATTCCATGTACTGTCCATAGCCGGGCACAGTGACGCGGGTAGACAGAGGTTTGTCCCATGACGCTGTTAGCTCGCAGAGAAAGTCTGGGAACATGGGGAGGCAGTTTTTGGCCGTTGCGGGCTCCGGTGGAAGGAAAAAACCCGCAAACCGCGACGGCTTCCGAGCTGGTGGAGGAGAGGGCCAGTCCACCTGCAGCTTCTCAGCGGCACGGCGAAACAGGGAGAAAAGAGAGGTGTCATCGTGGCCGACCGGCGCAGCAGCGGCGGCATATTGGGTCGACAATGAGCTCTCCTGCTCATCCTCCGACAAACCATGGATGTCCAGGCCGATGTCCAGCACGTCATCGTCTTCCTGGGGAGCGCTGGCGGGCTTCAACCCAGGCTGAAGCCCGTCAGCGCTCCTGCATGGTTCCGGTCCGTCATCGGCTAACCCGTCAACGTATTCCATGTGGTCAGCCCAGCTAATCGCGGGGACATCGACCTGAAAATTTTCGTCTTCGGACTCGGACGAAGCCGGGGCTCCAGACTCGGAAAGAAGAGGGTCATGCCGTGCGACAGCCGAGTGTCCCAGCACTCTTTCCACAAACGTCACCCGTCTTTCCAGGGTCGAGCGTCGGAGCTGGCGACAAAACGCACAAGCTTCGGGCTCCGTCAACGCTCTCCTAGCGTGGACGATCCCCAGGCAGACAGGGCAGGCATCGTGCTGGTCGCTGTCGTGCAAAGAGAAACCACATCCCTGAGGACAGGGGCGAACAGAAGATTTCTGCTTTGCTCGCTTCGGTTTGGAGTCCATTCCCAAAACGCAAAGCGAAACGCTGCACAAGAAAAACTTGAAAATAGCGCTCCGCGGGCAGCCTACGCACCAGCTGGGCGGTGGAGGCTAACACCAACAGGGGCAGTTAAGCTAGGTTCAAGTTGGCAGACAACGGAGCTAACTAGCAGTAGCTAGCTAGCCCAACTCAGCAGAGGTGTTCTCAGCGAGGTGAAGAGCGTAAGAACTGAGGGATGACGGTGGTGGCAGCGGCTATATGTGCGGGCGGGGCCTTGCGCGTGTCATCACACGTCATCTGCCGTAAAGGCGTGAATAAAGGTTTCTTCAGCCAGGACACGCGAGGGCGTGATATCCCATACTTATGTGTTGTACCGAGTGAATCGACTGAAAGGGAACTCAGGTGTTTTAAGTTCATTTAAACCTGTGACAGGTTTGTGAGTTTCTTGTAATAAAACAACATCTGCCTGTAGTTTTTTAAGCTGGTTAAATATTTTTAACCTCTTTCCTCTGGTGCCAGCTCCATTTACATTCCATGTGACAAACCTCAGCATGCCCTTAATTGTGCGTGTATGTTTAATGATGTATGCTGGGTGTTTCGTTTAGACAGGTGGAGAGAATATGGAAACATCCCTTGTTTGTAAATAGAAAGAGAAAAAGAAGTGTGGTGAGAGACTCCATAAGTCTGACTATGTGTGTGAATATTCACTAATATGAACAAGCGTGGCTTGCTTATGTGTCCTGCAAGTCTGTGCGTGCTGTGAGGCTGTTGTGAATGTGCTGCCGTTGAGCTGATGTGTTTGCGTGATCGTGTTGTGAAAATATGGAGAAATAGAGGGTGTTGTTTGTAGGTGAGTGGGGAAGTAGGTGACCACAGCAGTGAAAGACAAGAGAAAGAAAGAAACCACATGAACTGTGAGCGACAACAAAAAAAAGGAAACGAAACGGAAACATTCCAATTAAAGCAATGACGGAGGGTGACGGTGTTATATCTGCTATGACATCCTACTGATATTACTAGGTTAAACACATTTTAAAGGAGAAAGTGTGAATGAATAAGAAAAGAGTGTAGCGGGTTCTTATCTGGAGTGCAGTCAGTATAACCACGGTGTGGTGCCGGGGTCGCGGTACAGCTGTCCGTCCACGTAGAGCCGGTCCACAGCGATGACAGCACGGGAGCCTTTCTGGATAAAGCTACGTCGAACTGGGAACAGGACCTTGCGTCGTTCCAGGATCTCTTTGGGGAACTGGTCGTTCACGCTGAAGTCCGTTCCTTTCAGCTCTCTGCCGCGACTCTTCACCTGTTCCTTCTGTTTGAATTGACTGAATTTGGCCACAATAGGCCGTGGTCTCCCGGTCCGCGACCGCGCGCCCCCCAAGCGATGTACTCTATCGAAGTCGATGTTCTTTACGGTGTCCTCCGGCAGCTTCAGGTGGATTTTAATGAAGCTTTTCACCGTTGCCTCTGCGTCCTCTCCGGCAGTTTCTGGAATACCAGAAAACACAAGATTATCTCTCATGCTACGGGCTTGTAGATCGATAACGGACTCTTTTATTTTTTTATTTTCAATGTTTAGCTGGGTCACGTTATCGGTGAGAGATTTAACCGACTCCCGTAGCGTGGCATTTTCAGCGGCAAGCGTTTCCACCTGCCGCTGGCTGAATTCCAGGGATTCTCTCAGAGATTTAAATTCCCGGTGTAAGATCTCCACCAGGGACAGCCTCGCATCGAAACTGGACAATCGCTTGTCGATTGACTCCAGGATTTCTGCGATGTCTTTGCCGGCAGGCGATGTTGTACCGGGGGAGTCTGCCTGGCGACTTCTCTTCGATGACGGCGTCTCGATTTTGGCCGGGGAGGATGCACTCTGGGCCTTATGCATTACTAAATCTTGAAAACAGCGGTCGATGTAATCTTGGAGAGCGTCTAAACTCTCCCCGTTGTCCTCCAGGGTGTTAGAGATGATAAAACAGATGTTGTTAGGTATATGACAATTGATTAGTATATTTGGTAATACTGAAGCTTGGAAAACCTTTGTTAAACTCTATGCTACCATTTGCTTTTTCTCCGCCAAAATCTCCGGCGTCTGACGTCACCTACAACATCACTTCCGTCACTTACCTCACCTTCATCCGCAAACTTGATGATGATGTTGGACTCTTGTTTAGCAACACAGTCGTGTGTGAACAGGGAATATAGGAGGGGCTAAGCACACAACCCTGTGGCGTACCTGTGTTTAGGATGAGCGATGAGGAGGTGTGCTTACCAACTCTCACCACCTGGGGCCTGTTTGTGAGGAAGTTTAGAATCCATCTGCAGATCGGTGTTCCCAGCCCAAGGTCGACGAGCTTCGTTTCAAGTTTTGAGGGGATGATGGTGTTAAATGCCGAGCTGTAGTCGATGAAGAGCATCCTTGCATATGTATTCCCTTTCTCCAGGTGAGTGAGGGTGGTGTGCGTTGCCAGGGCGATGGCATCCTCTGTGGCTCTGTTTGTCCGATAGGCAAACTGAAGAGGGTCCAGTGTGTCAGGGAGGGAGGAGCAGATGTGACCTTTGACCAGCCGCTCCAGGCACTTCATGATGACGGATGTCAGTGCAACAGGACGGTAGTCATTCAGAAGGGAGACCACTGATTTTTTGGGAACGGGAATGATGGTGGATGCTTTGAGGGACGTGGGAACCACTGACTGCCTCAGGGAGAGGTTGAAGATGTTGGTGAACACCTCTGCCAGCTCGTCTGCACACACTCTGAGTTGCCGGCCTGGGATGCCGTCTGGGCCTGGAGCTTTGTGAGGATTTACCTTTTTAAAGGTCCATCTCACAGCTTCTGTTTTCAGAGTTAAAGTTGCAGCCTCACTGTCCTCCTGAGGGTAGAGGATCTGTTCTCTGTTGTCTGCGTCAAAATGAGCATAGAAGTTGTTAAGCTCGTCTGCAAGAGATGCAGTGGGCTGAACACTGACTGTGTTGACCTTCTTGTAGTCAGTGATGCAGCACAGTCCATTCCACAGTTGCCTGGTGTCAAAGCTGTGGTAGCTGGACTCCATTTTGTCCCTGTAGTCCTTTCTGGCCTTTTTTATGGACTTTCGGAGGTCGTACCTGGCTGCTTTATATGCATCAGCATCCCCGGAGTTAAAGGCAGAGGTCGGCACATTCCAGCAGCTGATGAGAGAAACAGCTGATGGCTCACAGCTCGTGCACTGTTGGATCTCCAGATGTTCACGTGGCTGAAGTCTGTGAAGAAACTGTGGTCCAAGTAGTTCACACGGCCTCAGATTGGACCGAGCTCCCTGGATCACTGCAGCATCCTCAGCTGGTACATGGACGTCTCTGCTCCTCAGTCTTGGAGCCCCTGCAGGTCCGTCCACACCACCAGGGTCTTCTCACTCACCTTTCCTTTGTCCTCGTCCTTCATCGGCCGTGCTGTGTCTTTGTTCCTGCGGTGTTGTTCCCACGATGCAGCGCTGATGTTCCCTCCTTGAATGCACAACAAGTACGGTGCTGGTCTTTCTCGGGTGGAGCAGAGACAGATTGAAGTCTTTCAGGCTTTAGTGCCGACTTCCCTGACAGAGGCTGGACTCCATGGTCTGCATAGGAGGCTTCTACACTGTGTGGAGGTGACTCCTGGACTTGAAGACAGGCTGCAGGTACATGTGTGATGAAGAGGAGCTACAGCAGTGTGATGGAGCTGCAGGTGTGAAGGAAGTCCTGCTGTCCTGTCCCACCCTCATCTTTGCTTCCTCTGTCTTCTCTGGACTTGTCCTCCTGTTTCAGAAACAGCACTGCTTCATGCCGAGGGTGGACGGGAGCGTTGGCTCTGATTCTTTTACCGTCCACCACAAGGAGACACTGATGCTGACCTCCTGATTCATCTGCATGTGTTCTGCTTCACACTGCTCACCTCCACCAAAGACTTCACAAACATCTTCTTTCTTTGAGTCCAGTTTGTCCCACAAACACTTCCAAATCTCCTCCTCTGAGATTCTGCAGCTTCTTGCAGTGTGACTCAGCTGACTTCTGACAGACCACAGACTGGCACAGCATCCACATGTGTCTCCTTTCAAACAGGCTCTTGATGTTTCCTCCCACATCATTCTGGCCTCTCAGTCTCCTTTGTTCTCCAGCTCTGTAGCTCCAGCTGGTGAAGCTTCAGTTTTCCATGTTGGTAACAGTAAACTACAGCCTCTGCTGTCAGCTGGGTAACTAAACAGAGCTGCAGCACGTCTCTGCGGTGGTGCTACATCCAGCCTGCAGACGGCCGTCTACATGTTGTAGTGGTTTACAGTCACCAGGGGGCGCAGCCATGCAGGCAGTGGGCTGCTCTGCTTGTGCTGTTGTTGGTGAAGCTGAAGTGAAAGCGAGAGTTAAAACCCTGAACAGTGTCCACTGAGCTTCTCATGCTATTCTCATGCTCAAAGAAGTTTAACAGGAAGGACGACTCGTCCATCAGGCGTCCAGCTGTCCGTGACCGTGTCCACAGCAGAGTGTGACCGAGGCTTCATGCTAATACGCACACATGAAGCTAATACCACCACGAGCAGCTGCTCAGTGGATTTGGAGGACAAATGTCTGCAGCTTCTCACAGGCAGTATGCAGAATGTGGATCTCCACAAAGACTGTGGAGAGCTCGTCCCACACTCTAAATCCAAACTTGTCTGCACAAAACTTCTCACACGTTCCCGTCACAAGTGTCTTCTAAGTGAAGCTACCAGGTTCAGGTCCAGCTTGTTTATCTGGAGCTGCAGGAGATGATCCATCCTCACAAAGCAACACAGACAGCAGATATGCAAACACACAACACAACCAAAGGATTCTCTATGCATGTCTGTGGCTGATGCTGCTGGAACGAAGCTGTTTGAAACCTTGTTGTTCTGCACTTTGGGACCAGAAGAGGAAACTGAAGCTCTGTGCAGAGGGTCCAATGGAAGCAGCCAAGCGCTGTAAGTGTCTGCTGTACAGGGATGCTGGTTCAGCTGTGGCTCAGTTTCACAGTGTGACTCAATAAAAGCAGCAGGAAATCAAAGCTTGATGCTTTCATCAGTGTGGAAATAAGAAAGTTTCCTGTGACAGACGCTGGAGCTCTTTCACTCTCAGCTTCACAGTTTCAGCTTCAAACTTCTTCCAACATGTTTCTAACACGGCCACATTCCACCTTAATGGAGCTGATATCTTGTGCATCAGCACATTTTCTAAAGGCAGCGATCACATCTTTAGTTTTGGATGTTTAACTGCAGATTGTTTATGTGTTTATAGCACATTAATTACAGCAGCAGCGTTGACCACAGTGCTGTACAAGAATCCAAGATAACTATTAAAATAACTCCTAATATTAATATCACACATCAAATATCAAATAACTCTCATGCTGTATTAAAAGCCAGTGAATACAAATGTGTTTTAAGAGCAGATTTACAGAGACTGACAGCAGGAGCTGGGGCTGTTCGATAGAACGATGTATATATGATGACCATATGAAAACGTCTATCGTTTCATATCACGCTCTTTGTTTCCTGCTTATGTGTTTGTGTTTTCCAGATAAAGCTTTCAAAATAAATCTGAAGATCCTGTTGAGAGTTTTCAAAATAAACACAATACAGTACTGCGGTCGCTCGTTTATCGAGTTACGTTCTAAAAATAAGTCTCAGAATGAAGTAGCAGCTTTATGTTTTACAAGTATTATAGAAGTTTTAAGGCAGTTAAACCCTCACTGCACACTTTCTACACTTTTCTCAGACAGGCATGAACATTTTCACACTTTTCTCTCTTGTTTAAACAAAGTTCAAACCTTCATAGAAAAATAAGTTCATTATTAAAGAGTGAAAGCAAAGTGTTTCTGAAACGTGTCAAATCAGCCTTTGCTGGCATTAAATGAGCTTCTGTGTGAGGAGCACTCGTCCATGGCCTGGGCTCCTCGCTGTCAGGTAAAGTTTCATAAAGCTTTTGAGTTTTTCTGCAGATAATGTTGGTGTCCAGCACGATGTTCTTTTTCCTGCGGTCACTGAGCCACAAAGCCAAAGCTGACTCCATCCTTACGATGTTCTTGTTGTGGACAGTTACAACCTTTTTGCCTCCTTGTTGAAACTATGATGGTCAGCATCTTCCTCTGCCTTTGGCTGCTACCACAGGTGCAAAACGTCTCGTCATCATTGTTGTTTGTTGGGGACAAAACGTACAAACATACAGTGCAGCACTGCAGAGTCACACTGCTGTAAATTTGAACACATTCTGTACTGTACAGGAGACACGGCACGAGATTGGCTGACAATGGTCTACAGCCAATCAGGACGCAGAACACAATGCGCTGTAAAAAACAAAAACATGCAAAATTGCACAAAAAAGATCAGCGAAACAGCGAGGCCGCCAAAGGTGAACTGTGTTACAGCGAGGGACCAGCGTATATGTGGTTGTTGGGACGATAAATGTCTTTGAGCTTGTGTCAGAAGACGAGCTGCAGCTTTCTGGACCAGCTGCAGTCTTGCCAGGCAGGTCCCACTAACTCCAACATATAAGGAGTTACAATAATCCAGCTGGGACGTCATGAAAACGTGGATCGCCCGTTCAAGGTTTTTAAAAGATAGAAATGATCTCACCTTAGATAAAAGCCTCAGTTTGAAGAAAGACCGCTGTACAACTGAGCTCAGCTGTTTTTCAAATTGCCGTCAAATATAAGCCCCAAATGTAATAATGCGATTTAATAAAAGAGCTGAACCAGTCTAATAGAGCGCCCTTGATGCCGCCATGCTCCAATGGTGAGGTCAAGATGCTGTGGTCAAGGCAGCGGTCAGATCCAAAAGCACAGCTGAGTCTCCTGATCAGTGGCTGATAAAAGATCATTAAAAACTTTTCAAAGTGCAGTTTCAGTGCTGTGAAGAGCTTTAAAACCAGACTGAAACCTTTACAACAGATTGCAGCTGAACAAATATAATCTTTTACAAAATCTTCGACAGGAAGGGAAGCTTTGAAATAGGCCTGAAGTTTGAGCGGACAGAGGATCCAGATCAGGTTTTTAGTACAGGCTGTACAACAGCATGTTTAAAACAGGCTGTACAACACCTGAACTAAGACTGCTGTTAAAAATCGCTAAGATGTCGGAACCGACAACCTTTAAAATCTTTTTAAACACGTGTTGGAACAACATCATTTGGACAAGATGATGTCTCTATAGCATCACATCGTTCCTCCACCTGATCAAACCACACAGGCTCAAACTGATCAAAAACAGCTGAGCAGGTGAATATTTTAGCCCCGGTGCGATCTCGGGCGAGAGTATCGATGATGGCCAAAGGGCAGCGTCCAGCTCTACGGCCGCTGAAGAGCAGACTCAACAGACGCGCGTGATGTGGATCCTACTGCTCTAAAACTGGAGCTTCTTCAATCCATTAAAGAGGACATTAGTACGCTGTTAAAAGAAGAAGTCAGAAATGCATTGAAAGAAGATTTTGACAATATAAGGGCTGACGTGCAAGGACTGAGAAATGAGATCACTAACAGCATGGCGGCGACGTGCGGCGAAGTTGATGGAGTAAAGGTTACAGTGAAAGAAGCTGAGGATGGGCTGTCAATGTGGAGCGATGAGGTGACCACCCTGCAGTCTACAGTAGAGAGTATGAAGGAGGAGCTGTCTGACCTGAAGGATAAATGTGATGAAGGCAGGAAGCGGAGAGCTAACATCCACATCATAGGGATCCCAGAGGGCCTGGACTCGAGCTCCTCCACGGCCGTATCCGTGCTACTACGTGAAGTGCTGGGTATGGATAAAGACGTTATTGTCGACCGCTCACACAGGAGCCCTATCCTGAGAAAGCCAGCTGGTAACCCGCACGCCCTCATAGCCGAGCGTCACTACTACCAGGATTGTGTGGCTACGCCGTGCCAGGGCCCAAGCCCCGCTTGAGTTTAACGGACAACCTATTGCAATATTACGACTGGGCGATATGACCCAAAGTTCATATCTCGATATTCTTTAGCTGGATGGCGATATACGATATATATCTCGATATTTTTGAAGCCAGAAAGTTCGAACAAAAAGAGAGTTCTTAGTCAAAGCTGTGTCCCAAATCTCACACAGGCACATTTATTAACATACAGCGTAGATGTACATGAAACAATTACTCAGGAATAAATGATCAGCATTTATTAAATAATAATGCTCCATAAATAAAAGAAAACAATGTTGTTTTTGTGCATAACAAAAAGCTCACAATCGTGCAGTCAAAATGTAAACAGACGCTGAGCATAATAACAAGCAGCTGCTCTGTTCCCAGGTTCTACTGCGTGACTGACAGCCTGGAGTTTGAAACCCTCTTTGTAACCGTGTCTCTTACAGGTGCCATTTATGGTCCTTATACACACTCAATACAGTAATATTACGTTGAAGCAGAGTACGTATCACTCCGCGAGGCTCCTCGTAGCTGTAATGCTCCAACAATCCATCAAGCGGTGCGGCCTCGTAACTGAGCAAAGTCGTACCAAAACATCTTTTGAAAGGTTTCTGAGCGCCGTGTAGCACATAAAATCGGTTCGAGGTCAGTAAGCACAACCAGAATTCATCCATAAGGCGCACTGTCGATTTATGAGAAAATTACAGGATTTTAAGTGCAGAAAATATAGTTTATGGTTTTCCTTTGATCTTAGCAAATATCTACGCCTCTAATTGGGACGATCACAGATTTTTCACTAATGTCTTTGCGCGGCTCCCCAATATGTCATCACACAATATCATCTTTGAGGGAGACCTAAACTGCTCATTATCTGCTATGGACCACAGTTCACACAAAAGTACACTTAGTCCAAACTCAGCATGCGTCATTCAGAGCTTTCTTGATAATTATGGGCTGGCTGATGTATGGAGATTTCATAATCCTGCTTCACATCAATACTCTTTTTTTCTAATGTCCATAAAACATATATTTGTATAGAAAAACGTCTCCCTTTAGTTACAGAATGTGATTATAAGACTCTGGTGATTTCTCCTCTTGTTTTTTCAATGTGTATTCCTGATGCCTGCTCCAACTATCAGCCATGGAGATTCAACTCAGTGTTGTTAGCAGATGAAGAGTTTGTCAGTTACAAAAGGTCTCAAAGACATTTTTTTTCTATCAATCAGACCCCAGAGATGTCATCATCAGTCATTTGGGAATCTCTAAAAGCATCTGAGAGGCCAAATAATTTCATTTTGTGCCAAACAAAGTGCAACACTGAAAGAACATCATCCATAAATATTGAGTAAGAACTGGACTCTCATACAGCGAGACTCAAATGCCTTTAAACATCAGCTTATCCTGCTGATCCAAGTCCAACACTGAGTTTGTAAAAACATGTTTGTCAATCATTTTGTTTGGTTTCTGAGGAAAATGATTCAATAAGTTGCTGCTAATACACAACATTTCATTATATTTCCTCATAACCCTCTTTTGTCTGACCATTTGATCCCATTTGAATTTGCAATAAAGGATCCACAGAGTTTGGTGACAATAATGACAGTAGATGTTTGTGTGAAAGTGCTGGAAGCAAATGAGTGTGTGATGTTCGTTCAGTGTTGCACTTTGTAGACGCTCCCTGAGCACTGGTCTCACAGCCAGCTGCACATAGAGACCAGTGTTGTTAGTCCAGGTCAGAAGATGACTTGTTGGAATGAAAATGAGCTTGTAGTTTGTCTGCTTTAATAATGTGACTGGAAAAAGGTGTTGGACTTCAAATATGTCCATTTCTGTCACACTTCACCTTTAAAAGTGAAGCCATGTGGTTCCTGGAAGGAAAAACACGACTTTTTCAAGTCTTTGTCCTGTTTTTATGAGAAATGTACGACTTTAATGTGAAACATTCAGAGTTTTTTCTCTTGTTGTGTTTGTTTGAAGCTGCTTCCTGTTGGCTTCAGCTGTTTGGAGTTTCCATTTTCTAAACTTCTACATTCTGAACCTTCTTCAGCTCTGAACAGATGATGAAACACTGAATGATTTCAAGCACTTTGTCTAATAAACTTACATCTTTCATTCTTTATACAGATTGAAGAGCTGTGGTTTGTCAGAGATCAGCTGTGATTATCTGGCAGCAGCACTGAAGTCCAACCCCTCCCATCTGAGAGAGCTGGACCTGAGAAACAACGACAAGCTGCAGGATCCAGGAGTGAAGCATCTGTGTGATTTCCTGGAGAGTCCAGGATGTAAACTTGAAACTCTGAGGTCAGTCAGCATGTTTTAGTTGTGCTGAGATGAATATGATGTGAAAGTTGTGCTGACACTAAACTGCAGACATCAGGCTGATATTATACTGATCCACACTGAGGATCTTCATGGTAAAGTCTGTTTTCTTCTTCTCTGGTTTAGTCCATTGACTGCAGCAGAACAATGTTCACATTTCAAACAGTGATACTCAACGTATGGCCCGCGGCCCACACGCGGCCTGCCCACCTTTCCTGATTCAGAGAGAGGGGACCCTGATTAACTGTGTAGCTTCTTCCTCACAGTTCTAAGTATCAGACACAACAATGAATAATCCACAGCTGACTGTCTTTAGCAGGTCAAAGGTCACGGCACACAGCAGACAGTCAGAAATATTCTAACTCTGATCATTTATCAGTTGTGACACTGTGAGACTTGATCAGAGGTGTGATCATCACAGCAGAGGCCTTTGTGTCAAAGTCACTGAGGATCAAACAGAAACACATGAAGCAGATTTTCCTCTTCTGGCTTTTTATAGCAGATAACCTTCAAAATATTCTGCAGTCGATCAAAAACTGAAGCAAACCATGAAGCAACATGTGAACATGAGCTGATGCTGCTGAAGTGAAGCAAAGTTACAGAGGTTTGATTACAGACACAGCTGAGAGTTTGTAATCTGTCATCATTTTAAAAAGTTTCCATGGAACAGCAGAAATGAGGCTTTACTGTCAGAGGCCAACAGCACTGAACACAACAGCAGACTGGTGGCTAATAAACAGTGAATGATGCAGAAACAGATGTTTGAAGCTGTTCTTGGAGTACACTGAGAGAGAGAGAGCTGTGCAGGCAGGAACAGCCAAAGTCAGAGAGAATTCATGAGCATATTGATCAAACGTGAAGCAGAGTTTGGATCTTCTTTTGCTGCTGCTTCACTCAGTTTTGGTTGGAGACAGATGAAACCTGCAGCTTCAGGATCTGTGAGCTGTCCACTTTCAGCCCCGACGGCGTGTCCGTGTACGTGCCGTCGAGTGAACGATCCACGCTCTGTGTTTCCATCTTTGTGTGTTTAGCTGCTCTCATTTACTGTTTTATCTGTTTGCTGCTTGTTGAAATAGTTTGTGAGCTTTAACCTGAGATTCTGGCAAAATACATTTATATGAAACATCGATTCAGGATTGAATGAATCAACATCGTTTTATTCAAATTAAAACCATTTAAATGGGAACATGAATTTTTTACAGCCGCCTCTAATGCTGGGTAATGTCAGCTGGTCCATGTGCAGCTGGCTGTGAGGCTCAGGGAGCGTCTACAAAGTGCAACACTGAAAGAACATCATCCATAAATATTGAGTAAGAACTGGACTCTCATACAGCGAGACTCAAATGCCTTTAAACATCAGCTTATCCTGCTGATCCAAGTCCAACACTGAGTTTGTAAAAACATGTTTGTCAATCATTTTGTTTGGTTTCTGAGGAAAATGATTCAATAACTTGCTGCTAATACACAACATTTCATCATATTTCCTCATAACCCTCTTTTGTCTGACCATTTGATCCCATTTGAATTTGCAATAAAGGATCCACAGAGTTTGGTGACAATAATGACAGTAGATGTTTGTGTGAAAGTGCTGGAAGCAAATGAGTGTGTGATGTTCTTTCAGTGTTGCACTTTGTAGACGCTCCCTGAGCACTGGTCTCACAGCCAGCTGCACATAGAGACCAGTGTTGTTAGTCCAGGTCAGAAGATGACTTGTTGGAATGAAAATGAGCTTGTAGTTTGTCTGCTTTAATAATGTGACTGGAAAAAGGTGTTGGACTTCAAATATGTCCATTTCTGTCACACTTCACCTTCAAAAGTGAAGCCATGTGGTTCCTGGAAGGAAAAACACGACTTTTTCAAGTCTTTGTCCTGTTTTTATGAGAAATGTACGACTTTAATGTGAAACATTCAGAGTTTTTTCACTTGTTGTGTTTGTTTGAAGCTGCTTCCTGTTGGCTTCAGCTGTTTGGAGTTTCCATTTTCTAAACTTCTACATTCTGAACCTTCTTCAGCTCTGAACAGAT
The DNA here is from genome assembly GCF_057382275.1 of Copadichromis virginalis. Lineage (NCBI taxonomy): Eukaryota > Metazoa > Chordata > Actinopteri > Cichliformes > Cichlidae > Copadichromis > Copadichromis virginalis. The sequence continues at coordinate 50,015,633 of NC_140639.1, forward strand.
GATGAAACACTGAATGATTTCAAGCACTTTGTCTAATAAACTTACATCTTTCATTCTTTATACAGATTGCAGAGCTGTGGTTTGTCAGAGATCAGCTGTGATTATCTGGCAGCAGCACTGAAGTCCAACCCCTCCCATCTGAGAGAGCTGGAGCTGAGCTTCAACAGCAACCTGCAGGATCCAGGAGTGAAGCATCTGTGTGGTTTCCTGGAGAGTCCAGGATGTAAACTTGAAACTCTGAGGTCAGTCAGCATGTTTTAGTTGTGCTGAGATGAATATGATGTGAAAGTTGTGCTGACACTAAACTGCAGACATCAGGCTGATATTATACTGATCCACACTGAGGATCTTCATGGTAAAGTCTGTTTTCTTCTTCTCTGGTTTAGTCCATTGACTGCAGCAGAACAATGTTCACATTTCAAACAGTGATACTCAACGTATGGCCCGCGGCCCACACGCGGCCTGCCCACCTTTCCTGATTCAGAGAGAGGGGACCCTGATTAACTGTGTAGCTTCTTCCTCACAGTTCTAAGTATCAGACACAACAATGAATAATCCACAGCTGACTGTCTTTAGCAGGTCAAAGGTCACGGCACACAGCAGACAGTCAGAAATATTCTAACTCTGATCATTTATCAGTTGTGACACTGTGAGACTTGATCAGAGGTGTGATCATCACAGCAGAGGCCTTTGTGTCAAAGTCACTGAGGATCAAACAGAAACACATGAAGCAGATTTTCCTCTTCTGGCTTTTTATAGCAGATAACCTTCAAAATATTCTGCAGTCGATCAAAAACTGAAGCAAACCATGAAGCAACATGTGAACATGAGCTGATGCTGCTGAAGTGAAGCAAAGTTACAGAGGTTTGATTCCAGACACAGCTGAGAGTTTGTAATCTGTCATCATTTTAAAAAGTTTCCATGGAACAGCAGAAATGAGGCTTTACTGTCAGAGGCCGACAGCACTGAACACAACAGCAGACTGGTGGCTAATAAACAGTGAATGATGCAGAAACAGATGTTTGAAGCTGTTCTTGGAGTACACTGAGAGAGAGAGAGCTGTGCAGGCAGGAACAGCCAAAGTCAGAGAGAATTCATGAGCATATTGATCAAACGTGAAGCAGAGTTTGGATCTTCTTTTGCTGCTGCTTCACTCAGTTTTGGTTGGAGACAGATGAAACCTGCAGCTTCAGGATCTGTGAGCTGTCCACTTTCAGCCCCGACGGCGTGTCCGTGTACGTGCCGTCGAGTGAACGATCCACGCTCTGTGTTTCCATCTTTGTGTGTTTAGCTGCTCTCATTTACTGTTTTAGCTGTTTGCTGCTTGTTGAAATAGTTTGTGAGCTTTAACCTGAGATTCTGGCAAAATACATTTATATTAAACATCGATTCAGGATTGAATGAATCAACATCGTTTTATTCAAATTAAAACCATTTAAATGGGAACATGAATTTTTTACAGCCGCCTCTAATGCTGGGTAATGTCAGCTGGTCCATGTGCAGCTGGCTGTGAGGCTCAGGGAGCGTCTACAAAGTGCAACACTGAAAGAACATCATCCATAAATATTGAGTAAGAACTGGACTCTCATACAGCGAGACTCAAATGCCTTTAAACATCAGCTTATCCTGCTGATCCAAGTCCAACACTGAGTTTGTAAAAACATGTTTGTCAATCATTTTGTTTGGTTTCTGAGGAAAAAGATTCAATAACTTGCTGCTAATACACAACATTTCATCATATTTCCTCATAACCCTCTTTTGTCTGACCATTTGATCCCATTTGAATTTGCAATAAAGGATCCACAGAGTTTGGTGACAATAATGACAGTAGATGTTTGTGTGAAAGTGCTGGAAGCAAATGAGTGTGTGATGTTCTTTCAGTGTTGCACTTTGTAGACGCTCCCTGAGCACTGGTCTCACAGCCAGCTGCACATAGAGACCAGTGTTGTTAGTCCAGGTCAGAAGATGACTTGTTGGAATGAAAATGAGCTTGTAGTTTGTCTGCTTTAATAATGTGACTGGAAAAAGGTGTTGGACTTCAAATATGTCCATTTCTGTCACACTTCACCTTTAAAAGTGAAGCCATGTGGTTCCTGGAAGGAAAAACACGACTTTTTCAAGTCTTTGTCCTGTTTTTATGAGAAATGTACGACTTTAATGTGAAACATTCAGAGTTTTTTCTCTTGTTGTGTTTGTTTGAAGCTGCTTCCTGTTGGCTTCAGCTGTTTGGAGTTTCCATTTTCTAAACTTCTACATTCTGAACCTTCTTCAGCTCTGAACAGATGATGAAACACTGAATGATTTCAAGCTCTTTGTCTAATAAACTTACATCTTTCATTCTTTATACAGATTGTGGAACTGTGGTTTGTCAGATATCAGCTGTGATTATCTGGCAGCAGCACTGAAGTCCAACCCCTCCCATCTGAGACAGCTGGACCTGAGTAATGACTCCTCCTCTTCTTCAACTAAGAACAACCTGAAGGATCCAGGAGTGAAGCATCTGTGTGGTTTCCTGGAGAGTCCAGGATGTAAACTTGAAACTCTGGGGTCAGTCAGCATGTTTTAGTTGTGCTGAGATGAATATGATGTGAAAGTTGTGCTGACACTAAACTGCAGACATCAGGCTGATATTATACTGATCCACACTGAGGATCTTCATGGTAAAGTCTGTTTTCTTCTTCTCTGGTTTAGTCCATTGACTGCAGCAGAACAATGTTCACATTTCAAACCTTCAAAGAAGAAGAAAAATCCTCCACTGGAAAATTCACTGTGAAACTCTCAAACTCTTCATTGCACCTTAAAGTCTGTCTGACACTGAAATCCAAAGCAAAATGTGCGTTTGCTTTACAGACAGCAGTCCAACACAAACATACACACATCATCCAAAACACAGTCCAACATCCAAATCTCCTCCACTGCCAGCATGAATGATGGGAAAGAGAAGGAGGAACACTCTGACATTCAGGGTTAGAATGAGTTTCATCAAGCAGACTGTGAAGATCAAAGCTGCATTAGAAAGCTTACATGAATGAATGAGTGGACAGAAGTGGACAGAGATCATCTGAAGCACTTCAAAGGCTTTAAATCAGCACATTTCTCTTTATTCTTTATCAACTCTGTTAGTTTCTCTCAGTTTTCTGTGGAATGAAGCTAACAGCAGGCTAATAAGATGCTGACCAATAGGTTTCTATTAAAGGTTGTAATTTGTATATGAAAAAGTGCTTTGGCTCAGCAGGGATCAGCTTACAGGTAGAATACAGCTGCTGGATGGGATTAGCATGTCATAGCTATCTACCAAACTGCTAACTGGGGGATTTCAGGCCATCTATGGATCATTTTTGCTAACTGTTTATTCAGCTTAGGCTCACAGGGCTGCAGCCTGTGCCCTAGCTGTCATAGGGCAAGAGGCGTGGTCCACCTGCACAGGTGAGCAGTCCATCACAGGGCCAACAGAGAGCGACAGAGAAGCACTCCCTCACATCCACACCTACAGCCAATGTAGAAGCACCAATGAACCTAAGCAGCATTTCATTGGACTGTGGGAGAACATCCAACCTCCACAGAAAGGCCCAGCTGACCAACAAGCTTCAACCTACAACCTTCTTGCTCTAAGGCACTAGTGCTAACCACTTTTGCCCATTTCAGCCCAAATCCTGCATCTTCCTGTTTCTGACTCCAGGCCAGCTCCACTAACACTTTCTCATCAGACACTGCCACCTAGTGGAGGAAGTCTTAGTTCCATTTGAAGCTTCAGATTACAGTTAGTTCCTTTACAAAGAGGTGGAGGTGGTGGGGCCACAGCACCATCATCACTGAGTGCCATAGGACACTTAACCTTTGTTTCCATATGCTGGGAACTTCCTGTTGTTCCAAGGAGGACTGGAAAATGTGTGAAAATCTCCCAGTCAGTTCCTCACAGCACACTTCAATCATTTCCCTCCCACAGCATCAGGACCAGGGCTTTTTCTCTCTTTGGTCCCACTAAGAGATTTCCACACAAACACCTCATCAGTGGGACTCTCAGAGCTACCAGCCCTTTGCTACAATCACACAGCTCTTCATTGAAATCAATGATATCAAAGCTGGAATCAAATGAGTCCAAGTCTTCTGCTGATTCAGCATCACATTCATCTTTGCTCCTTGTTCTGCATCCCCACCATGGACTTCATTCCTTTCCAAGCCAGCCTTGAGTGTCCTTTATTCAGCTCATCCTCTGCTTTACTTTTACACCTGATTTTAGCTGCTTTATCTCTCTTTCAACAGGTTTCTGTGCCTCAATCTTTTTCTTCTCTCCCTCATAACAAGACAGCTTCTTCTGCCTGAGAACATGTTGGAGTGATTTACTAATCCAGGGCTGCTTATTGGGGAAAATACTTCCTGTTTCCAAAGTAATCCCCATTTTTCCCAGAAAGAAATGTCAGTAGAAATCGATGATCTAAGTGAGAACATGAGCCTTTCAAAAGTCCCAGTGGGTGCAGTCAAAGCAGTCCCTCAGTCCCAGTATAGAGTCTTTGGTCCAGACTGGAACAACTGTGTGCCCAGTTTGAGCTCTCTTCAGTGCTGTGACCTGACAGACCCAGAGGGGCCATCACATCACATTTAGAAGCTCCCCTGATGGAGCCACAACACATGTCCAATACTTAGTCTGTCTTGTTGGACCAACTGGAAGAAATGATTCAAGGACTTAGTCACAGAACAGAGATTCAAATCTCCAAAATCCAACTGGCTGCATCAGGACATATAGTCTGAAACTCTGCACAGTTTCCTGTTTGAAGCTGCTTCCTGTTGGCTTCAGCTGTTTGGAGTTTCCATTTTCTAAACTTCTACATTCTGAACCTTCTTCAGCTCTGAACAGATGATGAAACACTGAATGATTTCAAGCACTTTGTCTAATAAACTTGCATCTTTCATTCTTTATACAGATTGTTGCGCTGTGGTTTGTCAAAGATCAGCTGTGATTATCTGGCAGCAGCACTGAAGTCCAACCCCTCCCATCTGAGAGAGCTGGACCTGGACTTTAACAACCTGAAGGATCCAGATGTGAAGCAGCTGTCTGATCTTAAGAAGAGTCCAGACTACAGACTGGAGACTCTGAGGTCAGTAGAGTGATGGAGTGAGTGGGTGGTGCTGTCAGCAGTATTGTACTAAACACAGTCAGTATGAAACAAAGATCCAGTGTTTCCTGTAAAGCTGCAGCTTCTCAGTGAAGCTGTGAGAGGAGAACGGTGACAGGCTTCAGGATTGGACACAAACACTTCCTGTTTCTCACCTTTATGGTCACCATAGTAACGGCTGACACGCTCTGATCAAACACTGTCAACAGCCAATCAGCTCTCTGAACAAAGCAGCACGCAGACCAATGACTGCATTGATTTCCAAGTTTAAAGCAGTGAAGAACACAGTCTGTAGGTGAGGAAGAATTTAGTGAGAGCAGATGTTTGGATGGAATTCCTCCAGTTAACAGCTGGAACCGTCCATCTGGATTGTTGGGCTTGTTGTTGGGGTTCCTACAGAGCTCAGAGTGGACACACCAAGGTTCTTCTAATGAATGAAAGTCCAAACTCAAACTAGGAGGGAAAAACATTTTCAGCAACTTCAATAAAAATCCAAAGATTAGAAAAAGTGAAGCAACAATGAGTCCTAGTACAGTCCCAGCACTGACGTCCCTGCTGCTCTTTATACTGGATGTGCTGCATCACTGACTGACAGCTGATGAAGAGTCTCTGGAAACACTCGTTTATCTCCTCTGCTCTTCCTCCTTCTCTCTGCAGGTGGAGGTGATGATGGTAAACAGGACGGTGTGTGTGCTGAGAGAGGAGCAGCTGTGTCCTGATGATCCAGAGAGGTTGAAGCAGCAGCAGCTTGTGTGTAGAGACTAGAGATGGACCGATCCGATATTACGTATCGGTATCGGTCCGATACTGACCTAAATTACTGGATCGGATATTGGAGAAAAATAAAAAATGTAATCCGATCCATTAAATATCACGAAAGCACCTCACAAAACTTGCAACACCCCGTAACTCACCTCAGAACGTTAGCACGTGGGAGCAGTATGCATCACATGATAGAGCAGCTGTGGCATGCGGGACCTGTCGGTGGTCTGGATAGCATTTGGAGCTTCGCTAGCAACCCGGCATTTCATCTCCGACAAAGTTATCCCCGAGAGAAGTAAAGCAAGTGTGTAAGTCCATCTCTGAATGTTTGTAAAGCATTCCCACGTTAAGCTTAACGAGCGACTGCCTCTCGCTCTCGCTGCTACTTCAATCATGAAACTGCTTAAATGATCAGCTGATCGGCTTTTCTGTCGCGAGTCCGTCTCTCTTGTTTGTTTTTGGTCCACTTTGCGCCAGAAAGAGGAAACCAGCGGCTGAACAACAGCAGCACGTTTAAGCTTGATAAGCTGTTGTTACAATTTATTTAATATTACTTTCTACACCAGGATCTTTTTCTACAGCTGACGGCTGGTAACTGTGCAGGGGCGGATCTAGCAAAGTTTAGCCAGGGGGGCCGATAGGGCATTAACAGGGAAAAGGGGGCACAAAGACATACTTTTCTTTCTTATTCTCATTTAAAATGTCTAGCTTTTAATAAATAATTATCTGACACCCAAAGTTTTAATTTGATGCAAAATAAATAGAAGTCCATTACTGTATATAGTGACTATTAAGTCTAATATATATACCCTAGTAAGCTATAGTACTTTTTCCTTTGGGAAGGTACCATCTGTGCAGTCTGCAATTTTGTTGAAGAAAGATGTTGAATCTATTTAATATTTCTTGAAAAATAATTGATTTCTGTGCATTTTTTTTCACACTCCATCAAATTAAGGTTGATTACGTTGATTAAGCATCATGAGGTGGCGCGTGAGGGGTGGTTCCCTATTTTTTATTTATTTATTTTTGTTGTTGCTGGGAGTTGGAACCCTATTAGTTAGGTTGCTTAATATTTACGCTAAGTACTCTTTAAAATACCAGAATAGGGAGGATGGTGTAGGTTTATGTTTATTAGATTGATCAGTGTTGCTGAACTATGAAATATTTTTTATGTATACAGGTATAACAGAATAGCTTTAGTGTAGTTGTTGTTTTAAACTTGAGTATGAACTTGCAGACTTGCAAAATGCAGCAAGATATTTAAAAAACAGTTTTGTTGATTAAAAAACACTATATCGGATTCATATCGGTATCGGCAGATATCCAAATTTATGATATCGGTATCGGTATCGGACATAAAAAAGTGGTATCGTGCCATCTCTAGTAGAGACGCTCTGACTGGGCCATGTTACTGGGAGGTGGAGAGGAGAGCTTCATCCAGCAGTGACTGACAGAGGAATGAAGTGCAGATGACTGTCAGTGCTGCAGAGTGAACTGCTCTGAGAACAGCTCCACTGTCAGACACAATGTAGAGTCCAGCATCACCCCTGTGTGTCCCTCTGGATCTGACAGAGGATCATCAGTGTATCTGGACTGCTCTGCTGCTGCTCTGTCCTTCTACAGTCTCTGCACAGTCTCTGTCTCACTCTGGAAAGATTTTACAACTTGTTGTAATTACAGAACGTTAATATAATATTCAAACATGTGATCTTCTCTTTATTTCTGAATCTTTACCAAATAAAGAAAAACCAAACTAACAAACAGAAGCTGTCGTGTCCTTTTTCACCACATCTGTGAATCTTTTCTGTGTTTTTCCTCTTTTCCTCCTTCCTGCAGCTCCATCTTCATCATTCTGTGTCCAGTATATGTGAACACGTCCAAAGCATCTGAGCCTCATGTTACCCGTTTGTGTGAGTTACGCCTGTCGTTGTGTTGTGGTGTATAAATAAGGGGCAGGAGACAGCGCTGGATCTCTGAGTTCTTTACTCTCAATTTCTGCAACATCTGCAATATCTAGAAATGCAAACCTGTGAGCTGTGTGTGTTGTGCGTCTGCTCGGCCACCTCTCCTCCGGCCGTGCTGGAAGCAGCTGTGCGTTTGACAGTTTTATCGACTCGACAATAATCGAACAAATTAAATGTTCAAAAATATCAACTTAAGCACTTCAAAGTCAACAAAAAGCTTAAAACAATGAAATAATATTTCACTGACAAAACAACAGCTCATAAGAACGATACACAAAATAATACAGAAACAAACAAATAAAAGTTATTAACCAGGATCCATGTTTTTGTCACAAACACTGAATCAGCTGATTCACTCTTTATGTTTCTGAGTTTGTTTTGTGATTATAGTTCTGGTTTCTGTTTCTGTGTCTTCACTGTGTCCCACGTCTCCTTACTTTGGACTCTGTGTTATATTTCCTGTTTTACTTTGACAGTCCCGTGTTACTGTTTCCTGTCTCGTGTGTGTAATTGGTCCCAGCTGTGTTTCCCTCCTGCCTCCCGTTCCCTGATTACTAAACTGCGTCCACGCCGCCGGCGCTCCTCTCCACAGCTGGATTCCAGGATTTCAGAGCATCCAGCTGTGGTGAGTGATGGAGACACTTTCTCTGCTCCCTCAGTAATCAGGACAGTTTATTGAACATCAGAGGACATAAAGGACTGTTTTTCACCTGCCCGTTCTGAACCTGGACATTAAAGACTGCTGGCTTCAAGGACATTAATCCCAGTGTCAGCCAGCCAATAACAGCCTGTGTTTTTCAGCTCTTTAGGAGTCAGAAATGAGAAAGACACAGACTGCTAACCTCTCCCTGCAGGAAATAAGCTCCTCCTCTTCCTGTCCTGTATATGAGTGATTCTGACATGAGACACAATGAGTTTCCTGTTTATTGTGACTTAAAGCGAGCAGCAAAGACACTAAACTGTGTGTTTCCAGCTGAAGCTGCTTTTTGTGTTGCTCCCACAATCCTGTCTAAAACAGTCAGTGAGGAAAACTCAATGTGACTTCAGAGTGACAGAGGTAAGCGACTCATGTTGTAACTGACGTCAGACGCGGAGATTTTGGCGTAAAATTAAAGCGAACGGTAGTTTAGAATTGAACAAATTCCTTTAAGCTTCAGTATTACCAAATACACTTATCAATAGTCTTCTAACTAACAATATTTGTCTAAATCATCTCCAACACCCTGGAGAACAACGGGGAGAGTTTAGAGGCTCTCCAAGATTACATTGATCAGTGCTTCCAGGATCTTGTGATGAAGAAGGCTCAGAGTGCAAAAACTTCATCAAAACCCACCTGAAGCTGCTGGAGGACACGGTGAAGAACATCGCCTTTGATAGAGTGCATCGCATCGGCCCCATGCGGGCTGCGACCGGGAGACCACGTCCTACTGTGGCCAAGTTCGGCCACTTCAAACAAAAGGAACAGGTGAAAAGTCTCCGTGTCCATCGGTGTTTCTCCACGTCTCTCTGTCTTCTTCGTGTCATCTCTGTGTTTCCCTGCTGCCCTCATGTTTTCTGCTTTGTCTGTTAGTTCTTCCCAGTTTAGGTTGATGTTCGCTTCTTCCCTCACCTTTGTTATTTTCACTGTAAATAAATCTCCACTCGCATCTCCACCGCCGTCTGCATCTTGGTCCTCATTCACTCCACCACACGACTGCTGCCCCAGCTGTGACAACGTTTGATGTTTCCTCTACATTTACCTTTAAAAATTATTTACTTTGCCTTGTTTGGTATCATTTGGCATCAGATGGCCGACTTCTAAATGGCCACCATGGTCACCACCGAACTTGAGGAGTTTGCCCCCTCACATATACTAATGTGCCACAAACAGGACTTTAACATCACCAACCATTCCTATGTTATTACGGCGTATCCATATAACTGGCCCACCCTGTACAGTTATGTTTTCATTGTGACATACTGTATTAACACAATTCAGGGAGGATTCTAGGATCAGAGCTTCGGGGGGCTGAGCACCCAGAGAGCTGCCCAGCCAGCCAAGATACACTTTACTCGTCACAATGAGACTTCTTCCCCGTCTCTGTCCCTGCATCCTCCCTGTCCTCATGTTGTCTTCGCCTCCTTTATCAGTCATCATAATTTTACCATCTCTGTGCAAGTCTGCAAATTTCTTTATTAAATCAAAAGATTATTAAATCCATCAAGTCTCTCTGTGCCTGGGTCCTCGTCACAAAACATGACATCACTGTTTTGTACTTTTTAACAATTTAATCCCACATTTGTGAAAGAAAAGCAAAACACTTTTTTGAAAAGTCTGTGACAAAACCATCAATTCTGATCAAGGTTATTTAAATGCTGCCAAAGAAGAATGGATTGGAATAAAAAAAATACATATCCTAACCTTAATTACTGGAGGAGAATAATGAATGATGCTCATAGTGAGTAAGAAGTAAACTGAGTGCATATTTTGGACAGAGATTCACTTTTAATGTGTTTGTATAATATAATACAGATGCATAAAAACACTCCTGAAACAGAATAAATTATTACAAATAAATTATTACAAAATATTAAAAAATATTATGGATACTTTTGTTCTTAAAATGTTACCTCTCAACCAAGTTCTGCCTTTTATATTTTTAGTAGTGTGTCACACAAACAGGAAATATTGTCAAAAAAAAGTAAGTGCTGAAGCACCCCAAAAATGAACCAAAGCACCCCAAAAATGAACCAAAGCACCCCAAAAATGAACCAAAGCACCCCAAAAATGGGCTAAAATCGCCCCTGTTAACAAATAATAGCCCAACAGTCACTTTTATGCTTACTGTAGCTGTTAGCTAAAAACACTAATTTAGCCTAGTTTGCCCTGAATTCAGCTTTGACAGACATGATCGACTGTTTCCAGTAGAATTCCTCGTTGTCATCTTGTTCCCTCTCAGAGCCCCGTATGCTTGCAGAGACCCCTACAGTAGGGAAATGTGCCAAAGAACGTCCAAAACATTGCATTTTAGGTTTATTTATGCCTTACACACAATCCCAACTCTTTAGCTAACTTAACAACTTTGGCTAAAGTCTATAGTTAGTCTTACTCGTTTGTACAACATTTCTGGATCGCCACTGTTTGAAATGATATGACATATGACTCTCACTGAAACAGCAAACTTTGTAGAAAACAACACTTCTGATTCTCTATCTAGCTGTTTGCTCACAGCTGTAGATTACATTATAAGTGGTTGTTCACTCTTGTCAATAATTACATTTCTAAATTCTATTTGTGCAGTTACATGTAAACAAAGTCCAATATTGTATCTAAATGATTGTGTTATGGTGGGACAGTTTCCAATTTTGTTGTATTATTGTACTAGGTATGACTGTGCAAGAGTTATCTTATCTTCCTTGCTTGCACCACACTCTTTGCAGAAATGGTGCACAGCAGCACTGCATCATGTTATTGTGTTGTATAATATACCAGAACTAATACAAAGCAACATCCATGTACACTATAGGTCCATGCCAATGTGCCCAAATGGGACCTCCATAAATGGTAAGGGGCGCAAAGGCACTTTAAGACCAGTGGGCACACCATCGGTGCACATCCGCTCGGATGCTTTTTTCTATTCATTTATTTCCCTGTTTATTTATCGATGCACAAAAGCAATTATCTCAGAGACACCATCCTCTTAACAGAGACTCAAATCAGGAACCTGCAGATTATTAGTCAGCAGCTTTAACTTCCTGTCTTTGTCTCACTAAACCTTCCACGTGGAAACTTGAGCTGCCCACTCAAGCACAGTAGGCTTTAACTGGCTCTGCTCAAGTCACTTCAGTATCTGAGAAACTGTCTCGATGCATGCCAAAGAACACTTTGACAATACGCTTGTGTTGAGTCAAATCCACCACAAGCATATTCTATGGCAGTTTAATTCCACTCCACATAAAAATAGTCACGTATTATTTCCCCCCACCACACTTCCTGCCAGTAGCTGGTGCCCCCACCCACAGTGCATTAGTGGTTCTCTGTGTTTAGTGGCTCACTCTGGGCGGCTGCTCGGTGGGGCCCGGCCCCCTGGCTCTGTTGGGCCTGTGCTGCGGGTGGGGTGCCCTCAGGTCTCGGCCCTCTGGGCCCATTTACTGCTCAGTAACATTTAATATCTATTATTTACTACTACTTACTAGCCTACTTACTGCATATTATTGGTTGTTGCTGTGGGTTCCCCACTGTGTTGGTTTTTCCTTGTGTTTTTCAGCAGATGATGAAATAGATTTTCAGTATTTTTTCTCTCTTCCTCTCCATCTATTTCTCTTCTTCTCTATTTTTCCCTCTTCTTCTGTTAACTTTCTCCCCAGCTTATCTTTTTTCTTCTTTCCTGACCCCCGTTCTGATTCTAATGACTCAAAATAAAGTAAAATCATCATCAAATATGACTATCAAGTGGACCAGTATAGCAAAAACCATAATGGTGGCAGAGGCCACAGAGCCAAGTGGAGGATTTTCAACGTTCAAACCAGATAAAAAACAGAAATTAAATGGTGTTAAAAGCCATGAATTAAGGCAATTCATTCACAACATAATTACAAGTTTTACTGGACGTTAATATTTTTCTCTTTTTTCAGTGCAAAACAAACTAACAGTACACATGATGCTGGCAAGTTAAAATGTCAGTGTCTTTTATAGATAGCATGTCTAGCATCATAGTTTTATAGATCACGTAGTCAGGGTAAAAACTCCATCTCTGATTATTATTGTACATGACTGTGACATGCAGTGGCCTCAGCATCATGATGAAGGCGACCGGAGGAGATAGTTTGGTAGACATCGATGTTTTGCCGATGAAGGCTCATGTAGCGGTCCTCTTTGTCCTAAACAACAATTTACACTGTCATTTACATTTAATTAAAGTGCAGCTTAAAACACAGACATAATGCACTGCAGCCTCGGCACAATTAAGTGTAAAACAGAACTATGGAAAACTCACAAACATCTGGCGAGTTTCAGATCCTGTTAAGTTAGTTAGACCTGATCTGTTTTCTCTGTTAGGATAAAAACATCAGAGGTCATGGGGTGAAAAATACCTCAAAAACAAGACTAGCTATGTCTACAACTAATGTGTGGTGTTTTAAAAGAACCTATGAGATACTTTGAACACCACAGTGGCTGCTGTATGCAGTAATGTGCTCAAGTGATTTCAAAGGGTCATTTCATGAGTTTAAATGCGTCAGTAAAAGTTTTCACCTGCGAGGATTTCTCCTCAGGCTGTAACCACAGGTTATCACAGCCACACTGATGAGTGAAGCAGCAGCAGAAATGATGGGAACTGTAGCCATGAACTTCATGCCAGAAGAATCTCCATCGTCTGTTGAATGTTGCCACACACACACAAAAAAACTTCATTTTGAAAACATGAAAAGTCACGAAATTTGCATTAGCCTGTTATATTAAAGTGGAAAACATGTTTATCTTTTCATTACATTAGAGTTACAATTGCATCATTCAAACATTTCACTGATGAAATAACACCAAAGTTGTGATTGGAGCAGTTTTATAATGAAATTTTAAACAAATTAGCCAGAAGAAGAGCTTAAAAACATTCCAGATGTTCATCTCCTGACTGAAACCTTTCATTAATCCGCTGCAGGCGGGAATGACGACCTCAAACCATGTATGACAGAAAAGAAAGTGTTAACGCAGTTCCAAACATCCACCTTGAATCTGCGGTGTGGGTATAAATAGAAAATGTTTTTACCTCTCACAGTCACACTGAGATGGAGAACATACAATCCACCACGAAATCCACACTCACAGGTGTAGTTCCCACTGTCTTCAGATGTTAAGTTGAGCAGGTGGAGAAACACAGTCTCATTTTCTTTGATCAGTGTGAACCTGGAGTCACAGCCATGAATAAAGCCTCGGTCGTAACGATAGAGCAGACGACGCTGTTCTCCTCGGCTCCTCTCTGTGCTGATCTCACACAGTATCATCACAGTAATATTCAGAGTTGTTTTGCTGCATATTTGAGTGGAATCGGGTTTCTTTCCAATTGTCTTCACAAGAGTCTCTATAAATTGTTCCAGTTAAAATGAAACAAAATCGGGATTATAGTTTCTATATATTTGTTGTTGTGGGAAAATCAATCACATATATTATTTCACTAACCTAACTAAAGCTTTCTTCTTAAACACCTGGCTTTACAGCTTTTCTTTTTTAATTATATATATTTACCTTCACTGCTAAAAACCACAAGCAGAAGCAGGAGAAAGCAGAGTTTCCGTGCAGTCATGCTGGTGAGGAAGTAACTGTGGCTGACAGTGTGAGGTAGACTATAGTGAAAGCAGGAAGACTTGCACCCTCCTTATTTCACCTCTTGTGTCTACACTGAAACTTTTACTATGTCTAAAATAGAAGTGCATAAAAGTGGAAGGACAGTAGAAGGTGAACCACCAACATTGTTTAAGCCAGACTGATCTCTCTGTTTATCTGGATGGACATTGTGTTCAAATTATGATGAGATGTTTGTTCAAAAACAAAACTAGTCTGATACAAAGAGTCATGTTTGCCACAGTTTATTGTGTTTGTATTGTATTAAATCTGAGAGCCTGAGTTGGAGTATTATGACTGAATGGTCTCCATTACTGGGAAACAACTATCCAGTGTGAAAAGATGGACGTTTATTTTAATATATGAATATTATTATATTAGTATGTCACCTAAAGTTTTATATACTTTAAAATGTTTCATAGAGCTTTATTATCCACTCCCACAGTTCCTGCGCTTCTTGCTGAGCGTGTCTTGTTGTCGTGTTGATGGTTCACTGAGATGATAGTCTGGTAGGAATCACTCGATGGCTGCTGAAGGTTTGTATAGGGCTGATCTGGCTCATCGTCATCCTTTAGAAAAGTGAAATATTTTAGGTATTAATCAAGTTCAACCCGGTCTACCCACACACTCTATTGATCTTTAAATCTCTCCATCTGTTGCCTGGATTATTTAATGTTTCTGCTCATTTCTGTAAGAGCTTCTTCACAAAATAAAGGACACTGAAGTTGGCACTAATAGTATTATAACACTAATCTGTAATTATCTATATAAGTAACATCCTAAAACATAAATGTACATGTTTTACCAAGTCTGCCAGAGCTCATATTATATTTTTACATGCTGTAGTGCCATTTTTGGGAGCATTTCAAGTTGATATACATCAATACAACCATTATAGCCCAAATTCTAATAATATGTCTGCATTAAGTGCACAGTAATTACATAAATTGCAAAAAAATGCAATAAACTACCAAAAAATTGAAAATCGTTTTTGTTTTTGAACATATATTTCTAGTTAGAGAAATTTAAGAGGCTTATCTCTCAAAACTGTAAATACAAAATAGTTGCACAACATAGTTTCCCACCACAGGAAATTTATTTTGAGTGTCTTCATAGTTTTATTTCTGAAATACACCAATTTTTATATAATGCAGGAAAAACAAAAATAAATATTATAATGCAAAATTAATCATCAAAATAAACTATTTCCAGCAGTGCAATTTGAGTTCTAAGCATCCCA